>NC_000073.6:38301417-38630335 GCF_000001635.26 Mus musculus | reverse complement strand
GAATTCACCCCATAAACAACCCAGTCACTAGGCAGATGCCAACAAGAGACTGCTGACAGGAACCTATATAGCTGTCTCCTGCAAGGCTCTGCCAGTGCCCGGAAAATACAGAAAATACATTGGATGGAGTACAAGGTCCCCAGTGAAGGAGCCAGAAAAATACCCAGGGAGCTGAAGGGGACTGAAGCCCCATAGGAAGAACATTAATATGAACTAACCAGTACTCCCAGAGCTCCTTAGAACTATATCACCAATCATAGATAACACATGGTGGAACTTTTAGAGCTAGGTGCATATGTAGCAGTGGACGGCCTAGTTGGTCATCAGTGGGAGGAGAGGCCCTTGGTCCTGTGAATGTTCTATGCACTAGTATTGGGGAATGCCAGAATCAGGAATGGGAGTGGGTGGGTTGGTTAGGCAGAAGGAGGGGGAGGGTTAGGGGTTTTTCAGAGGGAAAACTAGAAAAGGGGATAACATTTAAAATGTAAATAAAGAAAATATCTAATAAAAAATAAAACCCAGGAAAAACAACAAACAAAACTTGGAATAAATCCCTGAAATCACAAAGCCTGGAAGGTGAAAAAAAAAAATACAGTTCAAGACCTAACACAGGAAAGAGAGCAAATGAAGAGCTGGCAACCTGACTCTAGCCAGCCTCCATCAAGACTGCTGAGCAAGGAACCTCTTAGGCCTCAGCGTTCCATCTAGGCCTCGTGCTGGCTCATTTTCTCTGTCACCTTGGCACAGGCTGGAGTTATCACAGTGAAATGAAGCTTTCTTGAGGAAATGCCTCCATGAGATCCAGCTGTAAGGCATTTTCTCAATTAGAGATCAAAGGTGGGAGAGTCAATTGTACGGTGTGCCATCCATGAGCTGGTAGTCCTGGGTTCTATAAGAAAGCAGGCTGAGCAAGCCAGTAAGTAACATCTCTCCATGGCCTCTGCATCAGCTCCTGCTTCCTGACCTGCTTGAGTTCCAGTCCTGACATCCTTTGGTGATGAACAGCAATGTGAAAGTATAAGCTGAATAAACCCTTTCCTCCCCAAATGCCTCTTGGTCATGATGTTTGTGCAGGAATAGAAACCTTAACTAGGGCTGGAGAGATGGCTCAGCGGTTAAACACACTGACTGTTCTTCTGAAGGTCCTGACTTCAAATCCCGGCAACCTCATGGTGGCTCATAACTATCTGTAAGGAGATCTAGCATCCTTTTCTGGAGTGTCTGAAGACAGCTACAGTGTACTTAAATATAATAAGTATATAAATTTAAAAAAAATAAAGAAACCTTAACTAAGACAGGCCTTAGTATTTTACCTAGGCCTTTACACTAGTTAAGACTACCAGATCTCTTATCAAAAAGAGACATCTTTGACTTGCTAGCAGGCTTTATGATAAAATATCCACAACTTTCAGCGGGAAACTTTTGAAGATGTAACCTTTTTCTACTCCCTTTCCAAAAAATCAGTTTTCAATGACTGTTCTCCAATGGTCAACCACTTATGTCCCATGGCAAATGATTAAATAAAAATGACAGAAACTTCAGGCAAGGTCTGAGGATATAAGCTTAAGTTGTAAATATATAAAAAAATTATTTGAGAGACTAGAAAGATGTTTTGAGATCCGTAATCATAACATATAAAGCTTGGAGGGCATACACATTTGGATGATGATAGAAAATAATTTAAGATAAAAATGCTTCAGATTTCTTCCCCTCAATATGCTACTGTTATATCAAAACTTCAAGAGTTCAGATTATTTACAGTAATCATTGTAATTCTGATAATTTAGCCTAACTCTAATAAATATACCACTATACAATCCACTTTCCTAATCACAAGTTCAAAATTTGAGTTTCCTTTGGTTGTCTTTTAACTATAGACTTAAGGTATTCTCATGCTAAATCTATATGGTCAACTATCATATTCACAAATTCAAATATGTGAGTTCCCCTTAATTATCGTTTAAATATAAACATAAAAATGTTTCTCATTATACTATAATTATGTACATTATATAATTCAGTCTTCTGGATAGAAAAAAAGCCCTCTTTGCCCCTTCTTCTCTACAAAAGGGTTTGTGTCTTCCCTAAACTCACCTTAAAGACTTCATGCTGTTAAAAAAAATTATCTCTTTTGTAAACTTAAAAAGATTCTTATGAGCTCCAGAAAGCCCACTCAAATCTACCTCATGGACCAAATAGATTCCAAGAGAATAACTATCCCTGCCACCCATTTGCTGCCTATTCCAGAGGGTGGGATTCCTCTCCCGTTCCCTGGTTTGGAAACTCCCCTCCCCGCAACCACAAAGATCTAAGATTTCAAATGTACACCAGAAAAAGTTTTTCTCCAAAGTCTACTTAACTGCCTCTAATGTGTGTGTGTGTGTGTGTGTGTGTGTGTGTGTCTGTGTGTCTGTGTGTTTGTGTGTTTCAGCATCTTGCCAAGTCCAGGTATTTACTCCAGCCTATATCCAGGACAGCAGCTCCGGTCTACTCTCACAGATGCTTCTACTGGACCAGTGCTTTCCTACCAGCAGATGGTTCCACAGACCCAGGACAGCAATGAAAGAGCCAGCTTTCCCAGAACTTGACCAGCATCCCCATCCCAATCTTCTTAGGTTCCTCAAAGATAAAACCATTGCCCCAAGGAGCTTAAAGAAGAGAAGACTTCATTCCTGCCTCACCAGCACCTCTTCATAGTCTCCCTCTCTCTCTCTCTCTCTCTCTCTCTCTCTCTCTCTCTCTCTCTCTCTCTCTCTCTCTCTCTCTTTCTCTCTTCCTCTCCTCTCTCCACTCCCTCTTTGCTCTCTGTCTTTGACTTCAATTTTTTAAAAACATATTTTGACTTTCTTTTTTTTAAAACATACTTTTAATACGAGTTCTCAAATGTGTCAAATCCCCTGTTAACCCACCTTGCAAATGTAGGGGAGAAAAGATGGTATATAGGATGAGGGATGTGCAAATGTTAGTAGTTCTTCCAAATATATATATGTATAAATTATTAAATATATATATAAATTATTTAAACACATACATACATAACCGGGCATGGTGGCGCCAGCCTTTAATCCCAGCACTCAGGAGGAAGAGGCAGGTGGATTTCTGAACCTGGTCTACAAACTGCATTCCAGGACAGCCAGGCTACACAAAGAAATCCTGTCTCGAAAAACCATTTAAAAAAATTAAAAAGCAGTAGTTCTTTGGGGTGATTCCAATCTCTCTTTGTCAGGAAACTGAGAGTCCAGTTCAGCAGTGTCAGGATAACAAAAAACAAATCAGCAGTGGTGCCATGATGCAGCAGAAACAGCCTCCACTGAGGTGACATGAGTAAGCAGAAGAGGCCAGGACCAGCCTGGACACCAGGAGAATTTCTCTTCCATACTTCTCTCAATGAAGAGAAGATCAGTGAAGACGAAGACTTGAGACAAGGCATTGCAAAGCTAGCTATGCAAGCATCCATCACTGTCCTTTGAGTTCAGTTACGCTCTGTCTGAACATCACATGTCTCCCATAGGTCAACAAAACAACATGTGAGTTTGCCTTAGCAATACTAGGTGAATCTGTGTCACATGGCACATCTGCCTCTATTCCCTTACCCAGAGCCCCCTACAATATCCCAAATAAACTTTACTTCATAATAGACCTGTCCTACGGCTGATACCTCAGAGAGGATGCCTCTGCATGGGCCTCGTAAGGCATCCCCTCCCCCTGCGACACTCTGCTATTTTATAAATCATATCCCTTTGTGACTCCAGAAGAGAGTGTGTGCATTTCCAGGGAAGGGAGGGAAAAACTCTGAAAAGTACAGTGCTTGGAACAGAGAACTCAGCTAAGAGCAGACAGAACTCAGCATGCCTGCCTCAGTCTGGCAAGTGAAAGAGGCCATTTCATGGAGGTGGTAAGCAGGGATGAGCTCCCCACACTGTGTCCCCCCCCCACTGCCTTCCTGCAGCCCTTTAAGGACACCCGTGGTGGGCAGAGTCCAGTCCACTGGCACCATTGCCAAAATGAAAGGAAATAAACAACTTGTCCCTAGTTAGATCCAGCTGAGCTAAGTCAAGCCCCCATGTACTGACCTAGTCAGAGGGGATGCTAACTCATCTACAGTTAAGAGGGAAGAAGTGGGAGCAACATATGGAGTTAGTCTAGTTGTCGACCAATTTGCAAAGTCAATGGGCAGAAAATTCTATTATAGAAAAGGGGGGAGGGTTCCCTTTAAAAATAAAAAAATAAGCTCTTCTGCCCCACTCGAGCACCGGGGTACCATGCCAGCGGAGTCGCCCGACACACGCAAGGGCCCACACAGGATTCCCCACGGGATCCTAAGACCTCTAGTGAGTGGAACACAACTTTTGCCACGAGGCAGGTTCGAAGACCAGATATCTGGGTACCTTCCCTGCAAGAAGAGAGCTTGCCTGCAGAGAATACTCTGCCCCCTGAAACTAAGGAGAGAGCTAGCCTCCCAGGTCTGCTTATAGAGGCTAACAGAGTCACCTGAAGAACAAGCTCTTACCAGAGACAACTATAACAGCTAGCTTCAGAGATTACCAGATGGCGAAAGGCAAACGAAAGAATCCTACTAGCACAAATCAAGACCACTCACCATCATCAGAACGCAGCACTCCCACCCCACCTAGTCCTGGGGACCCCAACACAACCGAATATCTAGACCCAGATTTAAAAACATTTCTCATGATGATGATAGAGGACATCAAGAAGGACTTTCATAAGTCACTTAAAGAATTACAGGAGAGCACTGCTAAAGAGTTACAGGCCCTTAAAGAAAAGCAGGAAAACACAACCAAACAGGTAGAAGTCCTTAAAGAAAAACAGGAAAACACATCCAAACAGGTGATGGAAATGAACAAAACCATACTAGAACTAAAAAGGGAAGTAGACACAATAAAGAAAACCCAGAATGAGGCAACGCTGGAGATAGAAACCCTAGGAAAGAGATCTGGAACCATAGATGCAAGCATCAGCAACAGAATACAAGAAAGGGAAGAGAGAATCTCAGGTGCAGAAGATTCCATAGAGAACATCGACACAACAGTCAAAGAAAATACAAAATGCAAAAGGATCCTAACTCAAAACATCCAGGAAATCCAGATCAATGAGAAGACCAAACCTACGGATAACAGGAGTTGATGAGAATGAAGATTTTCAACTTAAAGGGCCAGCTAATATCTTCAACAAAATAATAGAAGAAAATTTCCCAAACATAAAGAAAGTGATGCCCATGATCATACAAGAAGCCTACAGAAGTCCAAATAGACAGGACCAGAAAAGAAATTCCTCCCGACACATAATAATCAGAACAACAAATGCACTAAATAAAGATAGAATATTAAAAGAAGTAAGGGAGAAAGGTCAAGTAACATATAAAGGAAGGCCTATCAAAATTACACCAGACTTTTCACCAGAGACTATGAAAGCCAGAAGAGCCTGGACAGATGTTATACAGACACTAAGAGAACACAAATGCCAGCCCAGGCTACTATATCCGGCCAAACTCTCAATTACCATAGACGGAGAAACCAAAGTATTCCATGACAAAACCAAATTAACACATTATCTTTCCACGAATCCAGCCCTTCAAAGGATAATAACAGAAAAGAAGCAATACAAGGACTGAAATCACGCCCTAGAACAAGCAAGAAAGTAATCCCTCAACAAAACAAAAAGAAGACAGCCACAAGAACAGAATGCCAACTCTAAAAACAAAATAAAAGGAAGAAACAATTACTTTTCCTTAATATCTCTTAATATCAATGGACTCAATTCCCCAATAAAAAGACATAGACTAACAGACTGGCTACACAAACAGGACCCAACATTCTGCTGCTTACAGGAAACCCATTTCAGGGAAAAAGACAGACACTACCTCAGAGTGAAAGGCTGGAAAACAATTTTCCAATGAAATGGTCTGAAGAAACAAGCTGGAGTAGACATTCTAATATCAGATAAAATCGACTTCCAACCCAAAGTTATCAAAAAAGACAAGGAGGGACACTTCATACTCATCAAAGGTAAAATCCTCCAAGAGGAACTCTCAATTCGGAACATCTACGTTCCAAATGCAAGGGCAGCCACATTCATTAAAGAAACTTTAGTAAAGCTCAAAGCACGCATTGCCCATCACACAATAATAGTGGGAGACTTCAACAAACCACTTTCATCAATGGACAGATCGTGGAAACAGAAACTAAACAGGGACACAGTGAAACTAAAAGAAGTTATGAAACAAATGGACCTGACAGATATCTACAGAACATTTTATCCTAAAACAAAAGGATATACCTTCTTCTCAGCACCTCACAGGACCTTCTCCAAAATTGACCATATATTTGGTCACAAAACAGGCCTCAATACATACAAAAATATTGAAATTATCCCATGTATCCTATCAGATCACCATGCACTAAGGCTGATCTTCAATAACAACATAAATAATGGAAAGCCAACATTCACGTGGAAACTGAACAACACTCTTCTCAATGATACCTTGGTCAAGGAAGGAATAAAGAAAGAAATTAAAGACTTTTTAGAGTTTAATGAAAATGAAGCCACATTGTACCCAAACCTTTGGGACACAATGAAAGCATTTCTAAGAGGGAAACTCATAGCTCTGAGTGCCTCCAAGAAGAAACGGGAGAGAGCACATACTAGCAGCTTGACAACACATCTAAAAGCTCTAGAAAAAAAGGAAGCAAATTCACCCAAGAGGAGTAGACGGCAGGAAATAATCAAACTCAGGGGTGAAATCAACCAAGTGGAAACAAGAAGAACTATTCAATGAATTAACCAAACGAGGAGTTGGTTCTTTGAGAAAATCAACAAGATAGATAAACCCTTAGCTAGACTTACTAGAGGGCACAGGGACAAAATCCTGATGAACAAAATCAGAAATGAAAAGGGAGACATAACAACAGATCCTGAAGAAATCTAAAACACCATCAGATCCTTCTACAAAAGGCTATACTCAACAAAACTGGAAATCCTGGACGAAACGGACAAATTTCTGGACAGATACCAGGTACCAAAGTTGAATCAGGATCAAGTTGACCATCTAAACAGTCCCATATCACCTAAAGAAATAGAAGCAGTTATTAATAGTCTCCCAGCCAAAAAAGGCCCAGTACCAGATGGGTTTAGTGCAGAGTTCTATCAGACCTTCAAAGAAGATCTAATTCCAGTTCTGCACAAACTTTTTCACAAAATAGAAGTAGAAGGTACTCTACCCAACTAATTTTATGAAGCCACTACTACTCTGATACCTAAACCACAGAAAGATCCAACAAAGATAGAGAACTTCAGACCAATTTCTCTTATGAATATCGACGCAAAAATCCTCAATAGAATTCTCGCTAACCGAATCCAAGAACACATTAAAGCAATCATCCATCAGACCAAGTAGGTTTTAATCCAGGGATGCAGGGATGGTTTAATATACGAAAATCCATCAATGTAATCCACTATATAAACAAACTCAAAGACAAAAACCACATGATCATCTCGTTAGATGCAGAAAAAGCATTTGACAAGATCCAACACCCATTCATGATAAAAGTCTTGGAAAGATCAGGAATTCAAGGCCCATACCTAAACACGATAAAAGCAATCTACAGCAAACCAGTAGCCAACATCAAAGTAAATGGAGAGAAGCTGGAAGCAATCCCACTAAAATCAGGGACTAGACAAGGCTGCCCACTTTCTCCCTACCTTTTCAACATAGTACTTGAAGTATTAGACAGAGCAATTCGACAACAAAAGGAGATCAAGGGGATACAAATTGGAAAAGAGGAAGTCAAAATATCACTTTTTGCAGATGATATGATAGTATATATAAGTGACCCTAAAAATTCCACCAGAGAACTCCTAAACCTGATAAACAGCTTCGGTGAAGTAGCTGGATATAAAATTAACTCAAACAAGTCAATGGCCTTTCTCTACACAAAGAATAAACAGGCTGAGAAAGAAATTAGGGAAACAACACCCTTCTCAATAGTCACAAATAATATAAAATATCTCGGTGTGACTCTAACTAAGGAAGTGAAAGATCTGTATGATAAAAACTTCAAGTCCCTGAAGAAAGAAATTAAAGCTCTCAGAAGATGGAAAGATCTCCCATGCTCATGGATTGGCAGGATCAACATTGTAAAAATGGCTATCTTGCCAAAAGCAATCTACAGATTCAATGCAATCCCAATCAGAATTCCAACTCAATTCTTCAACGAATTAGAAGGAGCAATCTTCAAATTCATCTGGAATAACAAAAAACCTAGGATAGCAAAAACTCTTCTCAAGGATAAAAGAACCACTGGTGGAATCACCATGCCTGACCTAAAGCTTTACTACAGAGCAATTGTGATAAAACCTGCATGGTACTGGTATACTGACAGACAAGTAGACCAATGGAATAGAATTGAAGACCCAGAAATGAACTCACACACCTATGGTCACTTGATCTTCGATAAGGGAGCAAAAACCATCCAGTGGAAGAAAAACAGCATTTTCAACAATTGGTGCTGGCACAACTGGTTGTTATCATGTAGAAGAATGCGAATCAATCCATACTTATCTCCTTGTACTAAGGTCAAATCTAAGTGGATCAAAGAACTTCACATAAAACCAGAGACACTGAAACTTATACAGGAGAAAGTGGGGAAAAGCCTTGAAGATATGGGCACAGGGGAAAAATTCCTGAACAGAACAGCAATGGCTTGTGCTGTAAGATCGAGAATTGACAAATGGGACCTCATGAAACTCCAAAGCTTCTGCAAGGCAAAAGACACCGTCAATAAGACACAAACCACCAACAGATTGGGAAAGTATCTTTACCTATCCTAAATCAGATAGGGGAATAATATCCAACATATATAAAGAACTCAAGAAGGTGTACTTCAGAAAATCAAATAACCCCATTAAAAAATGGGGCTCAGAAGTGAACAAAGAATTCTCAACTGAGGAATACCGAATGGCAGAGAAGCACCTGAAAAAATGTTCAACATCCTTAATCATCAGGGAAATGCAAATCAAAAAAACACTGAGATTCCACCTCACACCATTCAGAATGCCTAAGATCAAAAATTCAGGTGACAGCAGATGCTGGAGAGGATGTGGAGAAAGAGGAACACTCCTCCATTGTTGGTGGGATTGCAGGCTTGTACAACCACTCTGGAAATCATTCTGGCGGTTCCTCAGAAAACTGGACATAGTACTACCGGAGGATCCCGCAATACCTCTCCTGGGCATATATCCAGAAGATGCCCCAACTGGTAAGAAGGACACATGCTCCACTATGTTCATAGCAGCCTTATTTATAATAGCCAGAAGCTGGAAAGAACCCAGATGCCCCTCAACAGAGAAATGGATACAGAAAATGTGGTACATCTACACAATGGAGTACTACTCAGCTATTAAAAAAATGAATTCATGAAATTCCTAGGCAAATGGATGGACCTGGAGGGCATCATCCTGAGTGAGGTAACACATTCACAAAGGAACTCACACAATATGTACTCACTGATAAGTGGATATTAGCCCAAAACCTAGGATACCCAAGATATAAGATACAATTTCCTAAACATATGAAACTCAAGAAAAATGAAGACTGAAGTGTGGACACTATGCCCCTCCTTAGAAGTGGGAACAAAACACCCATGGAAGGAGTTACAGAGACAAAGTTTGGAGCTGAGATTAAAGGATGGACCATGTAGAGACTGCCATATCCAGGGATCCTCCCCATAATCAGCATCCAAACGCTGACACCATTGCATACACTAGCAAGATTTTATCGAAAGGACCCAGATGTAACTGTTTCTTGTGAGACTATACCAGGGCCTAGCAAACACAGAAGTGGATGCTCACAGTCAGCTAATGGATGGATCACAGGGCTCCCAATGGAGGAGCTAGAGAAAGTACCCAAGGAGGTAAAGGGATCTGCAACCCTATAGGTGGAACAACATTATGAACTAACCAGTACCCCGGAGCTCTTGACTTTAGCTGCATATGTATCAAGAGATGGCCTAGTTGGCCATCACTGGAAAGAGAGGCCCATTGGACACGCAAACTTTATATGCCCCAGTAAAGGGGAACGCCAGGGCCAAAAAGGGGGAGTGGGTGGGTAGGGGAGTGGGGGTGGGTGGGTATGGGGAACTTTTGGTATAGAATTGGAAATGTAAATGCGCTAAATACCTAATAAAAAATGGAAAAAAAATAAATAAACAAGACAAAGACAGAGTGACAAGCCAATTCCATTACATTCATAGGAGCAGCCCCCTGTTGGAAATATACCTGCCATCCTGTCCTCTAGGAGGGGTAATCTCTTGCCTTTCTACCCCCTTGAGCAGCCACCAGTTCATGAGTATCATCTGCAACCATGCTTCTTCTCCTCCTTTCTCTCTTCTCTTAACTTCTGTCTCCTTGAAGCTACCTGGCTCTGTTGAGGTGGTAAATCCCATTCCAGCTTCATTGTTTACAGAGAAATAACTGATCCTGACTGCTCTGGGTTCCTACTAACAAAGACTAGCTGGGATCCTCAGACATCCTGAGGAAACCCGATTTTTACCAGGCAAAGAGGGAAAACACTCCCTGACTCTGGAAGACCTAGCTCTATTTCATTCCTGAAGCTCACTGACATCTAGTGGACACCAAACTGCAGAAGACTCCTGCAGTATTGAGTGCTGGTATTTTTCCAAGCTGACCACTTCCATGTCCAAGATCTCCAGGGAGAGATCTCAGAGCATGCAGAATTGTTGCTAGGCCTCATGGTGCAAACCTGTTGTCCTACTACAGAAGCTAAGCCAGGGAGAACACAGCTTCAAAGCTAGCCTCAGCAAGGGGCCCTGGGCTCAAAATAAAACACACACACATAAAAAAGGAAGGTACGAGCCGGGCATGGTGGCACAGGCCTTGAATCCCAGCACTTGATAGGCAGATTTCTGAGTTTGAGTCCAGTCTGGTCTACAAAGTAAGTCCCAGGACAACCAGGGCTACAGAGAAACCTCGGTACAGATTGATCTCGGTTGCAGAACACTTGCCTAGCAGGTGTAAGCAGTAGTGTGTCTGTGATCTTGAGGTAGATTTATGCTTGCTATTTATTACTGTGTTAACTTTACACACTCAGCCACCATCATGAACAATGAGCAGTCTTTAGCATTTTTCTGTATCAGTTGTTCATTTATTCAATCCATCTTTTCCTCTAACCTACTTTATGTATTTGTCATAGTATCTGATGGCTCTTTCTTCCAGTTCAGGTGTCTGGGACATCCACAGCTCTGTCCCCTCCTGGCCTCACATGCAGTTTCCTGTGTCTGATGGGTCTGTTCTCTCCTGTTCTCACCTGCAGTTTCTTGCTTCTGCATATTTTCCTTCTACATTTCTTTTGCATATATTCCTCTATACTGTTTTTAAATTTTGAGCTGCATGCTGCACACTAAAGGACAAATGAGGCAGGACAAGCTAAAAGTATTTCCACCTCTCAGAAGTTACATGCCTTTTAATAAACTGTTGTAAGCAGCTATGCTGGGGGAGGGGGCACTTTTCTTCAAAGAACAAGACTTAAGTAGCCCCATGTCCATGGTGGCTTGAATGGAAGCCTAGTCTCTTCCTTCCGACCAGGGCTAGGACACCATCAACACAGCCAAACTCTACGTTTTGACTTCACTTCTCTCTCACTTCCCAGCGTTATAAACCAGCATGGAAGCTGCACAGGGAAATCTGGGACCTAAGCTAGCAGCTACTTCTCTGAGACTGGATTTCTCAGAAAGAGGAGTACAAGTGTGAACTGAGTGAGTGCCCATGCAGCCTACAGAGAGAGCCTTGGAAACCCCTCGAGGGTCTAGAATCCCTCCCAATCCAAACAGGCTCAAATTCGTGTGACCCCCTACACATACATACACACACACACACACACACACACACACACACACACACACACACACACACACACAACCAAGCTTTACTCAAGGGGGTCAGCTCACAGCAAGACAGTTCTGCTAACTTAAAGAACCTACTGACAACCTGGTATAGTGGTTCACGCCTTTAATCACATCACTTAAGAGAAGGCACGAGGATCTCTTTGAATATAAGAGAAGTCTGATCTACATGACTTTCAGGACAGTCAGACCTAGAGTGAGACCCTGTCCTTGAAAAGAGAATGTATTGAAGCTCTACTGTATACAACATGGAGTCAAAATATCCTTCAATAGTGACTTTCACAGGTTGAAAGACTAGGGAATTGAACTTAAAAAAACTGGTGCTGGGCTACACGTGACATGTGTCATAGCTTCTACTGATACTCAAAATATTATAGTACAGTGCCACCTCCTGAGTAGGAGGATGAATTTGATCAGACGTGAAATTTCTATTGCCTATGTGTTTATTTATTCAATATGGCAAAGGGTTTGCCCAGCAGAAATGCCCAACATTTAACTTTGGGAGAGCTCAGTAGTAGAGCTGTTGCCTAGCAAATAGTAAATCTGGGTTCTAACCTCAGCATTGTGTGGCATAACAAAATATATATAGATAAGTAAGGTCCAGTGTTAGTCTTTTGATTCTCTTGTGCCTTCAGGAGACACTATTAAGTGGAAGAATGTGGCCATCAAAATGGATCAGTGAGTAAAGGAGCTTGCTCTCAAGTCTGACAACATGAGTTCAGTGTTCTAAGCTCACATAATGGAAGTAACTATGTAACTACTGTAAGTTGTCTTCTGACCTCGACATACACGGCATGGTGAACATACATATGCATACACACAAACACTATAAATTACCAACCAACCTGAGGAATGCTGGCACCACAGTGTCCATGTTCTCCTCTATCCAAGACCTCCAGCTCCACTTGCCAGGCCTCTCTACTAAGGCCAGGATTGCATCAAGTGTAAAGCAGGTCCAGGAAGTTCACACTGTTGGGCCTTGTACTTTTGCGGGCATTAGGAAAGCAGGGTATCTTCTGTCAAGCAGTGCTGTCTCCAAGCCAACCTATGGAGCAAGCACAGAATACCCAGTCCAACATACAAAGTAGCCCAGACCCTAAAATATCTTGCAAAACCTTTATATTTCAGATCAATTTCCAGATTTAAGTTTTCAGATTAAGATTATCCTATCATCAAATTCATTCCTAAGTATCCTCAAAGTATAGGAAATGCCAAAGTATGCAACACTTCTGGTCCAAACTATTTTGGATAAGCAATACTCACCTGTTGTTATTCTCAAGCTGTTACACACAAGGCTTTCTTGAGTGAAAGCACAAAAATGCCTGTCTCTCTCACATACATTTCTCTCACATACATACCACCATTTAAAAGAAACAGAATGCAGAATGGGGCATGCTGGTGAGGATCTGTTGCCTGTCACTGGGCAGCCTGAGGCACATGTATGCATGTGTGTATACATACTTCATAGAAAAGATGAAATGATAAAGTAATGAAATGTAGCAGATTATAATTCTGCTGATTAACAATGCATTCTCGTTGTTATTGCATGCTTGGAGAGAATTTCAAACACACACATATATGTGTGTGTATGTGAGTGTATGTATATGTGTATATGTATATGTATATGTATATGTATATGTATATGTATATGTATATGTATAGCAGTGACAAGGAATCCAGTAAATGTTTTCCTTATGCAAAAATGAAGGAATAGTGATACAGAAAGTTACTCCCACCATCACCAGGAGACATTACATGAATGGATCTCATTCACTACGGGAACACATGGTTTGAATCTACAATGTTCCCTAGAGGAGCGTGTATAGTACACTTGTTCCCTAGTTAGTGGTGCTATTTAGGAAGGCTTGCGGAAACTTTATAAAGAACGGCTGTCCTGATAAAAGTGGATAATTAGGAGTGGCTTTTAAGGTTCCAGATGTGATTACAGCCATTCTGTTTTGCCTGGTCAGTCATGACATGAGCAGTCACTCTCACATACAACACTGCCATCGAGTGAGCAGCTCCACCATGCCTGCTGTGCTATGATACACTGCAGATCTCTGAACATGAGTCAAAATAAACCTTTGCTCCATTTTTTTCTGCCAGACATTGAGTCACAGGAGCAAGAAATAAACTAAGGGGCTGGCAAGATGTTTCAGTGAGCTTTCTGGCTACATTTGTGTCAACTTGGGACAAGCTGAAAGTCTTCTGAGATCAGGGAATCTCAACTGAGAGAATGCCTGAATGAGATTGGGCTGAAGGCAAACTTGCAATGTATTTATTAATTAGTGATTGATGTGGTGGCCCAGCCCATTGTAGGTGGTGCCACTCCTGAGCTGATGTACCTAGGGTCTATAATCAAACAGGCTGAGCTTGGCTGGTGACGTGGCTCCATGGTTAAGAGGACTTCCACAGGTCCTAGGTTCAGATCCCAGTAACCATATAGTGGCTCATAACTATCTGTAATGGGACATGATTCCTTCTTCTCATGTGCATTAAGGAAGAACACTCACACATATAAAATATATAACTAAAACTTTAAAAAGAAAAGAGGATGAAAAAAGCAATGGGCTCTGTATCCACTACTACCTCCAGATTCTTTTCCAGTTTGAGTCCCTGCCTTGGCTTCCCTCAAAGGACTGTGACTCAGGATATGTGAGAGGGATACTTTTCTCCCCAGGTTGCTTTTGTCGTGGTGCTTCATCACAGTACAGAAACCCTAACTAAAGCAGTGGGCAAATGTGCTTCCTGGCAGGCCTAATGACAAAAGCTCAGGTTCAAGGGCATACATACTGAAGAGAGAGAATCGACTGCCTCAGCTGTCCTTAGACCTTCACACATGTGCTGTGATACACACAAGTCTACAGACTCACATAATAACTAGAGGAGCAATAAACTAATCCAAGTTATCTGTTACTTTGCCGTACTTGCACACAGACACCTGGCATAACTGTCTCCTGAGAGGCTTCATTCAGCAGTTGACAGAAACAGATGTAGAGACCACAGCCAAACATCAGGCAGAGTTCAAGGAGTCTTGTGGAAGTCAGGGGTAGGACAAAGCAAGCTGGAGATGTCAAGTATACCACAAGAACACCAACCTGGATCCATCAGGACTAACAGAGACTGAACCATCAACCAAAGAGTATATACAGGCTGGACCTAGCCCCTCCCCTACACATTTGTAGCAAATGTGAGCTTGGACTTCATGTGGGTTCCCTAACAATTGGAACAGGGCTGTCTCTGACTCTGTTGCCTACCATTGCATCCCTTCCCTCTAGCTAGACTGCCTGACCAGACCTCGATGAGGAGGATCTACTTAGCACTGCTTGGACCTGATGTTCCAGAGCAGGCTGATATCCCAGGGAGGCTTTGCCTTATCTGAGGAAAAGAGGAGGTTATAATGGTGGGAGGGATTTGTGAGGGTGGGGCTGGGAGGAGGGGAGAAAGGGGGCCTGAGACCAAGATGCAAAATATATAAATAAATAAATAAATGAAAAATTAAGTGAGTAAAAAATAGAGGTCCTGGGGGCTGAGGAGATGGTTCAAGTGCCAAGTGAACTTGTTTTTCCAAAGGTGCCAGCCCCTACACTGGGTGGTACCAAACCACCTGTAACTTCAGATCCAACTGAGTTCTCTTTTGACCTCTATGGATACGTGACACACACATGTGCGCTCAAACACACATACACACACAGACACACACTCAAAGAAAACCATTTCTGAGGCTGGAAAGACTTGGAGTTTAAGAATGCTGGTTACTTTCCCACAGGACCCAGGTTCTATTTCCCAGAACTCACATGGCAGTTCACACTTGTGTAACCCCAGCTCCAGAGAGTCTGACTCCTTTTAAATATATACATGCAGGCAAAACACCAAAGGACATAAAATAAATTTTAAAAATATGTAGATTCTGGGGACTCTTATGCTAGGTAACTCTCCTAAGAGATGCCTAGGAATCAAAAATTTGAAATCTTTCATTTGTCTGCCTTTTCAGACAGGGTCTTGATGTGGATGCTAAGAGGGCCTCAAATTGTCATCCTGTACAAGCCTCATGAGTCCTAGATTATAGGTGTGCACACTATAACCCTCACGATTAATTTATCAAATAAATCAGTCCATACTTCATTTGCTCAGTCTATCTCTGTCAAATATTGTTCCCAGTACTTTGCTCTCATACACAAGAATCACAAAAATTCTAATAGGTGTCTTTCTTCATACACTGATTTTTGGGAATGACAAAGTGAGCCTGTATCCTTGTTAAAAAGCAAAGATTTTAGCAAACAGGCAACTGTGGTGTCACTATTGCTCTAAAGAACCCATCTGAGAATCACAGAGAACACTGACTGATACCCAAAGCTAAGCTAGATATTTTAAAAGGGTCCAATAATTTCTTTTTGGAGGCACTCAGAGCTATGAGTTTTCCTCTTAGAAATGCTTTCATTGAGTCCCATAAGCTTGGGTATATTGTGGCTTCATTTTCATTAAACTCCCAAAAGTACTTAATTTCTTTCTTTATTCCTTCCTTGACCAAAGTATCATTGAGAAGAGTGTTGTTCAGTTTCCACGTGAATGTTGGCTTTCTATTATTTATTTTGTTGTTGAAGATCAGCCTTAGTCCATGGAGATCTGATAGGATGCATGGGACATTTTCAATAATTTTCTATATGTTGAGGCTTGTTTTGTGACCAATTATGTGGTCAATTTTGGAGAAGGTACCATGAGGTGCTGTGAAGAAGGTATATCCTTTTGTTTTAGGATAAAATGTTCTGTAGATATCTGTTAGATCCATTTGTTTCCTAACTTCTGTTACTTTCACTGTGTCCCTGTTTAGTTTCTGTTTCCATGATCTGTCCATTGGTGAAAGTGGCGTGTTGAAGTCTCCCACTATTTTTGTGTGATGGGCAATGTGTGCTTTGAGCTTTACTAAAGTTTCTTTAATGAATGTGGCTGCCCTTGGATTTGGAGCATAGATATTCAGAATTGAGAGTTCCTCTTGGAAGATTTTACCTTTGATGAGTATGAAGTCCCCCTCTTGTCTAAAAATATGGAACGCTTCACGAATTTGCATGTCATCCTAGCACAGAGGCCATGCTAATCTTCTCTTTATCGTTCCAGTTTTAGTATATGTGCAGCTGAAGAGAGCACGGAATATTACACGCTTCACGAATTTGCGTGTCATACTTGCCCAGAGGTCATGCTAATCTTCTCTGTGTCTTTCCAGTTTTAGTATATGTGCGGCCGAAGCGAGCACGGAATATTACACTTTCAAGCTCAGCCTTGACTACATAGCAGGTTTGGGGGTGACACAAGGAGACTTTGTCTTTAGAGTGAAAAAAAAATAAATTTAGAAGAGCTGGGACCATCAATGCCACCTGTAGTGAGCACTGTAAAATAAATGCCTTTTAGACATTTGAAAACAGTTTAGTCAAGGACTCCCATTGCACACAACTATGGCTGAAACTATTAACCAGTACCCAGTTTCATCACTCACTCAAGGTAACAAGACACATTCCTAGAATCCCATGACACCCACTGGACAGTATATAAGCAGAGACCAAGATATGCTCTGCTTTGCATATCTGGAGAGATGCCACCTTGATCTGCCCTGAAACTGGAGAATCTCCCTCAGGATCCTGACCCTTGAGTCAAAGACTTCTACTAGAGTCAGGACCTGACCTTCAGCTAAGATAAATGATACCGCTGGCAAGTAGCCTTGGAGAGATGGGCTTAGGACGGTAGTTAAGAATTTAGGGTGTAAACCTTGTGTAAAGACCCTCAGCATAAAAAAATAAACTTTTACTAGCTACACTAACAATCCATATCTGGCTAGCAACACCAACTAAACCTACTCTTTCTTTTTACCGTTGAAAAGTAAACTTTAAAGGAAATCATAAAAAGTATTTAGTAGCAGAAATAGAACTAAATCCCACTCCACCATAACAGAGTATGAATAATAATTTCGGAGTAAATTCTAGGACACCCAGAGTCACACTCTTGCTCAGGAAAAAAAAAAAGAATCCTAAGACCTCACTACAGCCGTTACTGCCCATATCGCAGGCCCACTTGTGCCCTCCTTCGTCCCCATCTCCCTTGCGTCCTCCCTATGCCAGCTCGCCTCACTATACTTAATTATTTCTGACCTGCAGCCCTTGTGCTCCAGCAATAGACAGTTGCAAACTGCCCACATAGAACAGCCGCAACTCGTCAAAGCGCAGGTCTCTATCAGCTCCGGAGGTAACCTCAAGGCGCATGTGCTGCCAGAGACAGACACACATTGATGGCGTCATGTCAGTGGCGTCAGTAAGGCACCATATCTGAAATCCAGTCGCAATTCATTGATGCTGGCTGGAGCAAGTCAGTGTGCTGTGCTTAACTTGTTTCTTGGGCATATTGGATTTTTTCCAAAGGAAATGTAAACAAGAAAGTTGTTGAACAAAGCAAAGAAAGGGGGAGGGGAACAAAAAAAAAAAAACGAGCGAGCCTTGAAAAAGACAGATACCATCAGGGTACTCCAGAAGCTAGCCAATAACGAAGGATAAATGGGATGAGAGATTCGGAATGGGCCTAGATGAGAGTATAGAGCGATGGGAACTGGAAGCTGATCTGTGAAATGGATCAGAGATACCTGTCTCAACATAGTCTCAAGACAACTTCCACAGGACTTTTGGGATAGCATTTGAACTGTAAATGAAGAAAATACCTAATTTTTAAAATATATATAAAAAATAAATAAATAAAAAAAAATAAATAAAAAGTAAAAAAAAAAGTACACAAAAGAAATCAAGGATCAGAGTGTGTAGGAAATGACAGACTATGCCCACCTGAAGCCACGTCTTGATGCTGCTTCTCTGTTCTTCTCACTACCATCCCATTTCATAAATGGATGTTACAAATTCTATTTGGATTTTTCAGCTATGCTTTGTCAGTTGGGAAGAGCCTTCACCTGTGGCTTATAAAGACAACATATTCTTGAAATCCAATTTTTAAATGGCCACTTTCATCTTTAAATTTACTTCCCCATAAATGATAGAACACGTATATATTTTTTTTAAAATTGTCCTGATATCAATGATGGTTCCTTCAGCCATCTGTGCTTTTAAACTACCACAAAGACTGTGTTCTGTATTTGGATTCACTTATATTATCACAGAGAAGGTATTTGTCCACTATTGATACATTACCCTAAAGTTGGCAGTTAGACTCAGACTTGTGTTTATTATCTCGATAGTGCAAAAAGAACCCAGCAAATGGCCCAGGGAAGAGACTGGGCCTCAGGAAAGAGGGCTGCAGCAGATGAAGGACAAGTGAGGTACCTGTTGCCCAGTGAGGTACCTGCTCCTACTCAAGAGGAAGGGAAACTAGAGAGTTTTCAGGACAGGATGCAACTGTGAAGTGTTTTTGCCCAGTCTTCCCTAGAAATCCAGGTAACTTGACATTGCTGTGTCTGTTGCTGAAAGTGAGTAGCTCCCAAGATAAACTTCACACTTTTTGCCTACAAATGGGGTTGGGCAGACCTCTCCAAGAGTAGTCACACAGAGTCCACAGGGCTGAAAACCAAGAAAAGAGGACTTTGAAGCTCACTGCCAGAATTCCTCCTCAAAGGACTTGACTTTCCTGGAAACCCCCTTTCCTCTAGTTCTGGAGTGTCTCATTTCCCTAAGAACTCCAGCTCCCTTCCCCTTTAAGCTGGTCATGACTGATTAAATAACCCCTATCATCCATATCTCAAGCTTCCTTCCAACAAGGCTTAGAAAAATCTTGCATTACAAATGATTTTGAATCCTCAGTAGAGGATCCTTAAAGAAGCAGGACAAGATGTCAGTGTTTGACCTGGCTGCAGTGTGGGACACTGTCACAATTAGCATGTGAGTGTTTCTTTTACATCTTGTCAGTTGGGTATAGCAAACACTTGGCAGAAGAGACTTGAGAGCCTCAGTAGGTAGAGAGATGAATCATCAAAAATAGTGGCTCTCTGGAATGGAATATGAGGGCCCTGATCTAAGAGCAGAACTGTGAGCCACACTACCACATCTCTTAGCAGGAACTGGGAATATAGCAGGCTGGGCCCTTTGTGTGATCATTCCTGAAGCAGCATACTGGAATGGAGCCAACAAGACTGTAAAGCCATATGCAGCACAAGGATATGATCTTGCAACTTTTTTACTTGCCAGAAGCCAATGCAGAAGAAAAAATCCAAAGCCCTCTCTGCCAGAAGAGAGACATGCGGCTCTTTGACATTAAAGCAGAGCAACAGAGGTATGGCCATCTTTCCCAAAGGTATTGCCATCCCCCATTGCGTAGTCTTCCTGATCAGAATGTGGACTGGGGAGTCCAGGACTCACTGCACATCCATGGCTACTTAATCTCAGGGGCTCTGCCTTCTGCCACAAAAGAGCAGCCTCTCCCTACCAATTGCCTTGTATCTGGTCTTGGCCTCTAAAAGGCAGACATTGGTAGGACTAAGGACTCTAATCATTTAGCATCTGTCCTAGCCTTTAAAAATACGTGAATCTGTTGCCCATAGCAACAGGCTATTTTTCTTATAGGTTTCTAGAAAAGAGGAAATTATATCCTCCCCCATTTCTAATCTCGAAACTATATATATATATATATTTCCTTATTTACATTCCAAATGTTGCCTCACTTAGCAGTGTCCCATTCTTCACCCCATTCCCCTTCCCTTTGCCTATGAGGGGGTACTTACCCACTCACCTACTCACCCATCAACTCTCACCTAACCCACATCTACATCCCTCTTCCCTGGGGCATCAAGTCTCTGCAGGATTGGGTGCATCCTCTCCCACTGAGGCCAGACAAGGCAGTCCTCTGCTACATATGTGACTGGAGCCATGGAACAGCCATGTATGCTCTTGGTTGGTGGCTTATCTTCTGGGAGCTCTGAGGGTTATATGTGTTAGTTGATACTGTTGGTCTTCCTATGAGGCTGCCATTCCCTTCAGCTCCTTAAATCCTTCCCCTAACTCTTCCATAGGGGTCTCTGATTTCAGTTTAATTCTTGGTTGTAAGCATCTGTCTTGGTCAAATGCTGGTAGAAGCTCTCAGCCATGCTAGGCTCCTGTCTGCAAGTACAACATGGCATCAGTAACAGTGTCGGGTTGGGTAACGGCCAATAGGATGGATCCTAAGTTGGACCTGTCTCACTGGACGTTCTTTCTTTCAATCTCTGCTCCATTTTTGTTCCTGCATTTCTTTTAGACAGGAACAATTCTGGGTTCAAAATTTGAAGGTAGCATCTCTCCACTTGGGGGCATTGTCTATGGATTGGAGGTGGTCCCTTCAGGTTCCATCTCCCCACTGTTGGGCATTTTGGCTAAGGTCATCCTCATTGAGTCCTAAAAGCCTCTCACATTCCAATTATCTGGCACATTCTAGAGGTTCCCTCTGCACCCCAAGTCCCGAAGCTGCATATTTCCATTCATTCTCTTGGCCCTCTGGGATTCTTTCCTGTATATTCCCATACCTGACCCTGCCCCCCTTTCTACTCCCCCTCACTTCTCCCAGCCAGGTCCCTCCCTTGCTCTGATCATTTTGTTTCTCATTCTAAGTTGATGGAAGATTCCTCACTGGGGCCTTCCCCTTCTTGTTAAACTTTTTACAGTCTGAAAATGTTATCATAATTATTCTGTAATTTTTGGCTAATATCCACTATCAATGAGTACATACTATGCATGTCCTCTTAGGTCTGGGTTACTTCATTCAGGATGATATTCTAGTTCCATCCATTTGCCTGCAAAATTCCTGATGTCCTCCTTTGTAATAGCTGAATAGTATTTCCTTATGTAAATGAGCCACATTTCTGCATCTATTCTTTGTTTGAGGGACATCTAAGTTCTTTCATACTTTTTGCTATTATGAATCCGGGTATTATGAACATAGTTGAGCATGTGTCCTTGTGGTTTGGTGGAATATCTTTTGGGTATATGCCCAGAAGCTCTATAGCTGGTTCTTCAGATAGAACTATTTTCCATTTTCTGAGGAGGTACCTGATTGATATCCAGAGTGGTTGTACCAGTTTGCAATCCCACTACCAATGAAGAAGTGTTCCTCTTTCTCCACATCCTTACCAGCATGTGCTGTCACTTGAGTTTATCTTAGCCATTCTGATTGGTTTAAGGTAGAATCTCATGGTCATTTTGATTTGCATTACCCTGATGGATAAGGATGTTGGACATGTCTCTAAATGCATCTTGGCCATTTCCTGAGATCCTATTTGTTAAATGTTGATCTTAGAGCATGAGCTAATGGTGTTCTGTTCAGGAAATTTCCCCCTATGCCAATGCGTTCAAGGATATTTCCCATTTTCTTTCTATTAGATTCAGTGTATCTGGTTTTATAGTTAGGCCCTTGATCTACCTGAGCTTTGGACACGGTGATTAATATGGATCAATTTGCATTCTCCTACAAGCAGACTGCCAGACAGACCAGCCTCATTTGTTGAAGATACTGTCTTTTTTTTTTTCCTCTATGTGGTTTGGATTCTTTGTCAAAGATAAAGTGTCCATAGGAGTGTGGGTTTATTTCTAGGTCTTCAATTCTATTTCATTGATTGACTAATCTGTCTCTACACAAATATCATGAGGTTTTATCACTATTGCTCTGTAGTACAGCTTAAGGTCAGGGAGAGTGAGTGCCCCCAGAAGTTCTTTTATTGTTGAGTTTTTTTTGTTGTTGTTGTTTTTTTTTTTTTTTTTTTTTTTTTTTTTTTTTTTTGCTACCCTGGGTTTTTAAATTTTCCATACAAAGTTGAGAATTGATCTTTCTATGTCTGTGAAGAATTGTCTTGGAATTTTGATAGAGATTGCATTGAAGAGGTAAGAGGGCCATTTTTACTATGTTAATTCTGCCAATTTATAAGCATGGGAGATTCTTCCACCTTCTGAGGTCTCCCTCAATTTCTTAAGGGGCTCAGAAGTTCTTGTCATACAGAACTTTCACTTGCTTAATTAGAGTTGCACCAAGATATTTTATATTATTTGAGTCTATAGTCAAGGGTATTGTTTCCCTAATTTCTTAGCCCATTTGTCAATGGTATAAAGGGAGGCTTCTGATTTGTTTGAGTTAATTTTACTTTTTTAAGCATCTAAAACAATCTTTATTCTCCCAGCAGTGAGGAACAGTTCTTTCCCTGTTTACAATAAGCAAATTAAAGCGATTGGGCAGATTACATCACATCTCCATGCTTATACAGAATACTCCATTTGTTAGCTTATGCAAAAGGCATGAAAAATAGACATCAAGTCAGTGTACTACAAATATACATGTGAAAAGTTATAAAATGCTTGTTTGTCTAAGGCTTAAATCGAGTAAAACATTGGATAAAGGGTACAGCTGATAACCTGAAAGATCCAGAAATTGAATGTTTAGACCAAAACAGTGCTGTTAAGATTTGTCTCCATTTGGAAACAGCAGATGCTAATGGAATGCAAGGCACATTACTTAACGTTCGCTCACATCACACATTCAATTAGAGCAAGAAGAACATAACATGTGGTGCTGGACTAAGACATAAACATGTTTTGCTTGAACATAATGACTGTGTAGCACATGGGACATTTGTCTACCGCTTCAGCACACTGTTTACAGGTGACCAGATGTCCACAAAGAACAAAAATGACAGCAATATCCATACAGATTTTGCAAAGCTTCTCCCCTCGTAGGCACCTTACCTGTTCTTCAGTACTAATGTCTTTCTGCAATGAAGTTTCACTTGACTCATCCTGCGTAAATTAAATTAAATAAAGCCAGGGGTGGAAAATGTCGGAAAGCTTGGCTGAAGAGGAAATAAAAACTGAGCAGGAGGTGGTGGAGGGAATGGATATCCCTATTCACTCCAAAGATCCTGTCTCTACAGAGAAAGCCCCAAAATGGAAGTTCCCCAGCCTTCCACATTCCTCCAATGGCTACTCACTCCAAGGCTCATCTGCAAGCCCCATTAAAAAGAAAAAGACACCCGGCTTACTGAACAGTAGCAATAAGGAACAGTCAGAGCTAAGACATGGTCCGTTTTACTGTATGAAGCAGCCACTCCCCATAGACCCTGTTGATGTTGTACCGCAGGCCAGATGGAATGACTTCTATAGCTGGGTTTGTCACCAGGAAGGACAAGTTCTTTGCTGTGAGCTCTGTCTCAGGGTTTATCACACTAAGTGTCTGAGACAGACATTACAACCAGAGGGGGACTGGTTTTTGTCTGGAATGTGAGAAGATTGCAGTAGCAGAAAGCATCGAGACGCAGAGCAAAGCCATGGCCATGCTAACCATTGGACAGCTGTCCTACCTGCTCAAGTTTGCCATTCAGAAAATGAAGCAGCCAGGGATGGATGCATTTCAGAAGTCCGTTCCATTGAAGCAGCATCCCGACTATGCAGAATATATTTTTCACCCCATGGATCTTTGTATATCGGAAACGAATGCAAAAACGAAGATGCTCAGCTATACAGAAGCCTTCCTGGCTGATGCCAAGTGGAGCCTGCATAACTGCATTATTAATAATGGGGGAAACATAAGTTGATGCAAATAGCAAAACCATAAGTTGATGCAAATAGCAAAAGTTGTCATCAAAATCTGAGAGCAAGAGATGAATGAAATTGAAGTATGTCTAGAATGTTATCTTGAAGCTTGCCAAAAAAATGAGATAACTGGTTTTGTGAGCCCTGTAGCAATCTGCACCTTTTGGTCTTGGCGAAACTGAAATTGTTTTCATTCTTTCCAGCGAAAGCTCCGAGAGACAAAGATGGGCAGGTTGATGCCCGTTTCTTTGCACAACATGACAGAGCCTGGGTTCCAGTCAATAATTGCTACCTCATGTCTAAAGAAATCCCCTTTTCTGTGAAAAAGACTAAAAGTATCTTCAACAGCACCATTCGAGAGATGGAAGTTTACTTGGAGAACATACAGAGGAAGTTTGGGGTTTTTAATTACTCTCTGTTCAGGACGCCTTACATGCCCAATAACCAGGACCAAACGCTGCTTGATCCCAGCAACCCCAGCGTCGGCACTGTCAAGACAGACAAGCAGGAGAAGGTGAAGCTCAATTTTGACATGCCAGCGTCCCCTAAGATCATTCTGAGCAGGTCTCTTCTGAGCGGGGGTGGGGCATCAGTCTCAAGATCTCCCTGTCTGACTTGCCTCTCACTTGCACTCTTCTGTGCACATGGGCTCTGATGTGGAGCATGGCCCCAAGAAGGAGGCCCCATCCAACCACTTCAGTGCAAGAGTCTATGGACTTCCTTGATAAGAGCAGAGCTTCTCCAGGCTCCTCCAAGACTGAGCAAGCAGGGAGTTTGTCTGGCAGCCCAAAGCCTTTCTCTCCACAAGTGCCAAACCTGGATCGAAGCAAAGCTGAGATGGACCTGAAGGAGCTGAGTGAGTCAGTCCTACAGCAGTCAGTCCCTGTGCCCCTCATCTCTCCCAAGCAGCAGGTTCGAAGCCAGTTCCAGCTCAGCCTGGTAAATACCATAGAGTTGCAAAGCACAGCTATGCATAAATGAGATCTCAGAGGATGTTTACACAGCCGTGGAGCACAGTGATTCCGAGGGTTCCAAAAAGTCAGAGAGCAGTGACAGCGAGTACTCCAGCGATGAGGAACAGAAGCCCAAGAATGAGCCAGAGGCCCCCGAGGACAAAGAAGGGAGTTTGGTGGACAAAGAGGCCCCTGCCATCAAAAGGAAGCCCAAGCCCACAAACCAAGTGGAGGTCAAAGAGGATGTAAAGAGTAACTTGCCTGTCAGTGAGAATGTAGACCTTACACCCACCAAGGACGGGGCTAGTCCCGAGCCTGAGAAGGACTTTGGAGAGAAAGCAAAGCCATTACTTCATCCCACAAAGGACAAACTAACGGGAAAGGATGAAACAGTTTCTCCCACAGTGCACTTGGGCTTGATTTCAGACTCAGAGAACAAACTTGTCATAGACTTAGGAGAAGATCCTTCTGGGCAGGAGGCTCAAAAAACAAAACATAACAAAAAACCCAAACTAAAATAAAAAAAACAAAACAAACAAACCAAAAGAAAAAACAAAAACAGGAAAGAGTCCAAGGTGCTGTCGCATAAGCAAGATGCCACCTTCCACTTTGGCAGGCAACCAGCCTCCCCCAGAGTGGATGGTACTCACCCACTGAGCCACACAAGCACCTGCAGCTGGGGTTACCGTGGCAGCCACCAGCAGCATGATGTCTACCATCACAGTCACAGAGCTGGGTTCTGCCTTCACAGGAAGCCCAGTGAAGAAGCAGAGATTGCTCTTACTGAAGGAGACTGTCCCAGCTGTGCAGCGGGTCATGTGGAATGCACCAACTGTTCAGGAGAAGGAGATCAGCTCATTCACATCCACTATCGTGCTGGTGACCAGCTGGTGACAAGCACACCGCCGGCAGGCCTTGTCAGCAGTTGGGGCTTTGCAAGCACCCTAGCATCGGGGATCAATGCCAACCTGCTGCACATTGTCACCGCCTCAGCCAATGTGGTTGCACATTGCCAAGTACACTAGCAAAATGATGGACACCATAAAGGGGACGATGACAGAAATCTACAATGATCTCCCCAAGAACACCACTGGGAGCACAATAGCTGAGATTCGAAGGCTGAGGATTGGGATTGAGAAGCGGCAGTGGCAGTACCAGCAGGAGCTCCACAAGATGAAGCACGACTTGGAGTTGACCATGGCTGAGATGTGGCAGAGCCTGGAACAGGAACGGGATCGGCTCATCGCTAAGGTGAAGAAGCAGCTGAAGCTGGAGAACCAAGAAGCAGTGGTGTGGCAACTGCCAGAAGGAGGCCGTTTCCACTGGCTACTGTGACTACACCTGTCAGCAGGTCCACTGGCCCGAGCACATGAAGTCCTGTACCCAGTCTGCTACGGTTGGTTACTGTCCTTCAGCAGGAAGCACATGCCGAGGCAAGCACAGAAACAGGAAATAAGTCATCGCAGGGCAGCTCCTCCAACACACAGTCAGGACCTTCAGAACAGGCCAGCGCCCCCAAAGAGAAAGGAGTCAGCAATGAAGAACAAGGACTGTAACTAGACCTTTTGACCTTTCTGGCTCCTGAGAGATGCCCTCCTCCATGATCTTAGGCTCTAACCAAGACTTTGTTAGCAAGAGGTGTGACAAACAGCCTGTCTAGACCCCAACCACTACAGACCACCAGCCTCACCCCAACTACCCAGACCAGAAATTCCATTCCACGGAGCAGCAAGGAATGTTTGTGGAGCATCAGCGAGGAGGAGCGAGGGTCATCTAGGTCTGAACACAGTGCAGAGACCAGCAGGAAAAACATCATGCCCAAAGGGTCCCAGGAGTCTCTACCACCTTTCGAATTCCCAACACTCAGACTCTGCCTGTGGGCTTGGCTGCAGGACAGCAACTTGACTCATCCCAGCTCCTGCCTATGAGCCAAACACTTTAGGTGTAAGTAGGTACACTTTCTGATGTCACTGACCTAGCATACTTTTCCTTTTCATATCTATATGGACCTTAACTTATTAATAAAACAGAAAAGCAAGACTATATATATATGGAATGCTTTGATAATCCAGGGGCTGGATAGTGAGACCACTGGCCTCACTGTGGTGGCAGGACTGGGCCCTGGGGTTGCTATTCTCACATAGGCCCTTGTCATCAGATAACCAGGGGAGGGACTCACTGTTGCACACTATGATCGGGGCTGTTAGGCTGTGCTGTCCTGGACCAGCCACAACAAGCCATCCATCTACCTCTCAGCTATCCACCCCTCACAGATCCTATAGTACGATGTTCTAAAACACAAGCTAGCTGGGCTCGAAAGACACAGAAACAAGTGTGTGTGTGTTTGTGTGTGTGTGTTTATGTGTGTGTGTCTGTACGTGTGTGTGTGTGTGTGTGTGTGTGTGTGTGTGTGTGTGTGTGTGTGTGCGTATGTGATTTGTTTCCAGTTATGGTTCCGTTAACACTACATCTGCTGTAGTTCCATTTTGTATGTTGTGTAAAATGAGCATCAATTGAGGCAAAAGGTGAGGTGTGTATATCAGAAAAAATATTAATTTTATATCAGAAAAAATATTAATTGTATATCATTCCAGTACATTCCATTGTACATTTTAGTCTCCTTTTACTTTCTTTTCATTGTTGATAAGAGAATTTAAGATGCACATTGTCCAGCTACTTTACCCCTACTAGAGAAGAAAGGAAGAAACACTAGAAGAAAACAGGAGAGAGAGGGAGAAGGAGGGGGAGGGGAGGGGGAGAGGGAGAAAGGGAAAGAGGGAGAGAGGGAGAGAGGGAGAGAGGGAGAGAGGGAGAGAGGTACAGAAAGAGGGACAGAGAGAGACACAGAGAGCGAGAGAATTTGTGAATGTGAATTGTGGTTGTCAACAAAACAAAACAAAACAACAACAGCAAAAACAATCTAGCCTTGCTGGCCTTATTTGGGAAGTATAACTGATTTTAACATATGGGAGTATTGTTTTCACATTTTCTTTGTATAAAATTTATATTAAACTTAAATATCTTTTAAAAAAGAGAATAGAATGGAAAAATAGTGGTAATTGTTAGACTGTTTTTAAGTATACATGGAAAAATGTAGAAATCCAGGCTTTTGATCACAATTGTAGGAAACCAAGTGTAGAGATAGAGAAAAACCCTATCTCAATGAATAATATTAATTGTTTTAAATTGCTTTAAAGCAATATTAATCTCCATAGAAGGGAGGAATAAAGAAAAACTACATTGTTTTAAGGATACAAGGGAGAAATAATGCTAATTGTTTAAGTGTTTTGGAATATATATGGAAGAATAAAGAAAACCAGGCCTTTGGTTCCTAATGTAGAAAACAAAGGCAAGGAGATAAAGAGAAAGAAACAGTAACAATTGCTTGAAGTGTTTTAAGTGTTTTTGAGTTATTTTAATTACCCAATGAAGGTGGTTATAAGTTTGGTGGTATTGATAACATTACTATTACTTTGGGAGAAAGGTCAGAGTAGAGCAGGCCCTAAGAAAAATGAGACTGCTAAATTGCACCAGTCCATGCTGGGCTACCAGACCAAGGATGTGGTATTTTGGGAGAGAGGTTTGTATTTGTGTAACAGAAAAGGAGAAACGGCTTCAGACTCCTTCCACACTAATATGGATCAAATATGATAGGGGCACAAGATCCCCTGAAGATCTTGGCAACAGACAGGAAAGACTTCAAAAAGACCAAACAGACATGAATGAAGATGTTTTACAATTGTTGTTGATTGAACTAATTCGTAAAAAAGACAGTTGTCTGTTACCTGCTCAAATAAGAAAGAATTCATCCTTAACTGACCTATGCAGCTTGCATAACCCATACAAATATCTTTATAGAACTAAAAATTTGGTTGTAAGATTAATATATTATAGAAGGAAACACCAAAATAGAAATGAAACTTGGTTATTTGGCCATTTTCATCTCCTTTTTTCTTGATATGTTTCTCCCATTTCCTCTCCTACCTCTCCTTATATGGCCCAGCTCATGGTCATGAATGCTCATCTGGACACTCCCAGAGGTCCTTGCCTCTGTATACATTCTCTTTTATCTCTTCCACCATTCCTAGGAAGAGTCATGTCCTTTCATTTTTCTCTTTTTCTTTTTTCTTAAATTTAATTTTATTTTTAATTTGCTTCACACTCTGTATTCCATTCTCCAGCCCCCCATCCACCTGCGAACTGTTCCACATCCTATATCTCCTCCCCACCCACCCCATCTCCATGTGGATGCCCCCACTCCCCACCCCACCTAACCTATAAACTCCCTGGGGCTTCCAGTCTCTTGAGGATTAGGTGGATCATCTCTTAATGAACACAGACCTGGAAGACCTCTACTGTATGTGAGTTGGGGGCCTCATATCAGCTGGTGTATGCTGTCTATTTGGTGGTTCAGTGTTTGAGAGGTCTCAGGAGTCCAGATTAATTGAGATTCATTAAAATAATCCACTATATAAACAAAACTCAAAGAAAAAAATCACATGATCATCTCCTTACATGCAGAAAAGGCATTTGACAAAATATAAAACCCCTTCATGTTAAAAGTATTGGAGACATCAGGAATTCAAGGCCCATACCTAAAGGCAATTTAAGCAACTTACTGCAAAACAACAGCCAATATCAAATTAAATGGAGACATGCTTGAACCAATCCCACTGAAATTGGGGACAAGACAAGGATGCCCACTCTCCCCATATCTATTCAATTTAGTACTCAAAGTGTTAGCTAGAACAATCAGGCACCAAAAGGAGATCAAGAGGGTACAATTTTGCAAAGAAAAAATAAAGGTATCACTATTTGCAGATGATATGATAGTATACATAATGGACCCAAAAAATTCTACCAGAGAACTTTTTATTTTTAATTTTTTTGTTCTTTACATACATTAAATCTGGACTACAGGTTCCCATTCCTCCAATTATCCCAGTTACCCTTCTAATTTCCCCCTCTCCTAGATCAACTCCTCTTCCATTTACCTTCAACAACAACAACTACTACGTAGCAGGCCTCACAGGGATAGGCATCAATAAACAATGGCATAAAATTTATAGTAAAACTATTTGCAGCCATGTCAAGCCTGGACAAGGTAAGAGGAAAAGTAAGAGGAAAAGAATCGCAAGCACATGCAAAAGAGTCAGAGTTACCCCCACTCCTGCTGTTGGGGATGGGTCTCATAAGAGCACACAAGAATTCCAGTCATATTCGGTTTATCCTGGGTCTCTCAGCTAACTAACCTCTGGTTCCTGGTCAACCACAGAGTATGGGTAGTCATCCACATGCAACCATTACATATATGCAGAGTAACTAGCTCAGACCTATGCAGGTTCCTGATTGTTACTTCAGTCTCTATGAGCACCTATGAGCTCTGCTTAGTTGATTCTGTAGGTTGTGTTCTCATGCTGTCCTCTACCCTTTTGGCCCCTAGAATCCTGTCTTCTCATCTTCGTCAGGGTTTCCCTGGCATCACTTACTGTTTGGCTGTGGGTCTTTGCATCCAGTTAGCTCAGTTGCTGAACTATACTTCTTCGATGACAACTGGGCTAGGCAGAGTATGACTAGGAATCATTTCATTGAAAAAATTTCAAGTCCTATTTGGTTCTACCTTGAGTCTCTGGGCTGACTAGCCTCTGGTTCCTGGGTATCCACACAATGTCAGGGGTGGACTCCCTCTCTTGACTTGGGTCACAAGTTGGACCAGTCATTGGTTGGCCACTCCCAAAAGTTTGGTGCCTCTCTTAGCCCAGCACAGGCATGACAAACTTAGTTGAAGGTTTTGTGGTTGTGTTGATGTCCTACTACCACTGATGGTAGCCTTGCCTGATTGCAGAAGATGAACAGTTTCAGCTCCATACCCACTATGAAGATTTGAAAAAAATTTTTTTTTTTAGGATCACACTCATGGATTCTGGGGAAAAATCTACTTCACTAGTTCTCTACATAACCCTCTAAATGAATCCAGATTCCAGTTGCCTTCCCATTACTCTCTCCCCTTATTCCCATGCTTGAGCCCTCCTCTTCCCATCCCCATGTGTCCATAGTCTTCTTTCCAGAGAGATCAATGCTGAGAAAGTGTCTTTGTAGTCAGATAGGGGATCCTTTGAGCATAGCAGGGCCTTGAGTTAGATGAATTTCCAATTTTCTCCGTAACCTCCATATTGACTTCCATAGTGACTGCGTAAGTTTGCACTCCCATCAGCAGTGCGGGAGTGTTCACCTTGCTCCATATAATTTCCTGCATTAGCTGTCACTTGTATTATTGATCTTAGCCATTTTTGATAGGTAGAAGATGAAACCCCAAAGTAGTTTTGACTTGCATTTCCCTGATGGCTAAGGATGATAAATATTTCTTTTTAGTATTTCTCAGCCATTTGAGATTCTCACATCAAGAGTTCTCTGTTCAGATCTGTATCCAACTTTTATTGGGTTATCTGGCTTGTTGGTGTCTAATTTCTTTCTTTCTTTTTTTTTTTTTTGAAAAAGGATTCTTATTTATTTATTTATTTATTTATTTATTTATTTATTTATTAGATATGTTCTTTATATACATTTCAAATGCTATCCCCAAATTTCTCTATACCCTTCCTCTTCCCTGCTCCCTTACCCACCCACTCCTACTTCTTGGCCCTGGCATTCCCCTGTACTGGGACATAAAAAGTTTGCAAGACCAAGGGGCCTCTCTTTCCAATGATGGCCAACTAGGCCATCTTCTGCTACATATGCAGCTAGATATATGAGCTCTGGGGGTACTGGTTAGTTCATATTGTTGTTCAACTGATAGGGTTGCAGACCCCTTCAGCTCCTTGGGTGCTTTCTCTAGCTTCTCCATTGGGGGGCCCTGTGTTCCATCTGTGAGTATCCACTTTTGTATTTGCCAGGCACTGGCATAGCCTCATATGAGACAGCTATAACAGGGTCCCTTCAGCAAAACCTTTCTGGCATATGCAATAGTGTCTGGGTTTGGTGCCTGATTATGGGATGGATCCCTGGGTGGGGTAGTCTCTGGATAGTCCATCCTTTCATCTTAGCTCCAAACTTTCTTATTTTCTAATCCAAATTTCTTTATTTTAATTGGGTATTTATTTCAATTACATTTCCAATGCTATCCCAAAAGTCTCCCACATGCTCCTCCACCCACTCCCCTACCTACCCACTCCCACTTCTTGGCCATGGCGTTCCCCTGTACTGAGGCATATAAAGTTTGCACGACCAATGGGCCTCTCTTTCCGCTGATGGCTGACTAGGCCATCTTCTGATTCATATGCAGCTAGAGACACGAGCTCCAGGGGGTGTATTGGTTAGTTCATATTGTTGTTCCATCTATAGGATTGCAGATCCCTTCAGTTCCTTGAGTACTTTCCCTAGCTCCTCCATTGGGGGCCCTTTGATACATCCAATAGCTAACTGTGAGCATCCACTTCTGTGTTTGCCAGGCCCTCGCATAGTCTCACAAGAGACAGCCATATCTGGGTCCTTTTAGCAAAATCTTGCTACTGTATGCAATGAGTTGTTTATATATTTTGGATATTAGTCCTCTGTTGGATATAATGATGGCAAAGGACTTTTTCCATTCTGAAGGCTGCCTTTTTGTCCTGTTGATAGTGTCTTTTGTCTTACATAGTGGTTCACTTTCAAAATGGTCCAATTTAGTAATTGTTGATGTTAGTGCCTGAACTTTCAGTGTTCTGTTGAGGAAGTTGTCTCCTGTACAATGCTTTCAAATCTACTTTTAAATTTCACTTCTATCAAGTTATGTCTATCCCATTTTATGTTGAAGATTTTTATCCACTTGGACTTAAGTTTGGGGCAGGGTGATAGATATGGGTCTATTTGTATTCTTTTATATGCAGACATCCAGTTAGATGGGTACAATTTGTTGAAGATGCTTTCTTTTGTCCATTTCCTTAGTCAAAAAATCAAGTGTACTTAGGTCTGTACATTCATTTTATGGTCTTCTATTTAATTCCATTGATCAATCTGTCTGTTTCTATACCAATACCATGAAGTTTTTTTTTATTATAATAGCTCTGTAGCATAGATTGAAATCAGGGGTGGTGATACCTTTGGATGTTCTTTTAATGTACAAAATTGTTTTATCTAGTCTGGGATTTGTTTTTCCATATCATATTGAATATTATCTTTTCAAGGTCTGTACTATTGTATCATATCCAAATAACAAGACTTTGAATTCTTCATTTGGAATCCAGTTTGGATCCTCTTGATCTCTTTCAGTATCTTATTGCTCCAGCTAACCACTTTAATTATGATGTAGGATAGATATGAAGAAAGTGCACAGCTTCATCTTCTTCCTGATTTTAGTGGAATTATATTGTGTTCCTCTCCATTTAGTTTGATGTTGGCTATTGACTTACTGTAAACTGCCATTATTACATTGCAGTATGTTGCCTTTACCCTTAATTTCTCTGAAACTTTTGTCACAAAGGAGGTTTGGGGACTGTCAAACACATTTTGGGCACTGAGAGAGATGAACACTTGTTTTTTTTCAGTTTTTTTATATGGTGGATTATATTGATAGATTTTTGTGCATTGAATCATCCCTACATCACTGGAAAGAAACCTGTGTGGTCATGGTGGATGATGTATTCTTGGATTCAGTTTGCAAATATTTTATAGATACTTTTGTATCGATATTCATATGGGAAATTGGCCTGAAATTCTCTTCACTGTGTCGTTGTGTGTTTTCGGTGGCAAGGTAGTTGTGGCATCTTAGAATGAGTTTGGCAGTGTTCCTTCTGTGACTATTTTGTGAAATAGGTTGAGGAGTATTAGCCTTTGTGCTTATTCAAAAGTCTGGTAAATTTTTGCACTAAAACCATCAGTCCTAGGGATTTTTTGGTTGGTAGACGTCTAATGACTGCTTCTACTTCCTTAGAGATGATAGGACTACTCAGATAGGTTACCTGATCTTAATTTATCTTTGGTAGTTGGAATCTGTCTAGAAAATCATCCATTTCATTTAGATATTCCAATTTTCTGGAGTATAGGCTTATAAAGTAAGACAATGATTTTTGAACTTCCTCAGTGTCTGTTGTTATATCTCCTTTTTTTTTTCATTTGTGATTTTGTTAATTTGTGTACTATCTGATTGTTAGTTTGGCTAAAGGTTTGTCTATCTTGTTGATTGTTTTCTATGAACCAGCTCTTGCTTTTGTTGATTCAATTTATTATTCTCTGTGTTTCTAATTGATTTATTTCAGCCCTGATACTGATTATTTCCTGATGTCTATTCCTCTTGGGTGTGTTTTCTTTCTTTTTTGTCTAGAGTCATCATATATACTTTTGCTAGTTTGAGAAGTCCCAATTTCTTTATGAGGGCACTTAGGACTGTTTTCATAGTGTCCTGGAGTAGAAACTTAAGGGTCCTTTGGAAAGGCAGTTGTATTTGATGGTCTTTTCTTGGGGCAAACATGAAGGAGTGTTTTTGTGAAGTGGACACAGGTGAAAGGCTAAGACAGACTTGTGAAGGAAAGTTTCATTGAAGCAGATACAGGAAAAATGATGTTCTGCTAAAGCAAGAACATGAAAGGACACGTGATCAAGGATTCTTCGCTAATAGCAGGCACATATTGGTCCACCATGCACTGAGTAGTTAAGCTCTATTTGTTGGGACTCCCTAGAAAGGAACATATCAAAAAACTTAAGGTTATGTGGTACAGTTTATTGCCACTTCTGTGTACTTGGGCTGATTGGCAGAGTGATGTCAAGTGATACTAAGACAGGCTCACATGATGAGGCAAGAAGCATGGAGAACACATGATGTTTAGAGGGAGTATAAAAAGAACTACATGGACAGTGATCGAGGTTGAGTTAGTTTTGCTTATAGAGCTAGTTGTGGAATGCTTCTTGGTCTCACATCTTTGCAGCTCTGTGATTTGCTGAGAGAGGCAAACTTCTTCTGGAGTTCTTGCTGGTCCTCCTGCTGCCTTGTGCTGAGGCTGAGAGGCTTGTCTGTCTCTGTTAGGTTGTGCTACCCTTATTGATTCATGTTTGCTATCCCAAATCTACTGAATTGGATTGCTATTATACCCATGAAATGTTTACAAGTGGATCAAGCTGTGCTGCTGACCTGTGAACTGAACTGCTGATGTACAGACAACAGAGATGGGACTTGCTCCAAAGAATCATTCCTAAACAAGTTCAATTCCTCCAAATCCTTTCTTCTCTACTACTAATCCTTTCTCAGACATCATATGCCAAAAGGGATTTTTTTCATGAATGTGTGAGATTTCTTTTATTGTTGAAGTCCAGCTTTAATCCATGGCGATCTGATAAGATGCATGTGGTTATTTCAGTCTTCTTGCATCTGTTGGAATTTGCTATGTGACCAATTATATGGTTAATTTTGGAGAAAATCTCCATGAGGTGCCGAGAAGGTGCATTATTTTGTGTTAGGATAAAGTATTCAATAGATACATGTTAGGTCTATTTGAATCATAACTCTGTTAGTTTCACTATTTCTCTGTTTAGTTTCTGTCTTGTTGACCTATCTATTGGTAAGAGTATGGTGTTGTGGTCCTCCACAATTAATGTGTGTCATTTAAGGTGTAATTTAAGCTTTAGTAATGTTTCTTTATGAATGTTGGAGCAATTGCTTTGGGGGCATAGATGTTCAGAATTAAGATGTCCTCTTGGTAGATTTTTTCCTTTGATGAATATGAAGTGTTCTTCCCTGTCTCTTTTCATTGCTTTCAGTTGAAAGTCTATTTAGATAGATGTTAGAATGGCTACTCCAGGTTATTTCTTGGGTCTATTTGCTTGGAAAAGTTTTTCCTAGCCCTTTATACTGAGATAATGATCATCTTTGTTGGTGAGATATGTCTCTTATATACAACAGAATGATGGATTCTTTTTATGCAATCATGTAATTATTCTATTAGCCTGTGTGTTGGGAAATTGAGTCCCTTGATGTTGAGAGATATTAATGACCAATGAATTTTAATTCCTGTTATTTTGATGTTAGTCTGGGTTGAGTGTGTATGTGAGTACATGCACATGTGTGTGATTTTGTCTTCTATTGGTTTTAATGATGTGAAATTATTTATTTCTTGTGTTTTCTTGAGTTTAGTTAACCTCATTGCATTGGATTTTTCTTTTGGGTATCGTCTGCAGGGCTGTGTTAGTGGAAAGGCATTTAAATCTGGTTTTGTCATGGAATATCTTGGTTTCTCCATCTACGTTGACTGAGAGCTTTGCTGGATATGTAGTCTGGGCTGACAGCTCTGGTTCCTTTGGGCTTGCAAGAGACCTGTGCCCAAGATATCTTTAGTAATGAACTTTATAAAAACATTGCCATGACCTTTAGGGTAAATGTCATAGGAAGGGGAACAGCTTTGTCAAAATATTACTTCCTTTAACCAGCTAACACCCCAGCCTTCATAGCTTCTACCCAGTCTTGTCTTTTACCTCAGAACTTTAACTTCTCATTGGCCACTCCCTGGTTTATGACATCATTTTCTCTCCTACCCTACCAGCATCTGGTAGAATCTTGGGGGTTCCATGGAGCTACCTGTAAACAAATTGGATCACAGGCAACCTATGACCAGTGAACAGTGTCTGCTAGTGGACAGAGGGGCCAGTTTGGTGAGAAGATCAGTCAAGGACAACCGTTAATCCTGCTCCATTGTAACGTGGATTACTGCTATTCCCTCCCACCCTTGCCTTGACAATGTCAGGTAAGGAATGAAGCTTTAAAATGTTGATCATGGAGAGGTTTCTGCCTCAAGCCCCGGCGGCAGGAGCCTCCTTGGCTCCGGGACTCCACGGAGGGCAGGCTGCACGGGTGAGGGTGTGGAATACAGAGGCCAGATGTTTCAGGGACAGGCGAGAGCCAGAGAGCTTCTGAGGCGGCGCCATCTTCCGCTCCAGACAACCGGCCACCTTCCTGGCCAAAGCAACATAGCTCCTGGGAAAGATCCTGTTTTGGGCCTTCATCTTCAGCCAGGAGGAGGTCCAAACACCTCATAACTGTGCACCTTCCCTGAAAGAGGAGATCTTGCCTGCAGAGACTGCTCAGACCACTGAAACTCAGAGGAGAGAGCTAGTCTCCCACGTCTGCTGATAGAGGGTAACAAAATCAACAGAGGAACAATCTCTAAACAAAGACAACTATAACAACTAACTCCAGAGATTGCCAGATGACAAAAGGTAAACGTTAAGAATCCTACAGCAGTGACCTTTTGAAAATTTTTGAAATGGCCCAGAAAAGCTTCAACAAGGATGTCAGGAGTTGAGGAAGACTGGCCCATAATGAGGAGTGAAGAAGAATAGCAGGATGAAGAAGAGATTGAAAAACGAATTAGAGAATAACAGGACTAAGAAACAATGGGAAAGCAAGGCAGAAGCTGTGGCAGAAATGGGAGTTAAGGAAAGGACCTGGTCGGGTTTCCCTCCCAAGTGCAAAGATGGAGATTGAGATCTGAGCCCTTTTACCTAATGGAGAATTAAGGCATCCCAATATTGCTTTCAGTTTCTCTTCTTTAATCCAACAAAGGGTATAAATCACTAGAACAAAACCAATCCCCTCCTGCCAAAAAAAAAAAAAAAATTACCTACCTAGGTTCAGAAGGGCCAACTGGCTTGTCGGTGCTCATTGATACTGACTGAGGGGTAGTAGATGGTTTGACACTTTTCTGGACAGCACATCACGAAATGCTGAGTGAGGTTCAGCATTAGTCCCACAAACGACCCAGGCAATGATCTCAGTCAGATATGTTTCGTTTATTGAACACATATTCAAGACAGATTAATCAATAACACAGCCAGGAATAGGGAACAAGATGCAACCATCGGCAGTTACTTATCAGGGCCAGTTTTTACATAGGAAAATTATAAACAGGTACATTTGCAACATTTAAGCTATCTAAACAAAGTAGTGTTATCTGCCATTAAAGCTGATTGGGTGGGTCTAGAGGTGGTGAGGATAAGAAATTTCCAGAGTCCACCAGGCTCTGTGACAAAGAACAACAATAAGACTTTATGGTCAGGGCAAGAAACATTAGGACACGTTAAGATCATAAGCTACAAAATGAAGGTTGAGGCAATATATTAGAATTATTGTCAGGTATTAAGATTTTACACTAACATACATTTACAGAACATTGCTTCCAAACACATAATTATATGCCCTCATTTCTGTAACACATAGTTCTTTCCCTAAACTTGGTCACATAGTCTTGACTCAAAGCAGGAACCAACAGACACAAGAACATTGAAATAACCCCATGCATCCCACTGGACCACCATAGATTAAATCCAGATTTAAACAACAGAAACAACAGGGAGCTTAAAAACTAATGGAAACTCAACACACCTTTATTGAATGAAAAAAATATTTCAAGACAGGGAGAAAGAAATTAAAGACTTACTAGAATTTAAGAAAAAATGATAAACAGTACTTACAAACTTGTGGGACACAAAGCAGTGCTAAGAGGGAAGTTCGTAGTAATGAGTGACTACATTAAGAAAATGGGGGAGGGGTCGCCATCTGGGTTCCGGGACTCCGCGGGACCTAGGAAATTAGTCTGAACAGGTTAGAGGGTGCGCCAGAGAACCGGACAGCTTCTGGGACGGGCGGAAGCAAAGAGCCACTGAGGCAGCACCCTTGGCGGGCCGCAGACAGCCGGCCACCATCCGGACCAGAGGACAGGTGTCCGCCTGGCTTGGGAGGCGGCGTCAGCCTCAGCAGCAGCGGTCGCCATCTTGGTTCCGGGACTCAGCAGAACTTAGGAAATTAGTCTGAACAGGTTAGAGGGTGCGCCAGAGAACCAGACAGCTTCTGGGACGGGCGGAAGCAAAGAGCTGCTGAGGCAGCACCCTTGGCGGGCCGCAGACAGCCGGCCACCATCCGGACCAGAGGACAGGTGTCCGCCTGGCTTGGGAGGCGGCCTCAGCCTCAGCAGCAGCGGTAGCCATCTTGGTTCCGGGACTCAGCAGAACTTAGGAAATTAGTCTGAACAGGTTAGAGGGTGCGCCAGAGAACCGGACAGCTTCTGGGACGGGCGGAAGCAAAGAGCTGCTGAGGCAGCACCCTTGGCGGGCCGCAGACAGCCGGCCACCGTCCAGACCAGAGGACAGGTGTCCGCCTGGCTTGGGAGGCGGCCTCAGCCTCAGCAGCAGAGGTCGCCATCTGGGTTCTGGGACTCCGCGGGACCTAGGAAATTAGTCTGAACAGGTTAGAGGGTGCGCCAGAGAACTGGACAGCTTCTGGGACAGGCAGAAGCACAGAGCCGCTGAGGCAGCACCCTTGGCGGGCCGCAGACAGCCGGCCACCATCCGGACCAGAGGACAGGTGTCCACCTGGCTTGGGAGGCGGCCTCAGCCTCAGCAGCAGCGGTCGCCATCTTGGTTCCAGGACTCCCTGGAACTTAGGAATTTAGTCTGCACAGGTGAGAGTCTGCACCACAGAAGCTGACAGCTTCTGGGAACTGCCAAAGCAACACAGCTTCTGAGAGAGGCCCTGTTTTGGGCCTTCTTCTTCGACCAGGAGGAGGTCCAAAAACAAGATATCTGCGCACATTCCCTGTAAGAGAGCTTGCCAGCAGAGAGTGCTCTGAGCACTGAAACTCAGAGGAGAGAATCTGTCTCCCAGGTCTGCTGAGAGACGGTAACAGAATCACCAGAAGAACAATATCTAAACAGAGTCAACTATAACTACTAACTCCAGAGATTACCAGATGGCGAAAGGTAAACGTAGGAATCCTACTAATAGGAACCAAGACCACTCACCATCATCAGAACCCAGAACGCCCACTTCGCCCAGTCCAGGGCACCCCAACACACCCGAAAACCTAGACCTAGATTTAAAAGCATATCTCATGATGATGATAGAGGACATCAAGAAGGACTTTAATAAATCACTTAAAGAAATACAGGAGAACACTGCTAAAGAGTTACAAGTCCTTAAAGAAAAACAGGACAACACAATCAAACAGGTAGAAGTCCTTACAGAAAAAGAGGAAAAAACATACAAACAGGTGATGGAAATGAACAAAACCATACTAGACCTAAAAAGGGAAGTAGAAACAATAAAGAAAACTCAAAGTGAGGCAACACTGGAGATAGAAACCCTAGGAAAGAAATCTGGAACCATAGATTTGAGCATCAGCAACAGAATACAAGAGATGGAAGAGAGAATCTCAGGTGCAGAAGATTCCATAGAGAACATCGGCACAACAATCAAAGAAAATGGAAAATGCAAAAAGATCCTAACTCAAAATATCCAGGAAATCCAGGACACAATGAGAAGACCAAACCTACGGATAATAGGAGTGGATGAGAATGAAGATTTTCAACTCAAAAAACCAGCAAACATCTTCAACAAAATTATTGAAGAAAACTTCCCAAATATAAAGAAAGAGATACCTATGAACATACAAGAAGCCTACAGAACTCCAAATAGACTGGACCAGAAAAGAAATTCCTCCCGACACATAATAATCAGAACAACAAATGCACTAAATAAAGATAGAATACTAAAAGCAGTAAGGGAAAAAGGTCAAGTAACATACAAAGGCAAGCCTATCAGAATTACACCAGATTTTTCACCAGAGACTATGAAAGCCAGAAGAGCCTGGACAGATGTTATACAGACACTAAGAGAACACAAATTCCAGCCCAGGCTACTATACCCAGCCAAACTCTCAATTACCATAGATGGAGAAACCAAAGTATTCCACGACAAAACCAAATTCACACATTATCTCTCCACGAATCCAGCCCTTCAAAGGTTAATAACAGAAAAAAACCAATACAAGAACGGGAACAATGCCCTAGAAAAAACAAGAAGGTAATCCCTCAACAAACTTAAAAGAAGACAGCCACAAGAACAGAATGCCAACTTTAACAACAGAAATAACAGGAAGCAACAATTACTTTTCCTTAATATCTCTTACCATCAATGGTCTCAACTCCCCAATAAAAAGACATAGACTAACAAACTGGCTACACAAACAAGACCCAACATTTTGCTGCTTACAGGAAACTCATCTCAGAGAAAAAGATAGACACTACCTCAGAATAAAAGGCTGGAAAACAATTTTCCAAGCAAATGGTATGAAGAAACAAGCTGGAGTAGCCATCCTAATATCTGATAAGATTGACTTCCAACCCAAAGTCATCAAAAAAGACAAGGAGGGGCACTTCGTTCTCATCAAAGGTAAAATCCTCCAAGAGGAATTCTCAATTCTGAATATCTATGCTCCAAATACAAGGGCAGCCACATTCATTAAAGAAACTTTAGTAAAGCTCAAAGCACACATTGCACCTCACACAATAATAGTGGGAGACTTCAACACACTACTTTCACCAATGGACAGATCATGGAAACAGAAACTAAACAGGGACACACTGAAACTAATTGAAGTGATGAAACAAATGGATCTGATAGATATCTACAGAACATTTTATCCTAAAACAAAAGGATATACCTTCTTCTCAGCACCTCATGGTACCTTCTCCAAAATTGACCACATAATAGGTCACAAAACAGGCCTCAACAGATTCAAAAATATTGAAATTGTCCCATGTATCCTACCAGATCACCATGCACTAAGGCTGATCTTCAATAACAAAAAAAATAACAGAAAGCCAACACTCACATGGAAACTGAACAACACTCTTCTCAATGATACCTTGGTCAAGGAAGGAATAAAGAAAGAAATTAAAGACTTTTTAGAGTTTAATGAAAATGAAGCCACAACATACCCAAACCTTTGGGACACAATGAAAGCATTTCTAAGAGGGAAACTCATAGCTCTGAGTGCCTCCATGAAGAAACGGGAGAGAGCACATACTAGCAGCTTGACAACACATCTAAAAGCTCTAGAAAAAAAGGAAGCAAATTCACCCAAGAGGAGTAGACGGCAGGAAATAATCAAACTCAGGGGTGAAATCAACCAAGTGGAAACAAGAAGAACTATTCAAAGAATTAACCAAACGAGGAGTTGGTTCTTTGAGAAAATCAACAAGATAGATAAACCTTTAGCTAGACTCACTAGAGGGCACAGAGACAAAATCCTAATTAACAAAATCAGAACTGAAAAGGGAGACATAACAACAGATCCTGAAGAAATCCAAAACACCATCAGATCCTTCTACAAAAGGCTATACTCAACAAAACTGGAAAACCTGGACGAAATGGACAAATTTCTGGACAGATACCAGGTACCAAAGTTGAATCAGGATCAAATTGACCTTCTAAACACTCCCGTATCCCCTAAAGAAATAGAAGCAGTTATAAATAGTCTCCCAGCCAAAAAAAGCCCAGGACCAGATGGGTTTAGTGCAGAGTTCTATCAGACCTTCAAAGAAGATCTAATTCCAGTTCTGCACAAACTTTTTCACAAGATAGAAGTAGAAAGTACTCTACCCAACTCATTTTATGAAGCCACTATTACTCTGATACCTAAACCACAGAAAGATCCAACAAAGATAGAGAACTTCAGACCAATTTCTCTTATGAATATCGATGCAAAAATCCTCAATAAAATTCTCGCTAACCGAATCCAAGAACACATTAAAGCAATCATCCATCCTGACCAAGTAGGTTTTATTCCAGGGATGCAGGGATGGTTTAATATACGAAAATCCATCAATGTAATCCACTATATAAACAAACTTAAAGACAAAATCCACATGATCATCTCGTTAGATGCAGAATAAGCATTTGACAAGATCCAACACCCATTCATGATAAAAGTTCTGGAAAGATCAGGAATTCAAGGCCCATAACTAAACATGATAAAAGCAATCTACAGCAAACCAGGAGCCAACATCAAAGTAAATGGAGAGAAGCTGGAAGCAATCCCACTTAAATCAGGGACTAGACAAGGCTGCCCACTTTCTCCCTACCTTTTCAACATAGTACTTGAAGTATTAGCCAGAGCAATTCGACAACAAAAGGAGATCAAGGGGATACAAATTGGAAAGGAGGAAGTCAAAATATCACTTTTTGCAGATGATATGATAGTATATATAAGTGACCCTAAAAATTCCACCAGAGAACTCCTAAACCTGATAAACAGCTTCGGTGAAGTAGCTGGATATAAAATAACTCAAGCAAGTCAATGGCCTTTCTCTACACAAAGAATAAACAGGCTGAGAAAGAAATTAGGGAAACAACACCCTTCTCAATAGTCACAAATAATATAAAATATCTCGGCGTGACTCTAACTAAGGAAGTGAAAGATCTGTATGATAAAGACTTCAAGTCTCTGAAGAAAGAAATTAAAGAAGATCTCAGAAGATGGAAAGATCTCCCATGCTCATGGATTGGCAGGATCAACATTGTAAAAATGGCTATCTTGCCAAAAGCAATCTACAGATTCAATGCAATCCCCATCAAAATTCCAACTCAATTCTTCAAAGAATTAGAAAGAGCAACTTGCAAATTCATCTGGAATAACAAAAAACCTAGGATAGCAAAAACTCTTCTCAAGGATAAAAGAACCTCTGGTGGAATCACCATGTCTGACCTAAAGCTTTACTACAGAGCAATTGTGGTAAAAACTGCATGGTACTGGTATAGAGACAGACAAGTAGACCAATGGAATAGAATTGAAGACCCAGAAATTAACCCACACACCTATGGTCACTTGATCTTCGACAAGGGAGCTAAAACCATCCAGTGGAAGAAAGACAGCATTTTCAACAAATGGTGCTGGCACAACTGGTTGTTATCATGTAGAAGAATGCGAATCGATCCATACTTATCTCCTTGTACTAAGGTCAAATCTAAATGGATCAAAGAACTTCACATAAAACCAGAGACACTGAAACTTATAGAGGAGAAAGTGGGGAAAAGCCTTGAAGATATGGGCACAGGGGAAAAATTCCTGAACAGAACAGCAATGGCTTGTGCTGTAAGATCGAGAATTGACAAATGGGACCTAATGAAACTCCAAAGCTTCTGCAAGGCAAAAGACACCGTCAATAAGACAAAGAGACCACCAACAGATTGGGAAAGGATCTTTACCTATCCTAAATCAGATAGGGGACTAATATCCAACATATATAAAGAACTCAAGAAGGTGGACTTCAGAAAATCAAATAACCCCATTAAAAAATGGGGCTCAGAACTGAACAAAGAATTCTCACCTGAGGAATACCGAATGGCAGAGAAGCACCTGAAAAAATGTTCAACATCCTTAATCATCAGGGAAATGCAAATCAAAACAACCCTGAGATTCCACCTCACAGCAGTCAGAATGTCTAAGATCAAAAATTCAGGTGACAGCAGATGCTGGCGTGGATGTGGAGAAAGAGGAACACTCCTCCATTGTTGGTGGGATTGCAGGCTTGTACAACCACTCTGGAAATCAGTCTGGCAGTTCCTCAGAAAATTGGACATAGTACTACCGGAGGATCCAGCAATACCTCTCCTGGGCATATATCCAGAAGATGCCCCAACTGGTAAGAAGGACACATGCTCCACTATGTTCATAGCAGCCTTATTTATAATAGCCAGAAGCTGGAAAGAACCCAGATGCCCCTCAACAGAGGAATGGATACAGAAAATGTGGTACATCTACACAATGGAGTACTACTCAGCTATTAAAAAGAATGAATTTATGAAATTCCTAGCCAAATGGATGGACCTGGAGGGCATCATCCTGAGTGAGGTAACACATTCACAAAGGAACTCACACAATATGTACTCACTGATAAGTGGATATTAGCTCAAAACCTAGGATACCCAAGATATAAGATACTATTTCCTAAACACATGAAACTCAAGAAAAATGAAGACTGAAGTGTGGACACTATGCCCCTCCTTAGAAGTGGGAACAAAACACCCTTGGAAGGAGTTACAGAGACAAAGTTTGGAGCTGAGATGAAAGGATGGACCATGTAGAGACTGCCTTATCCAGGGATCCACCCCATAATCAGCATCCAAACGCTGACACCATTGCATACACTAGCAAGATTTTATCGAAAGGACCCAGATGTAGCTGTCTCTTGTGAGACTATGCCGGGGCCTAGCAAACACAGAAGTGGATGCCCACAGTCAGCTAATGGATGGATCACAGGGCTCCCAATGGAGGAGCAAGAGAAAGTACCCAAGGAGCTAAAGGGATCTGCAACCCTATAGGTGGATCAACATTATGAACTAACCAGTACCCCGGAGCTCTTGACTCTAGCTGCATATGTATCAAAAGATGGCCTAGTCGGCCATCACTGGAAAGAGAGGCCCATTGGACACACAAACTTTATATGCCCCAGAACAGGGGAACACCAGGGCCAAAAAGGGGGAGTGGGCGGGTAGGGGAGTGGGGGTGGGTGGGTATGGGGGACTTTTGGTATAGCATTGGAAATGTAAATGAGCTAAATACCTAATAAAAATGGAAAGAAAAAAAAAAGAAAATGGGGGAGACTATCAATTCTATGCTAACAACAAACATGAAACCTGTAGGCTTAGAGTTTTCAAAGGCTACTTTAAAGCATGGTTCTTTAACACTTCAATCTGCCTCCTATCCCACCACCTAAAAGAGGTAGGTAAAAAGAACTAATGGTTAATAGGAAACTGGTTATGGGGCTGCTTAGAAATATTTTGGGGAGGCAATTCCAATCTTCACTGTCAGCACTCCAGTCCATTTGACAAGCACAAACAAACAAACAAACAAACAAAAACAAATAAATGCCAAGATCTTGATCCAGAAAAAAACTGAAAGCCTCAGAAAATCAGCAAGAGTCCACATACATACCAGCAGCAGCAAAAATACCACCAGAAGTTCCTTCGGTGCATTTCTCTCTACCAAGTCACAGTAAGTGAAGATCAGGAAAGAAAGCAAGGAGAACCAATGCAAGAGTGTTGTCAGGGGAATAAAGCATTATAAAAGAGGAATAATAACCAGCAACAAGATCCAAGATGAACCAATGAAAGATCTTAACACAGTGTCTGTTGGGTTATACTTACACTCTTTCCAAGCATCATGCACTCCTCAGGTGTCCACTCCAGCAAAACAAACATTCCCTTTCACCAGACAACATCTAAAAAAATATCATGTGTCTGTTCATATCAAAACAAGGCAAAAGAAAAGGGCTGCTCTCTATAACCAGAGAGGGCCCCATAGCTGAAATGAAAAAATACACATTCACTGATATTTTAGAAGTTGGGTGAATGGCAACATGAAGCCTTCACCAATACATTGTACAGCCTTTGCAATATAAAGAAATTCCTGATGCATAGGACACTGAAAGAGAAACCTAGAGACAAAAACAACAACAAAACCCTTAACCTAAACCCTGTCATCCATACAAAATGTTCTAGGGCAATGGGAGCAATGAACTTGTGTGAGTAGGCAATGAACTTCTGATTTGTACAGGAAAATGAATGTTACTAGAAAAAAATAATTCTGAGTGAGGTAATGAAAATGCAGAAAGACACCTTTGGAATATATGTACTACAATCACTAGATCCTGAGAAGCTGGGTGAAAAAGAGGGGTCTAGATGGAGGAACACATGTGTCTCTTGGGTATACAGGAATAAAGTGAATTGTAAAGGTATAAAGGGGTGGATGGGAATGAAAATGATGGTAGAGATGGTAGGGGATATTTGGTGGTGAAGAATTTGTAGGAAGTGAACACAGGTACAGAGAGGCTATTATGGGTGTGATATGGGAACCCACTGAGGGAAAACTTCCTCAAATCTATGAAGGGCATCCAAATAAGGGCTTCTAGTATTGGGGGTTATACCGTCTTATACCATTTTTTCTGCTAGTAAGACTACCAGAGTCTAATATTCCTAAAATTCTGTTGAGATTTTGGCTCTATGTCCCATGTAGATTAATAAAACCAGGCTGTTGCTAAGACAAAGGGGTGCTCTCTATCACCAGACAAGGCCCCATTGCTGAAGATAACATCAACACATTCACTGAACATCGAGAAGTTGGGTGGATGGCAACATGGAGACTTCACCAATACATTCTAATGCCCTTGCTATGCTAAGTGACTCCTGATGCATAGGACACTGAAAGAGAAACCTAGAAACCAGCAGAACAAGAAAAACGTTGACTTACAATCTCTTGTCCCTACAAAATGTTCTAGGGCAATGGGAACAATGAACTTGTGTGAGTTGGCAATGACCCTCTGATTTGAACTTAATGAACTTTCTGAACTTAAGGCTCACTCCACAAGAAGGAATCTATAGTCAACATTGCTAAGGTAACCGAGAATGGGAAACTATATAGCCTATAGACATAGGGTAAAACAAAATACCTGGTCATTTAACAAAAATATATATCAAGGAAAAGACTCATGACAATATTCTGCTATATTTCTTAGTTGAGTGCCTTAACCTGCCACCACCAGATGCTTTCTCTTGAAACAGTTGAGCTGACAGCCAGGCATTATGGGAGATAAAATCTAAAGGATAGGTCTCCATCAAATGCCTTCATTGATAGCTGACTGAAGACCACAGTTGCAGAGATGATATTAATGCACAAGTCAGACAATGTGGAAAACAATACACAAGGTACTCTAAATCAAATAAAAAAGTTCCAAAAATATGAACTAACCAGTACCCCCAGAGCTCATTTCTCTAGCTGAATTTTTAGCAGAAGATGACCTAGTTGGCCATTATTGTGAAGAAAGACCCCTTGGTCTTGCAAACTTTATATGCCCCAGTACAGGGGAAACACCAGGGTCAAGAAGTGGGAGGAGGAGGGTCAGGTAGCAGGGGGAGGTGAGTTTTCCTCACATCCTGTAATGGAGTTACCAAAGCAAGGACTAAATTTCAATATATCTATAAACAAGTCAAGAAACTGGATTTCAAATGGTCAAGTCATCCAATTTCAAAATTGCGTACGTATCTGAACAAAATACTCAGTAGAGGAAATTCAAAGGTTGAGAAACACTTATAGAAATGTTGCACATCCTTAATCATCAGGGAAATGCAAATCAAAACCGCTTTGAGTTACCATCTTCAACATGTTTGAATGCCTAAGATCAGTAACACAACAAATCATCCTGGCGAGGATGTGGAGCAGAGCTGAACATTCCCTTTCTAGTGAGTATGCAAACTTGTACAGCAACTATTGAAATTAAAAAGGCAGTTCCACAGTAACTTAAAGTTGATCTACCTACAGATCCAAGCATACCACTCTTGGGTATATACCCAATGGATGATCGTTTCAACAACAAGGAGAGTCATGCTAACACAATGGAGTCATACTGTGCTATTACAAAAATAAATATTATGCAATGTGCAGGGAAATGAATGGAACTAGGAAAAAACAGATCCTGAGGGAGGTAATGAAAAACCATGAATTCACCTGTGGAATGCATGTTCTAAAATCAATAGATCCTGAAAAGGTGGGTAAAGAAGAGGGGTCCAGACAGAGGAACACATGAGTCTCTTGGTTATACAGTAACAGAGTAGATTCTAAAGGCATAAAGGGATGGATGGGAATGAAAATGATGGTTGAGATAGTAGGGAATATGGGGTGGATGAAGAGAGTGTAGGAAGTGAACACAGGTACAGAGAGGCTATTATGGGTGTGATATGGGAACTCACTCAAGGGAAACTTCCTCAAATCTATGAAGGGCATCCAAATAAGGACTTCTAGTAATGGGGGTATAAAGTCTTATCGCACTTCTTGTCCTGGTAAGACTTCCAGTGGTAAAATTTCATAAATTTCTGTTGATGTTTTGGCCATAAGTCAAATGTAGATCTACAAAACCAGGCTGTTTCTTAAGAAAAGTGTGCTGTCTATAAGCAGAGAAGGCCCCATTGCTGAAAATAACATTCACACCCTCACTGTACATCTAGAAGTTGGGTGGATGGCAACATGGAGACTTCACCAATACATTCCAGTGCCCTTGCAATGCTAAGGGAATCCTTATGCATAGGACACTGAAAGAGAAACCTGGAAACCAGAACAACCAAAAAACCCTTGACCTACAATCTGTTGACCCTACAAAATGTTCTAGGGCAATGGAAATAATGAGCTTGTGGGAGTAGGCAATGAACTTCTGATTTGACTTAAGACTTACTCCACAAGAATGAATCTTTAGTCAACAATGCTTGTGTACCCAAGAACCAGAAACTAGATAGCTTATAGACCCAGGGCAAAACAAACAAACAAAAAAACTGTTCATTTAACAAAAATATATATCAATGAAATGACTCCTGATAATATTCTGCTATACTTCTTAGTTGAGTGCTTTAAACTGCCACCATGAGAGGCTTTCACTGAAAACAGTTGAGCTAACAGCCAGACATTAAGGGAGAGGAAGTCTAAAGGATAGGTCTCCATCAAATGCCTTCCCTCAGAGCTCAGTGAAGTTGACAGTTGCAAAGGTGATATGCATACACAAGTCAGACTGTGTGGAAGACAAGTAAACAAGCTAATCTGAATCAAATAAAGAAGTTCCACAATTCTTAAATGGTATCTCATATAACTGAAAAGCTTCTCTAAGGAAGGGAACATGTCAACTGGAAAAAGCTAAAGCTTACAGAATCAAAAAGAGTTTTCCTCCCTCCATATCCTGTAATATGGTTACAAAAGAAAGGACTAAATTTTAAAATTATATATAAACATTCAAGAAACTGGATTTCAAATGGTCAAATCATCCAATGTCAAAATTGTGTACATATCTGAACAAAAGAATAGAGCAAATTCAAAAAGTTTAGAAACACTTATAGAAATGTTGCATATCCTTAGTCATCAGGGAAATGAAAATCAAAACCACTTTGAGTTACCATCTTCAACATGTTACAGTGCCTAAGATCAGTAACACAACAAATCATGCTGGCGAGGATGTGGAGCGGAGGAAAGACTCCATTTCTACCGAGTATGCTAACTTGTACAGCCACTATTGAAATTAAAATGATAGTTCCAAATTATGTTGAAGCTGATTTACCTGCACATCCAGGCATACCACTCTTGGTCAAATACCGAAATGGATGACGCATCCAACAAGGACAGTCATGCTAGCACAGTGGAGTCATGCTCAGCTATTACAATAATATATATTATGCAATGTGCAGGAAAATGTATGGAACTAGAAAAAAACAAACCATCCTCAGTGAGGTAATGAAAACCCATAAAGACACCTGTGGAAGGCATGTACTACAATCAGGAGATCCTGAGAAGCTGGGTAATGAAGAGGGGTCCAGATGGAGGAAGACATGTGTCTCTTGGTTGTACAGTAACAGAGTAGATTCTAAAGGTATAAAGTGTTGTTTGGGAATGGAAATTATGGTTGAGATGGTAGATTCGGATATGGGATAGATGAGGAGAGTGCAGGAAGTGAACACAGGTACAGGGAGGCTATTTTGGGTGTGATATGGGAACCCACTGAGGGGGACATTCCACAAATCGATCAAGGGCATCTAAATAAGGCCTTCTATTAATGGTGGGTATAAAGTCTTATCCCATTTCTTGTGCTGGTAAGACGTCAAACGGCAAAACTTCACAAAATTCTGTTGAGGTTTTGGCCATATGTCCCATGTAGATCAACAAAACCAGGCAGTTGTTTAAACAAAAGGGTGCTCTCTATCACCAGAGAAGGCCCCATTGCTGAAGATTACATCCACACACTCACTGAACATCGGGAAGGTGGTGGATGACAACATGTAGACTTCAGCAATATATTCTAGTGCACTTGCAATGCTAAGGGACACCTGATGCATAGGACACTGAAAGAGAAACATGGAAACTAGCACAACAACAAAACCTTTGACCTACAACCTGTCATCCCTACATAATGTTCTAGGGCAATAGGAACAATGAACTTGTGGGAGTAGGCAATGAACTTCTTTTTTTATAATATTTGTATTAGATATTTTCTTTATATACATTTCAAATGCTATCCTGAAAGTCCCCTATATACTCCCCCGCCCTACTCTCCTACCCACCCACTCCCACTTCTTGGCCCTGCTGTACCCCTATATTGGGGCATATAAAGTTAGCAAAACCAAGGGGCCTCTCTTCCCAATGATGGCCGGTTAGGACATCTTCTTCTACATATGTAGCTAGAGAAATGAGCTCTGGGGTTACTGGTTAGTTCATATAGTTGTTTCACCTATATGGTGGCAAACCCCTTCAGCTCCTTGGGTGCCTTCTCTACTTTCTCCATTTGGAGCCCTGTGTTCCATCTTATAGATGACTGTCAGCATCCACTTCTGTATTTGCCAGTCACTGGCATAGCCTCATAAGAGACAGATATGCCAGGGTCTCTTCAGGAAAATCTTGATGGCATATCCAATAGTGACTGGGTTTGGTGGCTGATTATGGGATGGATCTCTGGGTAGGGTAGTCTCTGGATAGTCCATCCTTTTGTCTTAGCACCAGCTTTGTCTCTGTAACTTTTTTCATGGGTATTTTGTTCCCTATTCTAAGGAGGAATGAAGTATCCTCCCTTTATTCTTTCCTCTTCTTGATTTTCTTATGTTTTGAAAATTGTATCTTGGGTGATCTATGTTTCTGGGACAATATATACTTATCAGTGAGTGCATATTTAATGACTTCTTTTGTGATTGGTTTACCTCACTAAGGATTATATCCTCAAGATATATCCATTTGTCAAAGATTTTCATAAATTCATTGTTTTTAATAGCTGAGTAGTACTTCATTGTGTAAATGTACCAAATTTTCTGAATCCATTCTTCTGTTGAGGGACATCTGGGTTCTTTCCACCTTCTGGCTATCATAAATAAGGCTGCTATGAACATAGTGGAGCATGTGTTCTTATTACCAGTTGGAACTTCTTCTGGGTATATGCTCAGGAGAGGTACTGCTGGATCTTCCGGTAGTATTATGTCCAATTTTCTGAGGAAGCCCCAGACTGACTGCAAGAGTGGTTGTACAAGCTTGCAATCCCACCAGCAATGGAGGAGTGTTCCTCTTTCTCCACATCTTCACCAGCATCTGATGTCACATGAATTTTTGATCTTTCCTATTCTGACAGTTGTGAGGTGGAATCTCAAGGTTTGTTTTGATTCATATTTCCCTGATGATTAAGGATGCTGAACATTTTTTCAGGTGCTTCTGAGCCATTTGGTAATCCTCATTGAGAATTCTTTGTTTAGATCTGTATCCCATTTTTTAATGGGGTTATTTGAATTTCTGGAGTCCAGTTTCTTGAGTTCTTTGTATATATTTGATATTAGTCTCCTATCAGATTTAGGATTGGTAAAAATCCTTTCTCAATCTCTTGGTGGCCTTTTTGTCTTATAGACAGTGTCTTTTGCCTTACAAAAGGTTTGCAATTTTATTAGGCCCCATTTGTCAATTTTTCATCTTACAGCACAAGCCATTTCTGTTCTGTAAAGGAATTTTTCCCCTGTGCCCATATCTTTGAGGCTTTCCCCCCACTTTCTCCTCAATTAATTTTAGTGTCTCTGGTTTTAAGTGTAAGTCTTTGATCCACTTAGACTTGAGCCTTGAGCTTTGTACAAGGAGATAGAAATGGATCAATTTGCATTCTTCTACATGATAACTGCCAGTTGTGCCAGCATCATTTGTTGAAAATGCTGTCTTTTTTCCACTAGACGATTTTAGGTTCCTTGTCAAAGATCAAGTGTCCATAGGTGTGTGGATTCATTTCTGGTGCTTCAATTCTACTTCTGATTTGACTTAAGACTCACTCCACAAGAAGGAATGTATAGTCAACATTGCTAGGGTACCCAAGAACCAGAAATTAGATAGCCTATAGACATAGTGTAAAACAAAAACCTGGTCAAAATGTATGTCAATGAAATGACTCCTGATAATATTCTGCTATACTTTTTAGTTGAGTGTTTTAACCTGCCACCATCAGAGCCTTTCTCCGAAAGCAGTTGAACTAACAGCCAGACATTGTGGGAGAGGAAGTCTAAAGGATAGGTCTCCATCAAATGCCTTCCCTCAGAGATCAATGAAGCCCACAGTTGCAGAGGTGATATGAATGTATGAGCCAGACTGCATTGAAGATAAGAAAACAAGGTCCTCTGAATTCAAATAAAGAAGTTCCAAAATTCTTTAGGGGATCTCATATAACTGAAATTCTTCTATAATGTAGGGAACATGTCAACTGGACAAAGATAAAGACTACAGAATGCAAAAAGTGTTTTCCTCTCTCCATATCCTGTAATATGGTTACCAAAGCAAGGAGTAAATTTCGAAATATATATAAACAAGTCAAGAAACTGCATTTCGAATGGTCAAATCATCCAGTTTCAAAATTGCATACATATCTGAACAAAATACTCAGTAGAGGAAATTCAAAGGCTGAGAAACACTTATAGAAATGTTGCACATCATTGGTTGTCAGGGAAATGCAAATCAAAACCACCTTGAGTTACCATCTTCAACATGTTAGAATGCCTAAGACCAGTAACACAGCATATCGTGCTGGTGAGGATGTAGAGCAGAGGAAACACTTCCTTTCTAGTTAGTATGCAATCTTGTACAGCCACTATTGAAATTAAAATGGCAGTTCCACAGTAAGTTAAAGATGATCTACCTGCAGGTCCATGCATCCTACTCTTGATCAAATACCAAATGGATGATCGATCCAACATCAAGGACAGTCATGCTAACACAGTGTAGTCATGCTCAGCTATTACAACAATGTATATTATTCAATGTGCAGGAAAATGAGTGGAACTAGAAAAAAATCATCCTGAGTGAGGTAATGAAAACCCATAAAGACACCTGTAAAATTCATTTACTAAAGTGAGTCGATCCTGAGAAATTGGGTAAAGATGGGGGGGTCTATATGGAAGATCACATGTGTCTCCTGGTTATACAATAAGAGAGTAGATTCTAAAGGTATAAGGGGGATGGGATTAAAAGTGATGCTTGAGATGGTACGGGATATGGGGTGGATGAAGAGAGTTACAGAGAGGCTATTATGGGTGTGATATGGGAACTCTCAAGGGAAACTTCCTCAAATCTATGAAGGGCATCCAAATAAGGCCTTCTAGTAATGGGGGTATAAAGTCTTATCCCATTTCTTGTCCTTGTAAGACTTCCAGTGACAAAAACTTCATAAAATTCTGTTGAGGTTTGGCCATATGTCCCATGTAGTTCAACAAACCAGGCTGTTACTTAGACAAAAGGGTGCTATCTATCACCAGAGAAGGCCCCATGGCTGAAGATAACATCCACACACTCACTGAACATCAAGAGTTTGGGTGGGTGGCAACATGGAGCCTTCACCAATACATTTTAGTGCCCTTGCAATGCTTAGGGACTCCTGATGCATAGGACACTGAAAGAGAAACATGGAAACCAGTAACAAAAAAACCCTTGGCCTACAACCTGTCATCCCTACAAAATGTTCTAGGGCAATGGAAACAATGACCTTGTGGATGTAGGCAATTAACTTCTGATTTGAATTAAGACTTACTCCACAAGAATGAATCTTTAGTCAACAATGCTTGTGTAACCAAGAACCAGAAACTAGATAGCCTATAGACATAGGGTAAAACAAAAAACCTGCTCATTTAACCAAAGTATATATCAATTAAATGACTCCTGATAATATTCTGCTATACTTCTTAGTTGAGTGCCTTAACCTTCCACCATCAGAGAAATTCTTAGAAAGCAGTTGAGGTAACAGCCAGACATCATGTGAGAGGAATTCTAAAGGGTAGGTCTCCATCAGATGCCTTCCCTCAGATCTAAGTGAAGCACACAGTTGAGCAAGTGATATGAATATATGAGGCAGGTGGTGTGGTAGACAAGTAAACAAGCTCCTCTGAATAAAAAAAAATAAAAAATAAAAGTTCTTCCCAGCTGAGAGACACTAAAATGGTAGGCACAGTCCTTACATATGTCTGGAACAGGTCCTTTGCATATATATCATCTCAATATTAGTTTAGTATTTTTATGGGAACAGTAGCTATGAGGACAAGTAGGTCTCTTTTTTTTGATGACTGCACGTGGGCCTCTTTTACTCCTATCAGTTAGCCATATTATACTTTGAAATTATAGATTTCCTCCTTCTCAGTATATTTTTATTTGGTTCTGTTTGTTTGTTGTCCTTGTAAAGCCTGTTCTTTCCTAATGAAAGATGCAAACTGAAGGGAAACTGAGGAGTGAGGGGTTGGGAATGAGCAAGAATGTAGAGGTGAATGAATCTAAAATCAGGATACATTCTAAAAGGGAAAAGTAAATGAATCAGTGTACAAAATTTTAAATGAATAAACAGAAACTATGAGATTAAAACGTACAAGTTACATTCTCTCTCTGTATCTACCCCTCTTTTCTCACTGTGAGCATGTGTTTCTTGTGTTTCTCTTTCTGTTTCCTTCTTCCTCTCCCTCCTCTTCTCCATCTATCTCTTCTCTCAATCTGCTTAATTTCAGAGTCCTGGCAATACTCATCTTGGGTCTACAGTGCTACAGAAGGGCAATGTTTTTCCCTGTGCCATCTACAACCAGGAGCATACTTTCAAGCATGATCTTGGCAAATGTGTGAAATTATTTAACAGCTGACAGAAGAGGAGTGAATCTCATTTCTGACATCATGTAGAAAATGAGATTCTCACTGCAGAAATTTGTCCAGAACTAAACATCTTTCCACTGTCTACATGGAGGGACTTTTGTACAGAACTAGACATGCAGCTGCATGAAGCAGCACTAGCTCAGAGTAAAAGACCCTGAGTAAACATTCTAGAACCTCATGTGACTGCTGGAGGACAGTTAAAATGGCTCTAATATAATTTTTAATAAAAAAACTAATCAACACTGTTGTATTAGTTAATGCTTTGTGAGGTAGATAGAATACAAAATGAGTATAAATTCATATTAGACATATGTCAAATAACAGTCTATGAACTTACCAGGGAGTGACAAAAATGGGAGGTGCAACATAGGATAAAATGAAGAAAGACATAGAGTTCTCTGTGTATCAACAAAATACCAGGTGCATTCTGGTGCATGAAGCTACCCTGAGATGGTGAGAAGGTTGGTCCTTTATTGAATAATAAACCAAAATACATACATTACTTTCTTTTTCCATTTAGTCCAACACCCTGTACAAACTAAAGCCTTGTTTTGTTCTCTACCTCTTCCACTGACGCTGCATTAGGCAGATCTCAGATCCAAGAAGGGCAGACATTGCTAGAAGCCCAAGATTCTACAGAGTCTGTTGCAAGGAAGAAGAAGCTAATGTAACTACCACTCTCATTTTAAGACACCCAGACTTGGTAGCTCACAGTCATGATTCTACAGAGAGAAAGCCATGGACATAAAGAATGTCCATGAGTCTGAGGCTGGAGGGAGATACACAGTCAGATCCAAAACAACATGAGTTAAAGAGAAAAACCTGCTCTGGAAAATGAAAGAAGAGTAGAGAAAATATCCAGAGGAAGCAGAATGTGGGCAGGAGAACAGCAACAAATGCTGAAAGAGGGAACACAGCCTCATCATCAGTCCTTCTGTTGTTTGCTGATAAGTGCAGAACCCATGTTACTTGCATCTGCCAGACAAAATCAAGACTACTGTGTCGGGAAATTTACTGTGCTATCACACTCTAGTGTAAGGATGCAGGAGCAAGCTGGTCCAAGGATCAAAGGCTACAAAGCAGGGATGAAAAGGAGAGAACCGGGATCTGAGTTCAACCTAGGCCAGAATAGCCAAATAAAGAATTAGAAAGAAAAAAAAAAAGATTCCTGGACAAGAAACCAGAAAAGAGACACAGTCTTGGGATTCACAATCTCCTACAAGGTGCTTTCAATGCACTCAGCCCTGCCCTTCAACATAGTCACAAAGGAGCCCTTTGATCTCTTCCTTTGTTCATGGACAGATGCAGACAGCTCACAACTCAAAAACAGTTGCTCAACCTAGTTGCCTCAACCTAGGTAACCCTCTCCTTCCTGCACAAGGCTACTGTCCCTATGTTTAATGTGTGTTGATGGGATACATTTTGTTGGAATGTGACAGATTATATGCACATTACTAATACCAGTCCATGAATCTGGTAAGAAACGCTGACATGATTTCCTAAGCTAAAAGGCAAGGCAAAAGGAACAGCCACATGAAGATTACCTCCTTTCACCAGCACCTATCTCAGCATTCAGGGCTACTATTTCTCTATTATCTTGCTCACTCAATCCTTTCTTGCAGCTCAGAATCTGTCCTTCCCATTGGCTGCTGACTGATTTATGACATCATTCTCCCTCTTAGCCTACCAGCACCTAGTAGAATCCTGGGGTTTCCATGGTACTGCCTGTAAACAAATTTGGATCATTACAGGTACCCTGTGACCAGTGACCAGTGAGCTCTGTTTGATACTGGACACACACGCTGATTTGGTCAGCATATCAGACAAAGACTACCATTTATCTGGCTCAATTTTGGGGTGAAGTACTGTTACTCCCCATACAGAGCCCCCCCTAAACATGTCAGGTAAGGAAAGCAACTTTCAAATATTTTTGATCACAACTCTCCTAATTTTTAGAATATGTTCAAATCTTTAGAATACCAGGGATGACATGGATATAGATATCTCACGTTGAAAGTCATACTAACTTTTGTTCTTACTAAGAATGTGACTTTAGAGACACAGTTTACTCTCAAAGGATTCTTTATTCACCTCAGAGAGATTACAGTGTTACTATGGTCTGTGCTCGGTGCTGTTGAATCTTAAAAGAGAAGGAATGTGGGAGAGACTAAGAGGGGGCTAGACTCTGAGAAGGTAGTTCTTCTAGTGAAAGAAATGTTGAAGCTGTTACATGAAAGACAGATTCACAAGAACTGGGGGACAAAAAAATCCAAAGTTTAAAGATGAAGGGCTAGAAAACAGAGAAATCGAAGGAGTCAAACCTAGAGAGATGATCTTAAAAGAACACAAACATAGTTTGGGACAGAATGTTGCAGAGAATCACACATTTCAAATCAAAAGGGTCAAGGCATTTTCATTTCCCAAGCCTTGTTTAGGCAACCATATTGTTAAGATTCCTCTCGGCACAAGTTCACTGTCAAATAGAAAATATTATCCCACTCTGGTTCCCAGATTTTACCAAATCTTGTGCAGAGTTTTCTAATTCTTGTATGCACTGGTTGTGTTGGATACTATCAGTTCGGGCTGAGAACTCCATACTCAGTTGTTCTCTGTACAACACTAACTGACACAAGTGGGAAATCTTCACAAGGCTTCCCCTGTACAAAAGTTTCATGCAATTAACAGGAACAGAGGAAGAGTAAATGTTATTCAGGGATCAACCTTCTAATAGGTTACCACATCCCAAAGGGTCAGCCGTAAACACAAGTACGCACCATGAAATGTGACCAGTAGGTTGTATACATAAAGTCATAAACGCACAGGTGTTTAAGAGTTATATAAGATATCATCAGTTACAGGAGTGGGAGGGACAAAGGAGGAGGTAGCAAAGTAAATTAAGTAAATAGAATATTCATATACAAACTCCCTGATATGTAATTTTTAAAAAACAAAAATACTCACAGAGTATAGATAAGCTCGGTGGTCCTGGTACTCAACTATAATAGCAGCATGTCAGATCCAGAGGCAGGTTGGTTTTTGTGATTTCAAGTCCAGCCTACTCTTAAGAAAAGAGTCCATGTCTCTCTACATAGATGTGCACAGGACAGGGAAAAGGCAGTAGCTTGAGAAGCTATCTAAGGCTCTCCTACCTCTAAAAACAGCTACTGTAGGACAGAGTTTTGAGGCAATGTCACAGCAGGTATGACAACAAGACAAAGCAGGGCAAAGAAGGAAAATGTCTACGTTGGAGCAAAGGTTGAACCAGATCAACCAGGAATTCCATGCCCACAGAGAAGGATCAGGTAGCTCATCAAAGGAGTGACATTCTGGCTAGAGCCAAGAATCAACCTGAGCAATTGCAATTGGGATGCTGGAGGAAACTTCAGTCTTAGTCAGTCACAGCCAGTACAAACTGAATATAGCACTGTTCCCCACAGTAACCTAGAAAACATCAACCTCACCATTTCCCACTGTCTTCTTACTCTCTACAGAAAATTCCCAAAGTTCACCTTTCTTTGGGACAGAAAGCACTCTGCACCCTTCTCTGCCTCTGCCGAGCAACTCCATGCAGCCTGCAGGAACGGTGTGCAACTTTTCCAGGGTCTCCACCCCAGATATGAGTTCAGCATGGCTTCTACCATCAGCATCCAGCACTTCTCTCCAGCCGCTCATGGGTAATGCCTATCTTAACCCACATGCTGGCACAACCATGCTGACAGTGCTCACAGAGCAGGGCCAGATTTCCACCTCGGCACCTTCCTATCCAGGTGCTCTCAAGTGGGATTGCACTGGAAGCACACATAGGAGGGAAGATGCACTCCAGGACTTCAATATGACCCTCATTGACCAGGACACCACATTCTCCTCCCTGGCTGTGACAAATCAGTGTGATAAAATTTTAGATCCCAATGTCATAGTTCCTTTTTATCCAACACTGCCTGCCAGCTTTGTCCAGGTCACACCACCGCAGATGCCAAGTCAAGAATACAGCCTGGCACCTTCCTACCAGGAGGGCAGCCAGGTCTATTACTATGAGCACAACAACCTAGGTCTTCTGATAGCTGGAGAATTTGGGCAGTGTTTACAGCCCCATGGCTCTGTGTCCTACCCTGGGAGTCAGACCTCTGTGCTCCAACCAGAGATGGTGATGGTGCTAAAGGAGATTCAGCCAAGGAATATCCAAATACCACTTTTTACCTCTGCCTTCTCCTATTCCACATCTGCTCAGTCCATGCCAGACAACGGTCTTCCCGGTGAGTACAGATCCAGGAGGGAAGTAGTGGGATCAGCACTCCAAAGAATTCGACCTCTACCTTTTAGTAGTGGACAGTCCACACAGAGGGAGAATGAGTCTCCTGACAGGTTAAGTACAGCTCTGGATTTCCACCACCACCTTCAGACTCTATCAAAAGAGAGAATTCAAGGCCACAGTGAGTAGCATCCATCCTTTATTAAATGATATCCGTGGAGCACACCATAGTCACACATGTAACTAACTACACAGAATAATCAGTCCTATCCACCAATACAGTGCAATAGACCCCTTCCTGACCTATCATTGACCTTGTGTCTAGAAGACACTGAGGAAATGTTTTGGTAACATGGGATTTTCCATGAGTTGAAATCCTCCAGAGCAATGTAGCTCAGAATCTGTCCTGGAGGAAGAATTCCTCCCAGATTCTCAGCACCTGTTCCGGAAATTTCTGACACTTAAAATTATAGAGAGTATGGCATAGTCAAAGTACCATTTCTAATTTGGCTAAGCCTGCTCGTTTTTTATTTGTTTGTTTGTTTTGTTTTTCTTTTGCTGTAGTACTGCAGAGGTAACCCATGTCCAAGAACATAACATCATGTAGACATGTTCTCTACTACTGAGTCTCACCCAAGCCCAACTATTTTAAATTCTCATTCCATTTTCCATTCCACTTATAAGATTGTGAGACATGGGGTGGGAGAAAATCGTTGGTTGTTTAAATGCTTGCCTTGCAGGAGTGCCTAGGTGGGTTTGGATACCTAAACCTACATAAAAGACAAGATTCTGGGGTCATGTGAGTAAGGACATTATTCAAAGGGTCAGGTAAGTTTTTGGAAATTATGGACCAGACAACCTACCTAGTAGCAAAGTTCCACAAACATGAGAGGCACTCTTAATAAAGACAAAGGGGAAGGAAAGTAAGGAGCACACGTCCAGGTAATTTGGTAACTGACGTACTAAGGGTTTTCCTCCACAAACCACACAAACAGGAAGGAAAATAAAAATCTCTGAGAAAGCATGACATGCAATGGTCTGCACAAACAGAGCAGTCACCATTGGTCTGCCCACAGAGGTAGCATCCAAGCTCTTCATCAAGAGCTCATAGGAATGTCCTCCCACTGCTGCAGGGGCCAAATGCTGTGGTCTATGAAATGGGGTTGGGGGTGGGGAGCATATCATTTACCGGAGGCACTGACTTCTTCCTTCACTTTTTTCCAGTGGTTCAATTGGAGACGTCCCTGGGATTGCCACCTTCAGGCCAGACACACTATCAGCTGCATAGTCCAGAACTCTGTAACACCTGTGTCCAGGTTTCCCAGATAAGGCCACCAGCTGTCAACGGGGACAGGGCATTAACAGCCCCCATCTACAGCCCTTCACAGTTCCTGGCCTTGCCTACAACTCCAAGCCTGGAACAACCAGTGGACAAAACCATGCCTGAGATAAAAGAGGGCACAAAAGAAAACCAAGACACGCCAATTGTGACTTTGGAACACCCTGACTTGCAGCAGCCTCTGCACTGCACTGACACTGAGAGCCTCAGGCAGAAGCCTGATTCTGATAATGCCCATTTGGGATGCATCTACATGGGTCCAAAAGAGCTTGTAGGGCTAGAGAAGGAGATTGGATCCAGCTTCGACTTTAAAGACATCACTAGGTTTGGGGCAGATATTCAACTTCCCCAACTCCTAAACACCCTCACAGACATAGACCAAGATCAGTCCTGTGAAAACTGGAGAGTCACCAGTGGCCCCTCTGACCAGGTGAGGAAGAACAAACATAAATCCTTTGATTTGCTTGAGGGGGATCCTCAGGCCAAAATCCAGCACCAGGACCTGGTGGAGGGAGAGGGGGCTGTGAGTGTTGCTGGGGCCAGTGACAGGGTTATTGACAACATGGCAAAGCACCCAGAAGGAAAAGCTCCCAAAGGGCCCCCCAGCAAGAACAGAAGAGCTAGAAAACAGAGGCAAGAAAGACCAAGTGGATCAGAGAACACATCCAAGAAAACAGAGGAGCTTAAGCAGTCAAGGAACAGAGTCAAAGCAGAAAAGGAGCCCTCCATCCCCAAGAACAAGAGGAAGAGAAACCCACCTGAGCTCAGTCAAAACAGCTTCAAGAAGCCTCGAACCAACCTTGCAATGCACATGCTGGAGTCCGTGCAGGTCTTCCACCCACTGGGGAAAAAGAGTGAGAAGAAAACTGGTATCTCCTCTTTCAGAGGTCTGCGAACCTTCACCAGCAACAAAGATCCAGGCCCAGGCTCAGGCTCAGTTACTACAACAGTGTTAAACATGCCATGTGAGGGCCAGGGTCCTCCCAAAAGCCCAGGGAAGGTTCAGAGAGCAGAGAGCAGTGTTGACAAAGATTGTCTATCTCCATCCCAGTATGAGCTGCCCCCAGCTGGGAAGGTGAAGTTAGTTCCTCTGCCTTTTCCAACCCTGGACAAGCCTCAATCCAGACCTGCTTCTAGAAAGCCCCTTTCCCTGGCTTTACGCAGGCCCACTACAGTTTACCCTGTGCAGCCTCACTCTCACTCAGCTCAACCTACCACTCTCAGGCCAGCCCAACCACCTCCTGTGAGCTCATCTTTGATAGCCTCTGCCAAGCCAGCTCCTCCAATTTCCTCCAGTGCCAGTGGACCTAATGTAACCAACCCCAACCAGTCTAGTGCTGTGAACCAGTTGGCCACCTCGAGGCCTGTACCCTATAGAGAACCATCTCACACATCATTCCAGGGAGAGCTTGTTTCTGCTGCCAGGAACAAGGCACCATCACCTCCCAAACCTCAAACCCAATATCTGCTGCATGACTTCAGCCGCCAACCCATTCCATGGAAGAAAGTCGACATTCTGGGACCAGTTGTCTCACAACCCATCACAAAAGAGCAGAGGCCAGAGAGGGAGGCCATGAAGAGGCAAGCCCAACAAGAGCGTGAGAATGCTGTCAAGAACCCCTCTACTGGGAAACTGCAGATTTTCCTTCAGTGGGAGAGGGATATGGAAATTTCTCAATATTATGGCTATGCAATGTAAGAGCTCGCCAGATCGATGCAACAGAGTGCTTTTCGACATTTACTTGAAGAGATATAGTCACTGATACAGATGTATAAAAGTAAAGAAAAATATGTAAATATGTATACACATAAGTACATGTGCAGGAATAAAGAAGACTAAGTATATAGATAGAAAAAAACATACCCACATGAAATTTAATAGTTAATAAAATTGCCATATAATGTTAAGCTGGCTAGTTTATGCTGTTTCTCTTAACTGTGATGATTTTGTTTTTATTATATTCTATATGAACATAAACTTAAGAAATAGTTATTTAACATTAAATCTATTTAGAAAATTCTACACTTGTGCTAAAATTATTTTTGAGTTTTTCATTCACTGGACATGTTATATCTTGAATTACATACTGAATTTTGAGCACACACTCCTTCCATTTCCATAAACCGATACATTTTTCACCTCTCAACACAGCTCATATACAACCTATGATACGGGGATTTTCTTCCAATTTTCTGAATCATATTCATGCAGGATTTCACTTATAGAAGTGTGATCTAGGACACATACATGGAAGAAAATATAATTTACTGAGCCTGGTTAAGGCATGATAGTCTCCACTAAATTGTTTTCCTGTCGACAACATAATTTCATTTTTATGAATAAATTTCCCATTGTGTTTACACATCACATTTCCTTTATACTCTTCTTTGTTGTTGACACTAAGGCTATTTCCCTAATGTAGCTGCTATGGACTACATTAATAGCTGTTTTTGGTCTTAACCTGACTACAATTGTAATTAATTAAAACTCAATTTATTGGGTACACCTGTGAGGGGTTTTCTTAATTAAAAGTTATTACCTTATTTGAAGAACACATACTGAACATTAATCTGGATCTTCTTTGGTGGGACGATCTACCTTTAATTTGGCCAAACCTCCTTGTGTCAGTCTATATAAAGAATGTGGATTAGGAAGCATTTGGTTCTTTGCTTGCTTGTCCTTGCACTTGCTTTCCAGTTCATTCCTCTACTGGCATTACAGCCTCATTCTTCAGGATTTCAGACAATGTATACTGAAGACCAGCTCAAATAGCCACAAGAATTGAATAAATACAGAACTGATGTTGGACAGCCATTATTGTACTATTACTGTAATACAAGACCAGAGCCTGCAAGGCATTCAGATAGATAGATAGATAGATAGATAGATAGATAGATAGATAGATAGATAGATAGATAGATAGATAGACAGACAGACAGACAGACAGACAGGTAGGTTGGTAGGTAGGTAGGTAGGTAGGTAGGTAGGTAGGTAGGTAGGTAGGTAGGTAGGTAGGTAGGTAGATAGATAGATAGATAGATAGATAGATAGATAGATAGATAGATAGATAGATAGATAGATAGATAGATAGATAGATAGATAGATCTATTCTCCATAGATATTCATTGTATCAATTTTGTTCCTCTAGGGAACTCTAACTAGATATTCTGGCTACGCAAAGTGAGAGCCATGTACAAGTGTGCTACAATCAACACTGACAGGCAAATATGTCTCTAATATAGTGAATTGAATTCCTTTTTGTAAATACCCAGGGGTGGTATTACCTGGGCCATATGTTAGATTCATTTTTAATTTTTTGAAGAGCCTCCCCTCCACTGTGTTTCTGTTGTGTAGTAATTGTAGCAACCACTCACACTTTTATTTATTTTTTGCTGTTTGTGACAGAGTTTCTCTGTATAGCCCTGGCTGTTCTGGAACTCACTTTGTAGACCAGGCCTGCCTGGAACTCAGAAATCCGCCTGCCTCTGCCTCCCGAGTGCTGGGATTAAAGGAGTGCACCACCAGGCCCTGATTTCATGGACACTTTTAAAGGTCAATAGAAAGTCTGTACTTCTGGTCAGCAGCTCCATCAGGAACTTGTGGAAATCATGTAGTGTGAGTCTCACTACTTTGGACAATTCTTTAAAGATTTATTTATTTTATGTATGTGAGTATGCTATCTGCATGTACATCTGCATGCCAGAGGAAGGTATCAAATTCTATTATAGATGGTTTTGAGCCTCCATGATTTTGCTGGGAAATGAACTCAGGACCTCAGGAAGATCATCTTGTGCTCTTAACCACTGAGCCATCTTTCTAGCCTGACTTTGGAGTTTTAAGCACAAAAACTATATCTTGAGCTGACACATTTCAGTTATCAGTAAGAGTTATTAAGATGCAAAGTAAAAAGGCAAGGCTAATATATTTAGGGGCTTTTCCTGGATCCAGGAACTATGTCCTAGGTGTTTGACAGTTAAGCCTTTGTTGCCATTTTTCACAAGTGTAGGGGTCTACATGCTGGAGTCTAAGGTCAGCATGGTGTTTCCAGCATGGTCTCAGTTTTGCTAAGTTTTGGGGCCTGTGACAACTACTATACACGATGTAAAATCTTATATCCTTACCAGTGATACAGAAGAGTTTTCTCCAAACTTGACAGTGTTTGCCATTTCTTGACTCAATTAGTGCCATTGATCACTTGTTTTTAGCTGGTGGTAGTAATTGGGAAGGCTACATAACCCTCAGGAAACACAGCCTTCCTAGCAGAAGTGGATAATTAGAAGTGTCCTTTAAGGTTATAGTCTAGAAGTGGTTCTGGCCTTTCTCTTTCCAGGTCAGCCATGACCTGAGAAGCCACTGCTACACCACACTGCTATTAACTGTGCCATTACACCATGCCTGCCCTGCTGTGATACACGACAGATCTCTGAACATGAATGCAAACAAACCTCCCCTCCTTTTTTCTGCCAGGTATTGTGCAGCAAGAAAGAAACTAAAAGGCTGTAGAGAGTGTTCAATGTATGCTGTCTAGTTTTGTGTCAACTTTAGCTTTGAAACAAGCTAAAGATATCTGAGCCCAGGGAATCTCAATTGAGAAAATGCCTCCAGAAAATCAGGCTGAAAGCAAAACTTCAGGGCATTTTCTTAATAAGTCGTTGAGATGGGAAGACCCATTCCATTCTACATGGTGCCATTCCTAGGCTGATGGACCTAGAACCCCTAAGAAAACTGGTGGAGTGTGGCTGGAGAGATGGCTCATTGGTTAAGAGCACTGGCTATTCATCCATAGGTCCTGAGTTCAATTCCCAGAAACCAAATTGTGGCTCACAACCATCTATAATGGGATCTGATTTCATTTTATGATGTGCATTTAAAAAAGGCATTCACCAGGGCCAGGAAGCAGGAGTCGGTGGGTTGAGGAGCAGGGCCTGGGGAGGGTATAGGGGGCTTTGGGGATAACATTTGTAATGTAAATGAAGAAAATATCTAATAAAAAATAAAAAGGCATCCACATATATAAAATACATGCATAAATCGTTTTAAAAAATAAGCTGAGGAACCAGTGTACATCACTCATCCATGGCCTCTGCATCAGGTCCTGCCTGTATTTTCCTCAATTACATTTCCAATACTATCCCAAAAGTCTCCCACACCCTTCCCCCCACTCTCCTCCCCCCCATTCCCATTTTTTGGCCCTGGAATTCCCCTCTACTGGGGCATATAAAGTTTGCCTGTCCAGTGGGCCTCTCTTTCCAGTGATGGCCAACTAGGCCATCTTTTGATACATATGCAGCTAGAGTCAAGAGCTCCGGGGTTACTGGTTAGTTCATAATGTTGCACCTACAGGGTTGCAGATCTCTTTAGCTCCTTGTATACTTTCTCTAGCTCCTCCATTGGGGGCCCTGTGATCCATCCAATAGTTGACTGTGAACATCCACTTCTGTGTTTGTTAGGCCCCGGCCTAGTCTCACAAGAGACTGCTATATCACAGTCCTTGCAACAAACGCTTGCTAGTGTATGCAATGGTGTCATCGTTTGGAGGCTAATTATGGGTTATGGAGGAGAAAGTTGGGAAAAGCCTCGAAGATATGGGCACAGGGGAAAAATTCCTGAATAGAACAGCAATGGCTTGTGCTGTAAGATTGAGAATTGACAAATGTGACCTCATGAAACTGCAAAGCTTCTGTAAGGCAAAAGACACCGTCCATAAGACAAAAAGGCCACCAACAGATTGGGAAAGGATCTTTACCTATCTTAAATCAGAGAGGGGACTAATATCCAATATATATATATAAAGAACTGAAGAGGATGGACTCCAGAAAATCAAACAACCCACTTAAAAGATGGGGCTCAGAGCTAAACAAAGAATTCTCACCTGAGGAATACCGAATGGCAGAGAAGCACCTGAAAAAATGTTCAACATCCTTAATCATCATGGAAATGCAAATCAAAACAACCTTGAAATTCCATCTCACACCAGTCAGAATGGCTAAGATCAAAAATTCAGGTGACAGCAGATTCTGGCGAGGATGTGGAGAAAGAGGAACACTCCTCCATTGTTGGTGGGATTTCAAGCTTGTACAACCACTCTGGAAATCAGTCTGGCAGTTCCTCAGAAAATTGGACATAGTACTACCGGAAGATCCTGCAATACCTCTCCTGGGCATATATCCAGAAGATGTCCCAACCGGTAAGAAGGACACATGCTCCACTATGTTCATAGCGGCCTTATTTATAATAGCCAGAAGCTGGAAAGAACCCAGATGCCCCTCAACAGAGGAATGGATACAGAAAATGTGGTATATTTACACAATGGAATACTACTCAGCTATTAAAAAGAATGAATTTATGAAATTCCTAGGCAAATGATTGGACCTGGAGGGCATCATCCTGAGTGAGGTAACACAATCACAAAAGAACTCAAATAATATGTACTCACTGATAAGTGGATATTAGCCCAGCATTTGTTGCGCCCAACTTGTCCTGCAAGGAAAAACACAACATGGTCTGATTCTTCTCAACAGCTTTATTCCTGGAATGCCTTGATGCTACGGGAACTCCGGAAACCCAGGGAGGATTGCTTATATACACCCCAGCACTGGGGAGAGCTATGTGTCCTCCTGTGATTGATCAGTCTGTCAGCACTTTGATTTGTATGCGCCCGCTTGGGAGGGGTTGTTGCCAGATTCGGGCTAGCGCCTGCGCAGTAGCAATGTTGATGGAGAAGGTGTACTGGAGGACGGTGCCATCTTTTAGGGGCCCGCCTGCCTACAGAGCATAAGTGATTTTCCCCCAGTGGAAATTTAAATAAGAAAAAGTTCTTCTGGGTGAAAGCTGCCAAACAAGGTTAAGAAAGGGAAAAGAATGAGTGAGTCCTGGAGCTCTCCAGAAGCTGGCCTACAATGAAGGGTAACTGGGATGAGAGACGCCAGAATTAAGCCAAAATGAAAATACAGAGTAAAGGGACCTGGAAGCTGGTTTGTGAAATGAATCAGGGATCCTAAGACAACTTTCAGGAAACTGACTCAGTTCAAAAGAAATCAAAGCCCAGAGTCTGAATTGGCCAATTCAGTGTCTTAGCTAGGAATAGATGCCAGGATCAAATCTAAGTGTCTTCCTCAGGGACCTCTCACAGAGGCACTAGAAGAGGAGGGACCATATCATTGATTGGAATGATCCACTACCTGCCCTGGTAACTGCTGTGAATTAAGGGCCTATTTCCCTCTGCTACCTGGCTTTTCACCTTCTCCCCATGTAAATAGCTGCTGACATGCAGAGTCACGAATCTAAAGTTTCAGTATTTGAGAAGAAAAGACCTGTGCCTGGAAGGGCAATCAAGAACTAGAGCAGTATTAGGGGAGAGAGGAGACACAGCAAAGATTAAGCCTCTGATCTGGTGATTCACACCCTTGCAATGCCCTTTTATCACACAACAAGTGCCTTTGCATAACTTAGCTTCAACTCTATTAAGTACATAACTAGAAGTAAATACTATTTAAAATAGCTTAAAATATTAATCACACACACACACAAACACACACACACACATACATACACGTATGAGTGTGTATATGTGTTATTTTAAATCAACTGCTTGGAAAGTAATGAGTAACTACTGCATGTGTATTGTTGCAGAAAGATATTCAACTTTGATGCTAAGCATGTGGGGCTGTTTTCTAAATAAATAAAGTACAGATTCAATCTTCAGTTCAAGGAAGAAATAGATTGTGCATATAAAAATAGTAACTACCTTGGTTTGTTTCTCGGTCAAACATGTACTCAGAGAAGCAAAAGAAAACAGGGATTTGTTTGTTTGTTTGTTTGTTTGTTTTGTTATTGTTGCTGTTAGGATAAGATCAGCTATGTACTCCAGACTGGCCTTGAAATCACAATGCATACCAGTCTGGCCTCTGCCTCTCAACTGATGGGATCAACAAATCTTCCCTATGAGTACATGTAACTTGGCATTGCTTTGACCTGCAGTTGAGATTAAGTAGTGTCCAAGACACTCTTCACACTTTTTGCCTGCAATTAAGGCTTTGACAGACCTTTCTAAGAACAGCCATACAGATGATATGATAATATACATAAGTGATCCCAATAATTCTACCAGAGAATTTATCCAGCTGACAAACAATGTCATCAAAGTGACTGGATATAAAATTAACTCAAACAAATCACTAGCCTTCCTTTGTACAAATGATAAATGGGTGAAGAAAGAAAATAGGGAAACAACACTCTTCACAATAGTCACAAATAACATATAAAACATCTTGGGGTAACTCTAACAATACAAGTGAAAGATTTTTATGACAAGAACGTCAAGTCTCTCAAGAAAGAAATTGAAGAGTCCTCAGAAGATGGAGAGATCTCCCATGCTCATGGGTTGCTAGGATTAACATAGTAAAAATGAACTTACTACCAAAAGCAATCTACAGATTCTACACAATCCCCATCAAAATCCCAACACGACTCTTCAAAGGCATGGAAAGACCAATTCTCAATTTCATATGGAAAAAATAAAAAAAATCATGATTTTGAAAACAATTAAAGAACTTCTAAGGTAATCACCCTTCCTGACCTCAAGATGTGCTACAGAGAAATAGTGATAAAAATTGAATGGTATTGGTACAGAGACAGGCAGGTTGATCAAGAAAAGAGAATTGAAAGACTCAGAAATAAAACTACACACCTATGGACACTTGATCTTTGAAAAAAAGCAAAAAAATACAATTGTAAAAAGAAAGCATCTTAAATAAATGGTGCTCATATAACTGGCAGTTGGTATGCAGAAAAATAAAAATAGAGCCATATTTGTCACCTTGTACAAAGCTGAAGTCCAAGGATCAAGGACCTCAACATAAAACCAGATACACTGAATCTAATAAAAGAGGAAGTGGGAAAGAAGCTCAAAGTCATTGGCACAGTGGGAAATTTCCTAGACACAACTCCAATGGCTCATGCTCTAAGATCAAGAATTGATACATGGGAAATCATGATACTGATTGCTTCTGTGAGGCAAAGGACATAGTTAATAGGACAAATTGGCAACTTATAGATTGGGGGAAAATCTTCACTATTCTCATATCTGATAGAGGGTTAATATTCAAAATATATAAAGAATTCAAGAATCTAATCCCTCCAAAAAACCAAACAACCCAATAAAAAAATGGGGTATAGAACTAAACAGAGAATTCACGACAGAAATCACAAATGGCTCAGAGACACTTAAAGAAATGTTTAAAGCCCTTAGTGATCAGGGAAATGCAAATTAAAACAACCCTGAGATTCCACCTCACACCAGTCAAAATGGCTAAGATAAAAAACTCAGGTGACATCAGATGCTGGAGAGGATGTGGAGAAAGAAAACTCCTGTATTGCTGGTGGGATTGCACGCTGGTAAAACCACTCTGGAAATCATTCTGATGGTTCCTCAGAAAACTGGACATGCTACTACCTGAGGCCCCAACTATACCACTCCTAGGCATACACCCAGAAGATGCTGCAATGTGTAATAAGGACACATGCTCCACTATGTTCATAGCAGCCTTATTTATAATAGCCAGAAGCTGGAAAGAACTCAGATGTCCCTCAACAGAGGAATGGATACAGAAAATATGGTACATTTACACAATGGAGTACATCATCCTTAGTGAGGTAACCCAATCACAAAAGAACACAAATAGTATGCACTCACTGATAAGTGGATATTATTCCAGAAGCTCAGAATACCCAAGATGCAATTCACAGACTACATGAAGCTCAAGAAGAAGAAAGACCAAAATGTGGATAGTTCAGTCCTTCTTAGAAGAGGTGAACAAAATACCCATGTGAAGAGAGAAAGAGACAATGTGTAGAGCAGAAACTGAAGGAAAGACCATTCATGGACTGCCCCACCTGGGGATCCATCCAATATAGTGTCACCAAACTCAGACACTATTGTGGATGCCAACAAGTGCTTGCAGAAAGGAGCCTGATATAGCTGTCTCCTGAGAGGCTGTGCCAGTACCTAACAAATATAGAGGTGGATGCACTCAGCCAACCATTGGACTGTGAACAGGGTCCCCAGTGGAGGAGGTAGAGATAGGACCCAAGAAGCTGAAGGGTTTTGCAGCCCCATAGGAGGAACAACAATATGAACCAACCAGTACCCCCAGACCTCCCAGGAACTTAACCACCAACAAAGGAGTACACACAGAGGGACCCATGGCTCCAGCCACAAATGTAGCAGAGGATGGCCTTGTTGGTCATCAATGGGAGGAAAGGCCCTTGGTCCTGTTAAGGCTCAATGCCCCAGTGTAGGGGAATGCCAGGAAAGGGAAGCAGGAGTGGGTAAGTTAAAGAGCAGGGGAAGTGGGGATGGAATAGGGGGCTTTTGGAAGGGGAAATCAGGAAAGGGCAAACATTTGAAATGTAAATAAAGAGAATATCTAATAAAAATAGAGTACACAATTAAAAAGGAAGAAAGAAAGAAAAAATCCTCAGTGACGAAACCCACCCCCCAGGCAAAAAAAAAAAAAAAAAAAAAAAAGAAAAAAAAAGTCAAAACAACAAAAAACATGTATGGTATGTACTCACTGTTGAGTGGACATTATTCATACATTACAGGATAACCATGCTACAAAGCACAGAACTGAAGAAACTAAGGAATACCGTCCAAAGAAAAATTCCAATGAATCTCACTCAGAAGGGGAACAAAATAATCATCAAAGATGGATGGATGGGTGACTGGGTAGAAGAGAAGGTGAGGTGGGAATGTGGACAGGGATCAGCTGTGAGGAGAGAGGGTGTGGGGGAGGGCTATGTGTGAGAACTGCAATTGATGGACATCTCTGGGAGCAGCTGGAGACCTGGGATGGAGGAGGTTCAGGGAGTCTATGGAGGTGATCCTAGATGAGACTTACCAACAGGGGATATGGGGACTGAAGTGGCCACCTCCTATAGCCTGGTAGGAAATCCAGTGAAGGTATTGGGACATAAACCTACCCACAAAAGCTTCATCCCAAAATTTTCCCTGCATACAAATATATATGAATTAAATTGGAGCAGAGATTGAGGGAATTGATGAACATTACTGACTCAAATTGAGATCCATCCCATTAAAAAAAGCCAATCAGTTATACTATGAATGATACTCTACTATGCTTGCAGGCAAGAGCATAGCACAACTGTCTCCTGAGAGGCTTCATCCAGCACCAGACTGTAGCAGAATCAAAGAACAAATCCAAATATAGGAAGGTGCACCAGGAGTCTTGTGTCAGAGTGGAGGATAGAATTGATTGAACCAGAGGGGTCAAAACCACCACAAGAATACCAACAAAGTTAAATAACCTGGACCCATGGGGGCTCAAAGCATCTAAACAATTAAAAAAAAAAGAACATGCAGGAACTAGACTTAGGCTACATACACATTTGTAGTAGATGTACAAGTTGGTCTTTATGTAGATCCCCTAACAATTGGAGCAGAGCCTGTTTGTGACTCTCTTGCCTGCCACCGAATATCCTTCCCCTAGCTAGACTGCCTACTCAGGTCTCATTGAGAGAGGATTCTTTTTGTCCTATTGGGATTAGATGCCCCAAGATTCATGGTACACAGGAGGAGCTTCCCCTTCTCTGAGTTGATGGATAGAGAGATCTTTAAGGGTGGGACTTGAAAGAGGGAAGGGACAAGGAGCCATAATCCAAATGTAAAAGGAAGGAAGGAAGGAAGGAAGGAAGGAAGGAAGGAAGGAAGGAAGGAAGGAAGGAAGGAAGGAAGGAAGGAAGGAAGGAAGGAAGGAAGGAAGGGAAAAAAGAAAAGGAGGGAAGGAAGAAGGTAGAAAGGGAGGGAGGGTGTGAGGGAGGGAGGGAGGAAGGAAGGAAGGAAGGAAGGAAGGAAGGAAGGAAGGAAGGAAGGAAGGAAGGAAGGAAGGAAGGAAGGAAGGAAGGAAGGAAAGAAGGAAGGAAGACTAGTGCAGCTTATATCAAATATTGACCCTCACATACTAATAGTGGGGTGTTTAATTCCCCACTCATCACTACACAAGTCACCCAGACAAAAACTAAATAGAGAAATGTTGGAGATAAGAAATATGATAAAAGAAATGGATCCAACATATATTTATGGGACATTTCACCAAAACACAAAAGGATATACTTTCTTCTCTGTACCTCATGGAATATTTTTCAAACTTAACCACATACTCTGACTCAGAGCAACTCAAAGAACCCTATGTATCCCATCAGACTGCCACAGATTAAACTTAGAAATAAAGAACAACAGAAACAACAGAGAACTTAAAAACTTATGGAACCTCAACACCTCTCAACTGAATGAAAAAATTCATCAAAACAGGAAGAAAGGAATGTAGCAGGGATGGCAGGTCTGCTCCTATGTAAACTCTGGGGACTCTGCAGCTCAAACGCCATCTCCTGCAGGAGGACCCAATCAAGGACTGTCTGTGACACCAGCATTCCTGCAGGAGGACCTAATTGAGGACTGCCTGAGAGAACAAGGATTTCTGGGGAAAATAATGCCAGGCAATTAGGAACTGCTGTTTAGAATAGATACTTTCTTTGGACCAAAGGGGGCTAGGGTGGAGGGTATTAAAGGAGCTTGCAACAGTGCTCAGATGAACTTGTTGCAGCATTTCTCATCTTCTCCTGTAATCTGTGTTGTTGACTCTGTGCCAATCGTCCTGAAACCCCAAGAGCAGGTAGGGTCTGTCAGAGAGCTGTCCAGAGCACAGGCCATATCTGGCGCCCAACGTGGTCGATGGACTACTTCATTATTCTCATTTTGTGGCTGCCTGCAAACCTCCTTTTTCTGGTGGCTCGTTTTTGCCTGTTGCTGCAAGGATTGTGCTCTTGGTTTGGCCTGATCTGCTCTTCTCGCTGTGCTGGTGTTGTGCTCCCTTCAGTTGCTTCTTCCGTGAGTTGTACCCTTAGTGTTTTATGTTCTGGGTTCTGTGAAGGTGAGAGCTTGGACCTCATTTCTGACTTCTTTGTCTTTTCTGTCCACCCAAGTAATCTTGCCTTTGTTCTCAGTTCTGTTCAAGAGTGAGCATGAGGTAAGCATGCAACTAGTGTGACACAAGAGTGAGGTGAGCATGAGAGGAGCATGAGGTGCACGTGAGGTGAGCGTGCAGTAAGCTTTGCAGTAGCCATCTTTTTGTTTTTCTTCATTTTTGAGTGAGCATGCTGTGGCAAGCATGTAGCCAGCATGCAATGAGTGTGCAGTGGCCATTATTTTCCTTCTTTGTCTTTGCGTGGTCTTACTGCGGTGCCATCTTTTCTGTCTTCTTTGTCTTTGAATGTTTTTCACTTTTGGTCTGGATTTGTCTTGGTATCTGATATAGGAACTGGTTTTCCATGTTTTGGTACCAGGGATTGGCTCCCAAATGCCTTTTCCTTCCTTGGGTACACCATCTAGGCATAAGACCTGTGAGCTACACCGGAGAGAGTCCCCTGCTTAGTACACCATGGCTTTCATCACTTCTGTCATATTTGTCACATATGTTCATCATTTGTTTCTTTTGTGCTTTTCATCATGGGTTCTCCCCCTCTACCACCAAGGAACCCCTGATTGGGGCTCTGAAAACTCTTCTGGTTACTTGTGGTCTCAAGGTAAAGACTTACAACCTGGACCAATTTTGGGAGGAGGCTGCCATATTGTCCGCTTGGATATCTCTGGAGAACATGTGGAACCCTGGTTTCCTGGATTCGGGTTCTCTTCCTTGCCTGTAAGCATGAGGTACAGTCTGGGATTATCCCTCCTTTGTTCTTTGTTCCCATCCTTCTTACAGTCATCACCAGTCTTAAGAATTCTTCCCAGAAAAGCAATGGCTTCCTATAGCAAACACTGCCAGGATCAGGATAATATTCACCTTTTCATTACTGATCCCATCCCACTTTCTCGAGCAAACAGGTTGATTTTAGCAACGAGGATGAGGGTGCCTCTGCTCCAGCTCTCCAGCTGTCAGGATTCAAGCCATTCCCTAGTGCTACTGTCCAAAGTCCCTCACTCACTAGTCCTTCCACTCTGGTCCCATTAGAAGTACCCCCAGCTTACCCATGGCGTGATTCATGGGTACTTTCATGGTAATCTAATTTATGGTACCATATTAGGCATGGAACTTCACATTGCCCTTAATGATTACAAATCCCCAAAGGATCCCCCAAGCATATCACATCCACCCCTGCCTTGCTGTTCAAGGGTCGCTCAAATGACCACTGTCATCGGACTTCCTATCCCTTGGGAGCACTGTCAGGCTGAACTTGGTATAAAATTTGCTGGGGACTATGCAATATTGTCATCTATCTTCACACTTGGTATGTGGAGGTTTACCTTACATGATGCTTCCAATATTACTCCCAATGTTAAGAGGGATTCCACTAGATTCTGATATGATTGATTTATGCTTCCTTAGTCTCCTACAAAGTCTAGTAGGACTTTAGTGGGACATATTTCCACTTAAACTGGTTGGTGAAAATGTGGACTGGGGCAACCCCACTGAATGTTATCATTGGGAATGAGGTTGGCTGGAAAGAAACCCCAGTCTGTGTCTGACCCTCCCCCTTTACATTCTGGCCATTAATACTTCCATTGTCAGAGACAGCCTTGACTAATTCGATGAGAAATATCTCCTGACTGCCTGTTGGATGGGGTATTCAACAATAGCTATCCTGATGAGGGAACAAGCCACTATTTGGATGCATGTGGTAAATATCACCCACTTTCATGCCATCACTCTGATGACACAGACTCACTTATAACTGCTATACCAGGGAAAGTGGGATTTTGATATTACAGCTATTATCATTGCAGCCATCATTGCAGGTATTTCTGGGGCCACAACAGCTCCTGTTGCTTTGACCCAGACAGCCACTATAGCAGAGACTACCAATGCTATAGTCTCTAAATCAGCTGAGGCACTGCAGGCATAAGAGTTACTAAATCAACATCTTTATCAAGCCATCCACATTTTAAAACAACATATTGACTCACTGGCAGAAGAGTTGGCCCTTTTTAGGGACATGTTTCTATTGGCATGTGACCCCAGGTTTCACACAATCTGCCTAACCCCTTACTAGGTACATAATACCACTGAAGTCCTAAAACAATATCTTAAAGATACTTGGTCAAATGAATTCCTTAACTATTCTGTGCTGTTAAGGGAGAACATAGCCAGTTTCAATATGGCCAGTGTATCTCTGCTTTCACTTGATGCCAGATTCTTGGAAAAGTGTGAGACAATAGCTGTTTGATTCCCTCTTGGATAGCCACTTATGTTATGGTGGGAGGAATGGTGTAATAATTATTATTTTAAGTGTTTCACACAGCATATCTCCAGACAGCATTCAATAAATAAGGTGACATTCCAGGTGCTGATGGCTCCTGAAAATCCTTATTGCACAACCCCTCCCCCAAGGAAGTGATGAAAGCATGAATGGCAGAGATCCATGAGACCATCCTGTAGGCCGTTCCTCATCTCCCCCTTGTATGACATGCCTCTGGAGTGATATCTCTTTGAGGGCTGGAAGTCAATCCTGGAAAATAGGACAACCTAAGACAGGTACAGTCCAGTATGCTGGGAGTCCTGTGAGGTAGGGTCAGTAATGTCAAGGCAGTGGCACCCCAGCTCCCACTAGGCTGTCAAAATCTAAAAACAAAAGGGTGATATGTATCAGGAATGGCAAGACTGCTTCTATGTAAATGGTGTGGTCCATGCAGCTGAAAAAGCTATCTCCTGCAGGAGGACCTAATTGAGGACTGACTGTGGCACCAGCATTCCTGTAGAAGGACCCAATTAAAGACTACCTGAGAGAGTAAACACTGCTAGTGCAAATAATGCCAGGTAATCAGGTACTTCTGTTTGGAATAGATACTTTCTAGGGACCAAAGGGGGCATGGGTGGAGGGTATTAAAGGAGCTTACAGCAGTGCTCAGATGAGCTTCCTGCAGCATTTCTCATCTTCTCCTGGAGTCTGTGTTGTTGGCTCTCTGCCAATCGCCCTCAACCCCCAAGAGCAGTTAGAGTTGGATGGAGAGCTGTCCAGGGCACAGGCAATGAGGAAAGATATTAAAGGGTTACTAGAATTCAAGGAAAAAAAAATGAAGACATAGCATCCCCAAACTTGTGGCAGAAAATTCACACCAGTAAAACCAAAAGAGGAGAATCTCTGTCTCTGTCTCTCTCTCTCTCTCTCTCTCTCTGTCTCTCTCTCTCTCTCTCTCTCACACACACACACAAAGAGATAGAGAGAGAAAGAGACACAGAGACAGAGACATAGACACAGAGAGAGACAGAAATACAGAGAGAGTGACAGGGAAAGAGACAGACACTATGACAACCAGCACCAAAATAACATGAGGAAACAATCATTGGTTATTAATATCCCTCAACATCAATGGAGATGATTCCCCAGTAGAAAAAAACAGGCTAACAAAGTAGATGCATAGACAGGATCCAACATTCTGTTGCACAAAAGAAACAGGCCTTAGCAACAAAGATGGACATTACCTCAGTGTAAAGAGTGGAAAGCAATTTTCAATCAAACAGACCCAAGAAATGAGCTGGAGAGCCATTCTAGCATCTGATAAAGTAGACTTCCAATCAAAAGTAATCAAAAGATACAGGGAAGGATGCTTCATACTCATCCAATTCTGAAAACACATGCCCCAAATGTAAGGGCATTTACATTCATAAAAGAAACATTGCTAAAGCTTAAATCACACCACCACACAATAATAGTGAGGGACTTCAACACCCCACTCTTAACAATTAACAGGTTATCATGAAAACAAAGTCAACAGAGAATAATGAAGCTAACAGGTTATGAATCATGTGGACCTAACAGATATTTAATAGAACATTTTACCCCAGTACGAAACAATGGACCTTATTCTCAGCACCTCATGGATCCTTCTCCAAAACTGACAACATACTTAGTCATAAAGCAAGACTTTGTCAACAGATAAAGAAGATTGAAATAATCCCTTATATCATATTAGATCACCATGGATTTAAGCTGGACTCCAACAAGAAAAGAAACAGCAGAAAGCCTACAAACTCATGGAAACTGAACAACTTTCTACTCAGTGACCACTGGGACAGGAAGAAGTAAAGAAAACATTAACGGGTTCCTAAAATTGAATGAATATGAAGGCACAACATAACCAAGAGGAAAGCTATAGCACCAAGTGCTCTCAAAGTGAAAAAGACTTGTAGCAGGGAGGACTACCTGTGAATGGACAATCATACCAACCCACTGACAAAACATCTGTCCCAAAATTTGTCTTGCATACAAAAAGTATAGGGACAAAGATGGAGCAGAGAGTGGAGGAATGGCCAGTCTATAATTGAACCAACTTGCAATCCATTCTATGAGGAACAACCAATCCCCAATGGACAGAGAGAGAGAAGGGACTGAAGGAGTTGAAGACTTTTGCAACCCCATAGGAAGAACACGAATATCAACCAACCAGACACCCCAGAACTCCCAGGGAATAAGCCATTAAAAAAGGAGTACACATGGGTCCAGCTGCATATGTAGCAGAGGATGGCCTTGTCATGCATAAATGGAAGGAGAGGTCCTTTGTCCTATGAAGGCTTGATAGATGCCCCAGTGCAAAGGAATCGAGGGTGAGGAGGTGGGTGGGTGTAGGAACACCATCATAGAAGCAGGGGAAGGGACGATGTGATAGGGTGTTTCCAGGAGGAAGGGAAACTGGGAAAGGAGATAACATTTGAAATATAAATAAAGAAAATATCCAATAAAAATAAATTTAGCATTTACAAAGTAAAATAAAGAAATAAAAATGCAAAAACAATACAGTGCTATGCTTGCAGAGAATAACCTAGCATCACTGCCTTCTTAGAGACTCCACTCATCAGTTGATGGAACAGACACAAAAACCAACAGCCAAACGTTAGAGGGAGCATGGGAAATCTTGTGAAAGAGTTGGTTGGGGGAGGGATGGAGGAATCCAAAGGGCATATACTCGGTAAGAAGACCAACAAAGTCAATTATGTGAACCCTTTGGGGCTCCCAGGGACTGACCTAGTGGTTCAAAAGGCATACAAGACCTGGAGCTGGAAAAATAAACTGGAGAGATCTCATAATAGCAAACCTGAATGCCATAGAACAAAAGGAATCAAGCACAGGCAAGAGGAGTAGATAGCACAAAATAATCAAACTCAGGGCTTAAATCAATATATTAGAAACAAAAACAACAATTCAAAGAAGCAACAAAACCAACAGCTGAATCCTTGAGAAAAACAGCAAATGAACAAACCATTAGCCAAACTAACTAAAAGGCAGAGAGACAATAACCAAATTAACAAAATCGAAAAGGAGAACATATCAACAGAGACTTAGGAAATCCAAAGTATCACTATGCCTTTCTCAAAACTTGTACTCCACAAAACTGGAAAATCTAAATGAAATGGACAATTTTCTGGAATGATTCCACTTACCAAAGTTAAATTAAGACCAGGTAAACAATCTGAACAGTCTTATAATCCCTACAATAATAGAAGCAGCCAATAAAAGTCTCCTAATCACAAAAAGTCAAGGCCCAGATGGTTTTAGTGCAGAATTAATCCAGATTTTCAAAGAAGACCTAACATTAATACTCCTCACCTATTCCATAAAATAGAAACAGAAGGAACATTGCTACACCCTTTCTATGGGGCCACAGTCAGCCTGATACTAAATCACACAAGGATTCAACAAGGAAAAATATTTTCAGGTCAATTTCTCTTATGAACATTGATGCAAAAATACTCAGTAAAATACTAGCAAACCAAATCTGAGCACACACAAAAACATCATCCAACATGTTCAAGTTAGCTTCATCTCAGGAATACAGGGATTGTTCAATATACATGAAACCATCAATATAACCTACTATATAAACAAACAGAAAGAAATACAAGTGTTTGAGCATCTTAGAAGATGCTGACACAACCTTTGATTTATGACTCCTTTCCTACCATCAGTTAAGCATGTTCAACTTGGAAATAACAGATTTGCTTCATCTCAGTATATTTTAATTGGTTCTATTTGGTTCCTTTCTATTGGAAGCTTGTTGTTTTCTACTGAAAGACAGAAAGGGAATAGATACTGATGACTGGATGGCCAAGAGAGAGTAGAACAAGGGAAACTAAACTCGGGATATAGGCTATGAAAAAAGAAGTTATTTTCTTTTTTATACAACATTAATTTACTTATATACATAAGTACACTGACACTATCTTCAGACACACCAGAAAAAGGCATTGGATCCCATTACAGATAGTTGTGAACCACCTTGTGGTTGCTGGGAATTGAACTCAGGACCTCTGCTTGAACACTGAGCCAGTCTCCAGCCCAACAAGCCTTTTTCAACAAAAGGAAAAGTAAATAAACAAATGTGCAAAAATTTAAAACAATGCACAAAAGGTATAAGATGACAAAATAAAATGCAAATCACACCCTATTATCTTTCCCTTTTCCCCTCTCTTTCTGTCTCCTTTTTCCTTTTCCCATACTTCTCTCTATCCCTCTCATCTCAGAGTGGTCCATCCAGTCCTGGTGATGGTCTACTCATTTTGGGTGCTGCAATAGGACTGTACTAGTTAGTTTTGTGTCAACTTGACACAGCTGGAGTTATCACAGAGAAAGGGGTTTCAGTTGAGGAAATGCCTCCATGAGATAAACTGTAAGGCATTTTCTCAATTAGTGATCAAGGGGGAAAGGCTCCCCGTGGGTGGGACCATCTCTGGGCTGGTAGTCTTGAGTTCTATAAGAGAGTAGGCTGTGCAAGCCAGGGTAAGCAAGCCAGTAAGGAACATCCCTCCATGGCCTCTGCATCTGCTCCTGTTTCCTGACCTGCTTGAGTTCCACTCCTAACTTCCTTTCTGATGAACAGCAGTATGGAACTATAAGCTGAATAAACCCTTTCCTCCCCAACTTGCTTCTTGGTCATGATGTTTGTGCAGGAATAGAAACCCTGACGAAGACAAGGACAATGTTAGTTTCTTAAATATAACAAACTGTGAGCCTACATTCAGGCAGGCATGCTCTTGGCAAATGTGGCACATTATCTGACAAGTGATGTGTCAGGAAGAAATCTCATTTCTGGTGACATATGGTAATGGAAACTTAGTACTGAGATTTCTCCCAAAACTACAAGACATTATACTATCTGCATAGATGGGCATCTCTACTGAGCTGGTCATACAGCTACATGCAACAGCACTAGCTCAGTGTGAAAGCTCCGGACAAAAAGTTCTCATGTAATTGCTGGAGGAAAGATTAAGTGGCTCTAGTGTCATTTTAATAATCACTAATGGACCCTGCCATGTGAGTTAGTGCTTTATGACTTAGTAGGAATACGAAGTATACGTGAATGCATACTAGACCCATTCTGTGAACCATAGTCTAAGAACACACAGGGGAGTCATAGAAATTAGAGATATAACACAAGACAAAATGAGGAAAGATAGATTTCCGCACATTTCCTCAAAATGCTAAACACATTCCTATCTGTGAAAATACACTGAGATAGGGAAAGAGTTTGTCTTTTACTCACAAATAAGCTAAAATACCCACAATGAATTTTTCATATAAGACAGCACCCTGTACCAGCTAATACCTTCTTTGTTTTTCCAGCTGTTCTATTCTCTGTCTGGTGCTAGACAGCCATTTTTGGATGAGCTAAGCCATAGCCAGGTAGTTCAATATAATTATCCTCCTGTCTATAGACAGACACACAGTCAGATTCATTCTATCAGTTTTTTCCTCTAGAAAACCCTGAATAGATTCTGGTTATGCAATATGAGAGCCAAATACAAGTGTGCTGCAATCAAAACTGACAGGGAAATATGTCTCTAATAGAGCAAATTAAAATCCTTTTTGTAAATACCCAGGAGTGGTATTGCCTTGGTCATATGGTAGATTCAATTTTAGTTGTTTGAAGAACCAACATTATGATCCTACTGTGTGGTAATTCTAGCAATGAAAACACATGGTGTCTCTTAAAGGTGAATAAAAACTATACTACTAACCAGCTGCTGCATGGGGAACTTGTGCAAATGGCACAGCCCTAAATCTCACTGTCTTTAGACTTTTAAGTACAACAGCTATATCCTGAGTGACACTTCAGTTAGCTAGAATAGTTATCAAGAAGCAGAGCTATAGAAGCCGAAAGGCAAGGCTGGCACATTCAGGTACTTTCCTGGATCCTGGAACTGTGGACTGGGTGTTTAATAGGTTAGGTCTTTGCTGCCATTTTGCAGATGTTGGGGGGGTGGCTACCTGCCCGGTTCTAAGGTTCACATGGGGTCCAGCATGGAATCAGGTATGTAAATGTGTAAGGACTTATTTGAACTTCTATACATGATGAAAAAGTTTATATCCTCAGCAGTGATGCAAGAGACTTTTTTTCAGTTTATTTTCTTGACAGAGTTTGTCATGTCTTCATTTAAGTAGTGCCACTCTGACTTGGGTAAAATGAATCTCAATTTAGCCTTTATTTGTACTTTGATGAACAGTGAGGTTGAACATGCTTTTCATTTTATTTTGGCCAGTCGATTTTCATCTTTTTTAAACAAGCTTTTAATTAGTGATCTGAGTTACTAATGAGGTCATTGTTTGTTACTTTTTTAGTTCCCTCCACTCTAGATATTAATCCTCTCTATAAGATGTAACAGTATATAGTCTTTCTTCCATTCTGTGGCCAGCCACTTCACTGATATTTCTCTTGGCTGGCAGAACCTTTTTGAGTTCATGAGATTGCATTTGTTAATGGCTGGCATCATCTCCTGAATGCAGAAGGACCTTTCAGTCTTTGCTTTGCTCTGTATTTGAAGAGCATCCTCGATTTTTTTTCTTCAAATTTTCAAGTATCATATTAAAATCTTAGGTGCATTTGTATTTGAGTATTATACTCGGTAAGGGACAGAAATCTACTTCATAAAATTTAGAAGTTCATTTTCTAGCTTAATATTCTGAAGGTTCTATTTCCAGATGATGTGGTCCTGCACTTTGGGTTTATGATAGGTGTGCCGAGTGGCAGAGACAGAAGGCACTGCTTACCTCATAGGCCATTCCCCCAGCAGTGCCCTCCCAACAAGCCTTTAAAATGGGGCTTAGAGGGCCATTTAAGACCAGGTCATTGCACCTGAACATTCAGCATTCCCACCCACTTCCCAACCAGCTGTCAAAACATTGCTCGTATCCCTTCAACTTATAAGTATTTCTCATGAAAGTGACAATTCCTCAAGCCTCTCTTAGACGAGAGAGAGAGAGAGAGAGAGAGAGAGAGAGAGAGAGAGAGAGAGAGAGAGAGAGAGAGAGAGAGAACCACAGTTGGTCAGCACTCAGACTAAAACCCTGTTGGTACCTTTAATGTTGAACTATCTCTGACTTTGTATACTTGATACTTCAATTGTCACCTCTCAACTTTTTTTTCTCACAATGAGGACAAAATGTAGGGCTTGAGAAAGAAAAGGCACACTGGGCGTTGGGGTGAGGTGGCTTCCATCTGAAACAGAAGGGGCAGTGGCTGCTGTCAGCTTTGCTCTCATTTTCTTGTCACTACAGCCGAAAGATCATAAATGGGCATTCATGTGTCATCGGGGAATGTCAGGTATGGCATGGTTGCAAATGTGACTGCATGGCACAGTGTTAGCTGATGGAGCACCGTCAACCTGAATAATTCATCTCTGTCTTTCTGGTGAAAGACGGTGTTGCTCTGTCTTGTATGCTTGTTTGTTTTGCCTTTTTCTTTACCATATTTCTCCTCAAATACAACGCTGGTAAAAATTTCTGGGAAAGTGATTGAGGGTGTTATGAGAAAGGAAATGGCTCCGACGTCTATAAAGAACAGACTTATTTGGTGCTGGCCATTCAAGCAGTCAACCCAGGCATATCGGGACAAGCAGCCCTTGATGCTGAGGCTGACTGTGTTAACTGTTCTCTGTGAAACTTCAGCCAACTCATGATGATTGCATAGTTTCCAGGAAATATCTGAAGCGGGAAATGTTTTTTAAGAAATCTGAAGCTTTAGTAGTTTAGAAAATTGAACATCGAAAATGAAAGAAAATGAACATTGGGCCTTGTCACTAAGGACAGGGATGTCCACAGAAATTTCAAGGCACAAGATAGAAGAAGGAATAGCTGGGTCTCCTGAATTAGTGAGCAATGGTGGAACCCCTACAAGGAGTGATCTCTAATAACAGAAAGTTTGATCCAGAAATATTGGGGAAAATGGGAAGATATATGTATGATAGATGGATAAAAGGGTTTAGACACTGCACGGGAGCTGTTGGATTAGGGAACTGACCTTCCTGGAAAGATGAGAACACACTGATTTGAACCCCTGGCATCCCCTGCCTAAGGAAATTAGGGTGCAAGTTCTAAGAGATTGAATTCAGTCTTGTGAGGAAGCCCTGGGGGAAGCTGCCAGAGGAATTAACATTGCACATGGAAAAGAGTTCGAAAAGCACTATACAAATAGATATTTGGATGAGCTTAACAAACTGGCAGGAGAGATTTTGCAAATTTAGACATGCTAAAAATATGAATATTTCTCTGAACTGTTTAGCAACTTTCTGTTTTCATGCCAATGCCATAATGGCAAGCTTATGCCCAGATGATCTATGATTTGCAGGCTTTTCTGAGAGTTAAAATTAATGTACAACTTGCTTTTGCAGACACTGAACTATGAATTTATGTATGCACTGTGCTTTCTGGTGACATATTTACATAGGGATTTTTGGGGGTAAAGTATTTAAAAAGCCTTTTGATTTTGTTTTATTTTATAACAAGGAAGTGTGTCATCAATAAAAGACTGAGGTGAACTCAGAGAGAAAACCTGAAAGCTGTCTCCAAGCACAGGTTCAGAACAATGAGTCCCCTGTCAACATACACCTGCATCGTTGCCCAAAACTACGATGTCACACAGATCCAACTTGATACCCCCAAAATGACTGAGGCTGGTCCTCAGCAGGGGAGCAATTTTTAAACATCAGTGTTCAGCGACAAGCTACCAGGGATGAGTGCCCACTTCAGTATCTGTTAACTAGATAGGTAAAAGAAAAAAATCTCCTGGACACCTGTTAACGATGTGTCTGCTTTAGATTTCACACTGTGATCCATCACACAGCTTTATCCCTTCCTAATAGTGCCCATCACAGAGCTCATATACTAAAAATTAATATCACCCATTGAAATCCAGGAATATGGTCAACAAGGCATAACTTTTTCTACTCAATGGTACTCATCAGTTACCTAATTAAAGAGAACAGCCTCTCTGATCAACAGAATGAATTTTGGTGCAGCACTCGTACCCCTTGAGGCTGGTTCTCTGCTTGACATTCAGCAATAACAGTGGGTCACCTTGAAAGAACAGTGAGAAATTCGTTTGTACTATGCGACTCCAGAAGAGAGTGCTTGCATCTCCAGGGAAGGGAGGGAAACACTCTGAAAAGTACAGTGCTTGGAACAGAGAACTCAGCCAAGAGCAAACAAAACTCAGCAGGCCTGCCTCAGTCTGGCAAGTGAAAGAGGCCATTTCAGGGAGGTGGTAAGCAGGGGTGAGCTCTCCACACAGTGTCCCCCCCACACACATTGCCTTCCTGCAGCCCTTTAAGGAGACCCCTGGTAGGCAGAGTCCAGTCCACTGGCACCATTGCCAAAATGAAAGGAAATAAACAATTTGTCCCTAGTTAGATCCAGCTGAGCTAAGTCAAGCCCCCATGTACTGACCTAGTAAGAGGGGATGCTAACTCATCTACAGTTAAGAGGGAAGAAGTGGGAGCAGCATATAGAGTTAGTCTAGTTGTCGACCAATTTGCATCTTTACCACCTCCCTTATTCCCCTTCACACTCAGACTCTTTCACTGACACAGACTACAGATTTGCCTTGTGATATGGCAGGGTTTATTTATTACCCTCTCCAGATAATTTGCTTTTCAGAATACAGCCCTGAAGAAAGCCTGGCAATTCTCCTGATGGAAGGAATCTCCTCCGTGCTGTTGGAATCTTGGATCCCGCAATTCCCTGACACCATAGCTTACTTGTCAACACACTGATAAAGACATGGAATCTAGCACTGTATGTTGTTCCCTGGAAGTGCACCACTTAGGAAGCTACCTGAGCTTGGGCCAGCTGCTCAGTCATTGTATGAACACAGCCCCCTGCATCAGCACTGAGGGGCCCAGACATCCCTCCTGCCTTAATCCCCACTTACATGAACTTGTCACCCATATTGAGGACAAGGGAAGAGTGCAATCACAGCCTAGATGGCACCAGGAAATGTCATCATACGGGCGTTAAGTGCCAAAATAGATAAATCATCTCAGTTTGGTATCAATGTCCCTAAATGACTTCAGCTCCCTCTGTCTGATCTGTCTGCCTGTTATAGGATAATGATGCGTGCTGTTTAAATTCATGAACTCATGGTCATATATAGTGCTCAATGGTAAACACACATACTGTTCAATGCAAAGATGCTGCAGATAGGAATAGAAAAGAGGGGAAAGGTTCCTTTCAAAAATAAGAAAAATAAACACGACAGAGACAGAGTGACAAGCCAATCCCCTTACATTCATAGGAGCAGCCCAATGTTGGAAATCTACCTGCCATCCTGTCCTCTAGGAGAGGTAAACTCCTGCCTTTCTACCCCCTTGAGCAGCCACCAGTTCATGAGTATCATCTGCAACCATGCCTCTTCTCCTCCTTTCTCTCTTCTCTTAACCTCTGTCTCCTTGAAGCTACCTGGCTCTGTTGAGGTGGTAAATCCCAATCCAGCTTCATTGTTTACAGAGAAAAAGCTGATCCTGACTGCTCCAGGTTCCTACTCATAAGGACCAGCTGGGATCCTCAGATATACTGGGGAAACCTGATTTTTACCGGGCAGAGAGGGAAATCACTCCCTGACTCTGGAAGACCCAGCTCTTTTTCATTCCTGAAGCTCACTGACATCTAGTGGACACCTAACTGCAGAAGACTCCTGCAGAATTGATTGCTAGTATTTTTCCAAGCTGACCACTTCCATGTCAAAGCTCTCCAGGGAGAGATCTCAGAGCAGGCAGAATTATTGCTAGGCCTGATAGTGCAAACCTGTTGTCTCACTAGAGATGCTAAGCCAGGGAGATCACAGCTTCAAAGCTAGCCTAGGCAAGGGGCCCTGGGCTCAAAATAAAACACACACACATAAAAAAAGGAAGGTACGATCCGGGTGTGGTGGCATACACCTTTAATCCCAGCACTTCGAGGAGGAGGCGGGTGGATTTCTGAGTTCCAGGCCAGCCTGGTCTACAGAGTGAGTTCCAGGACGGCTAGTGCTACACAGAGAAACCCTGTCCAGAAAAACCAAAAAAAAAAAAAAAAACCAAAAAAAAAATAGAAGGTACAAACAGTTGCAGAACAGTTGCTTAGCACATTGTAAGCTGTATTGTGTCCTGATTTTGAGGTTGATTTATGCTTGCTAATTATTACTGTGTTAACTTTACACACTCAGCCACCATCATGAACAATGAGCAGTCTTTAGCATTTTTGTGTATCAGTTGTTCATTTATTCATTCCATCTTTTCCTGTAATCTACTTTATGTATTTGTCATAGTATCTGATGGTTCTTTCTTCCAGGTCAGGTATCTGGTCTACAGAGTGAGTTCCAGGAGAGCCAGGGCTACAGAGAGAAACGCTGTCTTGACAAAAACGAATGTCCGTATTGATCTCAGTTGCAGAACAGTTGCCTAGCATGTGTTCACACAAGTGAGGACATCCACAGCTCTGCCCTCTCCTGATCTCACATGCAGTTTCCAGTGTCTGATGGGTCTGTTCTCTCCTGGTCTCACCTGCAATTTCTTGCTTCTGCATATTTTCCTTCTACATATCTTTTGCACATATTCCTCTATACTGTGTTTAAATTTTTAAGCTGCATGTTGCACATTAAAGGACAGATGAGGCAGGAGAAGCTAAAAGTATTTCCACCTCACAGAAAGCACACGCCTTTTACACTGTTGGAAGCAGCTATGCTGAAGGGGGCTCTCTTCTTCACAGGACTAGGCTTAAGTAGCCCCAGGTCCATGGTGGCTGGAAAGGAAGCCTCTTCTCTTCCTCTAACCAGGGCTTAGGACACCATCAACACAGCCAAACTCTACGTTTTGCTTTCACTTCTCTCTCACTTCCCAGAATTATAAACCAGCATGGAAGCTGCACAGGGAAATCTGAGACCCACAGTCAGCAGCTACTTCTCTAAGACTGGATTTCTCAGAAAGGCCAGTGCAAGTGTGAACTGAGTGAGTGCCCATGCAGCCTACAGAGAGGGCCTTGGAAAACCCTCCAGGGTCTAGAAGCCCTCCCAATCCAAACAAGCTCAAATTGCTGTGAACCTATAATAGGTAGGTAGATAGATAGATAGATAGATAGATAGATAGATAGATAGATAGATAGATAGATAGATAGATAGATTGATAGATAGATAGATAGATAGATAGATAGATAGATAGATAGATAGATAGATAGATAGATAGATAGACTCTGTTGTGGATTCTACTGATGCTGTTTGTATTTTGATGCTAATTCTGAATCCCCAGGAGAGGCTGCCTCAGAACAGAAGTGAATCTCACACTCAGTGACTTCATGTGAACCTCCTCCCCATTTTAACTTGTAAAATAAAAGGCTAGAGCCAGTGATTGGGCAGTGGAAGCAAAAAGTTTCAGAGAGAGAGAGGGAGAGAAAAGAGGAGAGAGAGACAAGGAGAGGAAAACTGAAGACGAGAAGATGGAAGGGAAATGGAGCAAAAGCAGGTGGTCTAGAGAAACGTCAAGTTATAAGCGATCTCATAGCTGGGGAACAGTGCAGTGGTAAATCTGCCCAATCTAGGTGCCCAGCTTACATTCATATTAATTGAGTTGTGTTTTCATTGCATGGGCTTATGGGACTTGGAGCTTTACTGCAACAAATTGGCACCCATCATATTGATTAGAACTCAACTAACCTGAGATAAAAGCTCACTGCCCCCCAACCACACCCCTGAATACACAGCTGGACCAGCGATCTAGGCTGCAGCAGTGTGTGGATTGAAAGCTGACTGGGTCTGTCTGAGGGGCCTACAGAGAACTGCAGAGAGGCTCTTTACCCTAACCCCTAGGCAGAGAGCTATGTCCAGGGGCAACACCCCAGGCTGGAACTGGACCTAGGCACTGCCCTGTAAGAATCGCAGGGAGGGACAGGAGTCCCTTGAGCTTAACTGCCTGGGAGGTAGTTTTTGGACAGACACAGTGAACTGATTGGGGCATCTATGCCCGGGAGAGTCTTTGTTCAATTCCCCCTACCCACCCTCCTACCCAGTCTACACAGGAAAGGGATAGCCAAACTGGATCTCCCGACTGCTTGTTTGACCTGCAGGCTTCCTGAGACCCACACACAAGCACACACTGCCAGCTGCAACCCAAACAGAAGCATAGAAGGCTCAGTCTTTCTACAGTCATCCCCTCCCTGTGAATAAAGAATCAGACGGAACTGCACTGTTCCAAATTGAACAGCAGAGGGAGACACTGGTACTAAGGGCTTCAGATCAGGTAATACATCGATAACAAAGAGAGAAATATAACTTTTTTGATACTTAAAGATGAGAAACAAAATAAATAACTTTTATGGGATGATATTTTGAATGATTTGACATGGACAAATTTAAAGGAAATAGCCCTTTTGTCATTTACCAGTATTGCAATATATATTCTCTTGATTTATTATGTCTTCTCAAAAGACAGAGCCCTAGATAAGAAATTCTTTGCCTTGAAAAAGAGATTACAGCCTAGCAAATCAAAACAAGGCAGATGCTGCAATATCAGAATGACAACTTAAAGAGAAGTAAGATACTGAAATCAAGGCCTAGAACAGAAAATACAGGAAATTATAGAGCAGCATGAACAACAGAAAGAGAAATTTAAGACTTGGCAAAGTGGCCTAGAGGAAACACTAGAGTTGAAGACATGGAAAATTATGGATCAGAAAAAGAGACAGAAAGATGAAGATGGGAGACAGGAGCTGGAAAAGATGCTAGATCAAAAGATACAACAGCTCCAAGATCATACTGAAAAGCAAAGGGAAGATAATAAGGATTGGAAGCAAAACTTGGAGAACAACACTTTAAAATTAATCAATCAAAATAAAGTGGACAGCAGAGTATCAGAATTGCAATATAAAGACAAAATCAAACTATGGAGGCAGAACCTTGAGCAGAGAATACAGGAGCCCAAGGAACAGGAGGAGACAAAGGGAGAGCTATGAAGCATGTGCACAGACCTTAAGGGGAGAATATGAAACTTCAATTAAGGAAAATACTCAGGTAGAAACATAAGATAAATTTAGAGAAAGCCAACCAAAGGCTGTTAGAAAGCAAACTTTAGTCTATCCAGTTCATGTACAATAACGACCTCCAGACAATGATCATCCAGAAGTTTATCAGGAATTTGAATGGCAACCTGTGGGTCTGTTAGAACTGAGGAAATCTAAGGAAAGTGTCACTAATTTTGGAATGCATTTGCCAACTGTAAAACAAATCCTGACTTCTTGGACTATTAAAAATAGTCAAATCCCCCAAGACTGGGAAGATATGGCAAGAGAAATACAAGAACCTGCCACACATTTTCAATGGTTCTCCTGGTGGAGAGAAGAGGCGAGGAAGAGAGCATGACAAAATAGAGAGATTTCCACAGACCAGCTACTCGTTGAAGGATTCTGCCTCAACTACATCGAAGCTGCTTCTTTTAAAGACTTGCTTTCAGAACTTTTCTAAAGCAGCTAGCTTGCCTATCCAGCCTTTCAGACTGTCATAGTCAGGATGCCACCTAAGCAATGAACTTTCTCAGCACAGAGCAACTGGAAGACAAATGATGCCAGCGAGCTCTCCTTGGACAAAGCCAACTTTCCTATTTCCCTTTGAACCCCCAGAAAAAGATTCTTCTCCCCAATTCAGCTGGAAGCAGACAAAAGCAGATTGCTGTCCCAGTTCCTTATGTTGGGGGGCATGGTTCTGCCTTTTTTATGAATTATAGATATGTTGTCCTTTTAAGGGGTACTTTATAAATGTAGATTTGGACAGGGAGGGAACTAGAGAGCTTAAAATCAGGGATTTCTACCTTTCCTTTCCTCTTCTCTATCCTTCCTTCTCAGGTAAAGGGGAAGTGGATAGAAGAGAAAAGGGGAATAGAGAAATGTCATCGAAGTTAGAGAAATAGAAAAATAGGGATAGGTTATCAAATTTACTCTTAAAACATTACATACCTATATCTTACATTGGTAGAAATCTTTATAATTGATAGAAAGTTGAAGTTTATAATCTCTTTCCATTGGTATAGAATTTATTTGACACAAATGTAAGGTTTTCAATGGTATGAATTTATTGACATAAAAATTGGGATTAATATTGTTACTCTCATGTAGGCATTTTGCTGTACAACACATAGCTGGGTAATACAGTAGTATAATGATAGATCTACCCAATCTATGTGTGCAGCTTGAACTCATATTAATTGAGTAGTGTTTTATTGCACGGGCTTATTGGGTTTGAAGCTTTACCAAAACATTCCTCAATGAGGTCAGCCCACAGCAAGACAATTCAGTTATCCTAAAGAACCTACTGAAAACCCGGAATGTGGTTCACATCTTTAATCCCAGCACTCAAAAGTTAGAGGCAGACATAACTCTTGGAGGTCAAGACCAGCCTGGTCTACATAATGAGTTCCAGGACATCCAGAGGTACAGAGTCCCTGTCCTGGAAAAGAAAATTTACTAAAGTGTTACTGTATAGAGTACAGGGTGAAAATAGCCTTCAAAAGTTACTCTCATGTAGGCATTGTGCTGTAAAACACATAGCTGGGTAATATAGTAGTATAGTGATAGATCTACCCAATCTATGTGTACAGCTTGAACTCATATTAATTGAGTAGTGTTTTATTGCACGGGCTTATTGGGTTTGAAGCATTACCAAAAACATTCCTCAATGAGGTCAGCCCACAGCAAGACCCTTCAGTTATCCTAAAGAACCTACTGAAAACCCGGAATGTGGTTCACATCTTTAATCCCAGCACTCAAAAGTTAGAGGCAGACATAACTCTTGGAGGTCAAGACCAGCCTGGTCTACATAATGAGTTCCAGGACATCCAGAGGTACAGAGTCCCTGTCCTGGAATAGAAAATTTACTAAAGTGTCACTGTATAGAGTACAGGGTGAAAATAGCCTTCAAGAGTAATTTTCATAGGTTGAAAGGTTCAGGATTACAATTGAAAAACTGATGTTGGGCTATACATGTATGTGTCAAGGTCTTTACTGTTGACAATTCTAAGTATTAAACTATGGTGCCACCTCTGGAGCATGGGTGCACATGTGATCAGTCCTGCAATTTCTACTGACAATGTATCTGCTTATTCAATGTGGGAAAGGGGTTCCTAGGAAAAATGCCCAGTGTTGAGCTGGGGCAAGTGCCACAGTGGAACTGTTGATTAGTAAGTGGGAAACCTGGGATCTATCCCCACCATTGTGGAACATAACAACAAGAATGGAGGGATTTAAGGTCGGGTGATAGTCTCTTGATTTTCTTGTGGCTTTGGGAGACACTATTAAGGTGAAGAATGGGGCCAGCAAAATGGATCAGTGAGCTGGCTCTAAAGCCTGACAACCTGAGTTCAATATTCTAAACTCACATAATTTCCATGATGTAGCTACTGTTGTCCTCTGACATCCACACACACGGCATGTTGAACACACACACGTGCATACACACAAACACAACACATAGTCAACCAACCTGAGGAATGCTGGCACCACCGAGTCCATGTTCTCCTCTACCCGAGACCTCCAGCTCCACTTGCAAGGCCTCTCTACTGAGACCAGGATTGCATCAAGTGCAAAGCAGCTCCAGGAAGTTCATACTCTTGGGCGTTGTACTTTTGAGGACATTAGGATTGCAGGGTATCTTCTGTCAAGCAGTGCTGTCTCTGAGTATTCCAAGCCAACCTATGGAGCAAGCACAGAATACGCAGTCCAACATACAAAGTAACCCAGAGTCTAAAATATCTTGAAAAACATTTATATTTCATATCAATTTCCAGCTTTAAGTTTTCAGATTAGGGTTGTCCAATCAAAAAAATCCATGCTGATATTCAAAGCATCTAGAAGACTCCGAAGTGCGAGACACTTCTTGTTCCATACATTTTGAATAAGAAATACTCATATGCTGTTGTTCAAAAGCTGTTCACACAAGGATTTCTTGAATGAAGACACAAAAATCTCCCTCTCTCTCTCTCTCTCTCTCTCTCTCTCTTTCTCTCTCTCTCTTTCTCACTCTCTCTCTCACACACACACAAACACACAGAGAAACACACATACATACATACAACCATTAAAACGAAACAGAATGGGGTATGGTGGTGATGATTCATTGCCTGTCAGTAGGCAGGCTGAGGCACGAGTACACACGTGTGTATATCCATATTTCATATAAGCAACGAAATAAAAGAGGAGTAAAACTTAGTAGATTGCAATTCTCATGATAACAAGGCATTCTGATTATTATTGCATGCTTGGAGATAATTTCTTTTAAATACTGAATTTTTTTAAAGTCTAGATCAGGAATCCCGAAGAAATGATTTTTCTTGTCCAAAAGTGAAAAGTGGGCTTCTGAAAGTAACGCGCACTGTCAGTAGTGACAATAGGAGTCATTAGATAAATTGACCTCACTCACTTGTGGAACCCATGGTTTGAATCTGCAAGGTCTCCCAGAGGCTGCTGTTTTGAACAACTGTTCCCTAGCTGGTGATGCTATTTGGGAATACTATGGACACTTTAGGAAGTGTCCTCCCTGACAGAAGTGGATAATTAGGAGTGGCCTTTTAGGTTATAGTCCAGACATGGTTCTCCCCATTCTGTTTTTCCTGGTAAGCCATGATATGAGCACCCACTGCCACATACCAAGCTTCCACCAACTCAACTCAGCAGTGCCTGCCTGCTGCTATACAATGCAGATCTCTGAACACCAACCAAAATATTCATTTCCTCACTTGTCTCTGCCAGGTATGGTGTCTCAGGAGCAAGAGAAAAACTAAGGGGCTGGCAAAATGGTTCTTTGGCTGTGTGTGCTACTTTTGTATCAACTTGAAACAAGCTGAAGTCATCTGAGAGCAGGGAGTCTCAATTGAGTAAATGCCTCCAGAAGATCCAACTGAAGGAAAACCTGCAGGGCATTTTCTTAATTAATGATTGATATGGGAGGGCCCAGTCCATTTTAGATGGTCCAGTCCCTGGGCAGGTGGACCTAGGGTCTATAAGAAAGCAGGCTGAACTTGGCTGGAGAGATGGCTCAGCAGTTAAGAGCACTGGCTGCTCTTCCAGAGGTCCTGAGCTAAGATCTCAGCCATATGGTGGCTCACAACAATCTGTAATAGGATCTGATGCCCTCCTCTGGTGTGTCTGAAGAGACTGACAATGTACCTCATATACATAAAATAAACAAATCTTTTTTAAAAAGCACTCAAATATAAAAAATATATAAATAACTCTTAATAAGAATAGAAAATGGGCTAGGAAAGCAGTGGTCTCTGCATCAGCTCTTGCCTCCAGATTCTTTCCCAATTTTGAGTCCCTGCATTGGCTTCCTTGCATAAACTGTGACTCAGGATACTTAAGAGTAATAAATCCCTTTCTTCCTATGTTGTGTTTGGTCATGGTGTTTCATCACAGCACAGAAACCTTAACTAAAACAGTGGGTAAATGTGCTTGCGCCCAGGCCTGATGACAAGGGTTCAGTATCAGGGACACACATTGTAAAGGGAGAGAACTTGCACAAATGTAGCAACATGTTAGATCTAGAAGCATACTCCTACTGACTGGAGTGGGCATGCACGTGTAAATGCTGGCACACACATGCTACAGCATGAGTCTGGAGGTCGGAGGTCAACTCTCTGAAGTCAGCCCTTCTCTGTCACGGTGGAACGAGGTGATGAGATTCAGGTGGTCAGATTTGGGTGGCAAACACCATTACCTGCTGAGCCATATCATCAAATGCTACTTCAAGTTTCCCACAGATAAGTTGCTAGACATAGGTGGAGTCATCACTGTGTCATTTTACTTCAAATTATCAAAGAACTTTCAGATTCACTCATAGAAAAATACATGCATTTCATGAAGTGAAATTTACTGTTGATTGCTATAAAAAAATTGAGGTGTAATTGTCCTCAAAAAGTTTTTTTTTAAATAAGCAAAACAAAATTATTTCCCCACCCATTTTTAAAAGCTTTTAATGTATTTGCATATTTTCTATTCAAATTTGAGTTCCTTTACTAATATTTTTATAATCATCCTATAAATTGTGACTACCTAACAAGTAAGGGGACCCCACACTTACATAAAAACACCTCACCTGAGAACATTCTTCAAAACATTGTTACCTTCTCTGCCTGATTTATAATTGTTTTGCTTGGTTTGTTAGTGTCTAATTTCTTGAATTCTTTACATATTTTAGATGTAATAAGAGATATATAGATATGTAGATATATTCCTCCCTAGTATATTGGGTTGGTAAAGATCTTTTCCCATTCTGTAGGCTTCTCAACAAAGAAATCCTAATGGCCAAGAAGCACTTAAAGAAACTTTCAATGTCCTTAGTCATCAGCTGCAAATCAAAACCACTCTGACTCAAGTGACAACACATGCTGTCGAGGGTGTAGAACAAGGGGAACACTCGTTCCTTGCTGGTGAGAGTGGATACTAGTACAAACACTTGAGAAATTAATTTGGTGGTTTCTCAGAAAATTGGGAAGAGTTCTAACCTCAAGACCCAACTATACTACTCCTGGGCATATACCCAAAAATGCTCCACTATATCACATGTACACTTGTTCACCTATGCTCATAGCAACGTTACTCATAATATCCAGACACTGGGAATGACCTAGATGTCCCTCAAATGAAGAATGAATAGAGAAAATGTGGTACATTTAAAAATGAAATTCTACTCAGCTATTAAAAACAAAGACATCATGAAAGTTGCAGGTAAATGTATAGAACTAGGAACTTCCATCTTGAATGAGGTGACCCAGAGACAGAAAGATACACATGGTATCACTTCTAAGTAAATATTAGCCACAAAGTACAGGATAATCATGCTGAAATCCACAGAACCAGAGAAACTTGGAAATAAGAAGGACCCAAGGGAGGATGTGGAGTCTCACTCAAAAGTGGAATTAAAATAGAATTCAGATGTGGATGGAGGGAGGAGATTGGGTAGGAGGGGTGTGTGGAGGGGAATAGGGATGGGGATAAGATATGGGAATGGGGCAGGAGAGGGCCAGGAGAGAGAACAGATATTGATGGGGGACATCTGTGGGACTATCTGGAGACATGGGAAAAGGGATAATCCAGGGAGTTTATGAGGTTGACTCTAGCTGAGACTCCTACCAGTGAGGTATAGGGAGACTGAAGTGGCCACATTCTGTAGACAGGCAGGACTTCCAGTGAAGAGAGTGGGACTCCAATATAATCACAAAACCTTGAACCCAAAATTTGTACTACTTACAAGATGTTCAGGGATAAAGATGGAGCAGAGAATGAGGGAATGACCAACCATTGGCTGGCTCAACCTGAGCCAATTCCATGGGAGAAAGCCAACCCCTGACATTATTAATGATATTCTGCTATGCTTGTGGACAGGAACCTAGCATAACTGCTTCCTAAGAGACTTCATCCATCAGTGGATGAAAACAGATGTAGAAACCCACAGCCAAACATCAGGCAGAGCTTAGGGAGTCTTGTGGGAAAGTTGTGAATGGGCTTGAGCAAGCTGGAGGGATCAAGGACACCACAAAAATACCAACAGAGTTAACAACCTAGGCCCATGGGGACTGACAGAGACTAAACCAACAAAAGAACACACAGGGGCTGGACGTAGGCCCTCTACATATTTGTAGCAGTTGTGTAGCTTGGTCTTCATGTGGGTCCCCTAGCAATTGGAGTGGAGGCTGTTTCTGACACTGTTGACTGTCACTGGAAGTGCCCCCACCCCGTCCCTTAGCTGGACTGCCTGGCTGGGCCTTAGTGGGAGAGAATACACTTAGTCCTGCTGTGGCTTGATGTCCCAGGGAAGGCAGGGTAGGGGGGTGGGGAGGGGCTTTCCCTCTGCTGAGAGGAAGACAGGGTGATGGGGGAGGGATATATGAGGATATATGAGGGTGGGACTGGGGAAGGAGAGGGGCAGCAGCAGACAGGATTTAAAGTGAATAAATAAATGAAAAATGTGATATGATCAAAAAAATAGATTCTCAGAGCTGGGAAGATGTTCAGGTATCAAGAGCGCTTGTTGCATTTCCAAAGTTTCCAGCTCCCACACTAGGTGGCTCCTAACTACCAATAACTTCAGGTCCAATGGAGTTCTCTTCTGACGCCTATGGATAATTCATTACACACAGAGGTGGGAGGGTGGGGAGGGGAAGAAAGGGAGAGGTGCATTCAAAGAAATCTTTTTAAAAGTATATATAGATAGATAGATTCTTGGGGCTGGAAAGACTCACCGTGGAAGAGCACCTGCTGTTGCTACTCTTCCAGAGAACCTGTGTTCTATCTCCCACCACCCACATGGCAGTTCACACCTGTCTGTAACTCTCCTTACAGGTCTTCTTGACACCTCACATTGACATAACTGCAGGGAAAACACCAATGAACATACACTAAAATTTAAAAGTATAGAGATTCTGGGCACCCTTCTGCTAGGTAACTCTGATTTTTGAAACCCTTCACTTGTCTGTTTATTCAGACAAGGTCTCCATGTGTATGCTAAGAGGGCCTCAACCTCTCTATCCTCTGGTCCCAGCCTGCTGACTGTGCACTCTTGTGATAAACTTAATTGACCAAATAAATCAGTACACACTTCATTTGCTCAGTCGATCACTGTCAACTACTCCCTCCAGTACTTTACTATCATAAACAACAATCACAAAAACTCTAGTAGGTATCTTTTTTCATGTGGTTTTCTGAGGATGACAAAGTTAGAATCGCTCCTTCTTAAAAAGAAAAAAAAATTAGTAAGCATGCCATCTGTGGTGTCACTGTTACTCTGAAAAAACAAAACACAAAAAACAAAAAACAATAAAACCCCACACCCTACTGTAATCTGAGAATCACAGGGAACACTGGCATATATCCAAAGCTATGCTAGATATTTGAAATGTTCAAATTCCTTAGTCATCAGGGAAATATTAATCAAATGACCCTGAGATTCTACCTTACACCACATGTCCCTCAACTGAAGAATGGATACAGAAAATGTGGTTCATTTACACAATGGAATACCACTAAACCAATAAGAACAAGGACATCATGAATTTTTCTGACAAATGGAACTAGAAAATATTATGAATGAGGTAACCCAGATCCAAAAGGACATCCACTCACTTATAAATGGATATAACCCATAAATACAGGATACCTGCATTATAGTCCACAGATTCGAAAATAGATAAACAAGAAGGAAGGCCCAAGTAAGAATGCTGAAAATTCTCTTAGAAAAGATGTAGAGACCTGGGTAGGATCGGTAAGGAGAATGGGACCTGTGTGGGGTTCGGGGTCCAAAACTGACCATATCACAAAGCAAGCCTCACCAGATACAAGATATTTGAAACAACTCCTTGCATCTTATATGATCACCATTAATTAAAACTGAACTTCAACAATAGAGAAAAGAGAAAGCCTATGAACTCTTGAAAACCAAACAATTTGCACCTCAATGAATGACTACGGGGCCAGAAAGGAATAAAGAAAGAAATTAAAGACTTTCTAATATTGGATGAAGATGAAGGCACAACATATGTAGTGGAAACAATGAAAGCACTGCTAAGAGGAAAGATCATAGTGTGAGTGCATTCATAAAGAAACTAGAAAGATCTTTGCCAGAAAGGATTCAAAAAAGAAAGAATTTCAGACCAATATCCCTTATAAACATTGATGCAAAAATAATCAATAAACTGGTTCAAACCAAATCAACTAGTATATCAAAAACAAAATTCCACCATGATCATGTAGACTTCAGCTCAGGGCTGCAGTGATGGTTCAATATACAAAAATCTATCAATGTAATCAACCACATAAGTAAACTGGTACAAAACATTCAATCAACTCAGTGGATGCTAAAACAAAACAAAAAAACAAACAAACAAACAAAAAAAAACGTTTACTTTTGGATGTTTTCCTCCCATCAGTAACCATCGTCAACTTGGGGATGAGAGATTTGCTTCATCTCTCTTTATTTTCTTTGGAATTGTTTGGTTGTTGTCTCTCAGAAGTATGTTCTTTTCTACTGAAAGACAGGGAATAGATACTGATGACAGGGGGATTGGGGATGGGCAAGACAGACGAGAGGGTGGGGGGGAACTAACATCATGATATATCTATGAAAACATAATCTAGTTTCAATAAAAAAGTAAATAAATTAATTGAAAAATACTAAAACAATATACAGAAATTATGGGATTACAAAAGAAAATACAAATAACAGTCATTTTCTTCTCTCTCTCTCCTCTCTCTATCTCTCTCTCTCTCAATCTCTCTCTCTCTCTCTCTCTCTCTCTCTCTCTCTCTCTCTCTCTCTCTCTCTCTCTCTCTCTCTCTCTCTCTCTCTCTCTCTCTCTCTCTCTCCAGAGGGATCCTCCTCTCAGTCCTGGCAATCAATGGTCTACTCACCTTGGGTCTATAGTGCCACAGTAGGACAGTGTTGGTTTCTGAAACATCCACTAGTAGGAGTTTACTTTCAGGCATAGCCTTGGCAAATGTGTGCCAGTATCTGAAAACTGATGTGTCAGGAGGGCTCCTATTTTGGTTGCCATGTGAAAAAGGACATTTTTCCAGCAGAGATTTGCCCAGAACTACACAACATGGCACTGTCTGCATGGAGGGACAATTCTATGGAGCCAGATGTATGGCTATAAGCTAGAGCACTAGCTCAGTATGAAAGCTCCACAGTGATTGTTGTAATACCTCATAGGGTTGCTGGAGGACAGCGTAAGTGGCTCTAGGGTCATTTTGAGTAAAGACGTCTAGGTACAGTCACATGAGTTAGTGCTTTAAGGCATACTTAGACTATAGATGGCATATGAACATGTACAAGACCCATGCCATGATCCATATATAGTCTATGAACCTACCAGGGAATCACAGAAATTGGAGATACAACACAAAATAAGAGAAAAGTAGCAAAGGAAGAAAGAAAGAAAGAGAGAGAGAGTGAGAGAGAGGGAGGGAGAGAGGGAGGGAGGGGGAAGGGAGAGAGAGAGAGAGAGAGAAAAAGAGAGAGAGAGAGAGAGAGAGAGAGAGAGAGAGAGAGACGAGATTTGCATATATTTCTAAAAAAAGGTTAAAAACCCATTCAGGTTTGTGAGGATACACCAAAAAAGGGAAAAAATTGGTCCTTTATTCACAAATAAACAAAAATACCTACATTTTTTTAATGTAACCCAACATCTTGTACCAATTAAGGACTTCTTTCTTTTTCCACCTCTTTCTTTCTCCTCTCCCTCTCTATTTATGTGGGTCTTAGACTCAAGCATGGCAGAAACCCAGAATTCTACAGAGGCTGTTACGAGAAGGACAATGGTACAGGAACTGTCACACTCCTTTAGGGTGGGGACAAAGAGAGAAGGCAGCCAGCCTGGGTAGTACACAACCATGATACTAAAAACAGGGAGACAAAGACAACAAGAATGTCCATTGAGTCCGAGGGCAGAGAGTGATGTACAGTGAGATCCAGAACATGAGCTAGAGAGGAAATCCTAACTCGGAAAAACAAAAGAAGAGGAGAGAAAAATACCCAGAAATAGCAGAATATGGGCAGAAGAGCACGAAAGTCTGAATAAGGGAACGCATGCAGCCAGCCTTACCTTTGGCTCCTCTGTTCTTTACTTATAAGGGCAGAACCCACTTTACAAGCATTTGCCAGATGAAATGAAGACCACTGCTTCTGGAAGTTCAGTGCTATCACCCACTAATGTAAGAATGCAGGATCAAGCTGGTCCAAGGATCAAAGCCTACAGAGGAGAGAAGAGAGATGTGAGGTCAACCAGGGTCAGCACAACAGAAGAAAGGACTCCTGGAGAAGAAACTGAAGCATTCATAATCTCTACAACCCTGCCCTTCAACACAGCTAAAATGGAGCTCTTGATCTCTTCCTTTGGTCACAGAGAGATGCTAACAGCTCACAACTCAGATTAACTGAAATGGTTTCTCAACTAAGTTGCCCCAACCTATATGCTCCTCTCCTTCCTGCTGAAGGGTTCTGTCTGAGTATACAATGGCCACTGAAGGGATAAAATCTTTTGGAATGTTTTATATCATATGTACATTAGAAAGACCTTCATCAATGAGCCTTATCAAAAGCACTGCCATAAACTCAGAGGCTAAAAGTCATGTCAAGGAGGGCTGCCATGCCAAGATTAACTCTTTGATCAGCACACAACTCAGACTTCATGGATGAAGCTGATCTTCTGGCATGCATCTTCTCCACCCAATCCTGTCTTAGAGCTCAGAATATGACCTTCCAATTGGCTACTGCTTGATTTATGACATCATTCTCCCTCCCAGCCTACCAGCACCTAGTAGAATCCTGGGGTTTCCATGGAGCTGCCTGTAAACAAATTTGGATCATCACAGGTAACCTGTGACCAGTGACCAGTGAGCTGTCTGGTACTGAACACACTCTCTGGTTTGTTCAGCAGATCAGAGAAAGACAAACATTTTTCCTGATTCGTTCGTGTGTGAATTACTGTTACTCTCTCTCATACATCATGTCAGGTAAGTAAGAAAACTTTAAAATTGGTTTTGATCCAACTTTTGTGATTTTTAATATATGTTTCAAATCCATACGGGACTAGTGAGGGATACCATAGGTATTGATATTCATACAAATTGAATGTCAATTTGAATGAATATCTCAAATTGAATGTTTAGCTTTGGTTTTTACTAAGAATGTGACTCTGGACACAACAGTTTACTCTCAAGTGCTTCTTCATCCATCTCAGGGGGATTAGAGTGTCACTATGCTCTGGGCTCTGAACTGTTGAGTCTTAAGAGGCAAGTAAATGTGGTAGAGACTAAGAGGGGACTTGACTCTGAGGAAGCAGTTACTGTAGAAATATTGAGGCTGTTACATTAAAGACAGAGCAGTGGGAACTGGGAAAAGGAAAAAAAATCCAAAATATAAAGATGAGGGGCTAGAAAATAAAGAAATAAAAGAAGTCAAAAGTGTACAGTTGATTGACAGGTAGTTTAGGATCGAATGCTGCAGAGAGGTACAGGTTTCAAATCAAAGGGCCTAAGGATTTGTCCTTTCCTGAGCCTTATTTTGGCAACTGCACTGTTGAGATTAGCCTGGGCACAGGTTCCCTGTCATAAAGAGAGGGCACTACCCCAGTCTGTACCCTGACTCGTACCATCTGTCACATTCATTTTGTGCAGAGTTCCTCTATTTTTATATTTTTTTAAAGAATAGCTTTTGAATATATTTCTATTACTAAATATATAAAATCACATGAATTAAAAAATAGCTTTTGCTATATTTATACATTTCAATATTTATACCAAGTCACTAAATATGTTGAGGCCAAGTCTTTGAAGTAGCAGTTTAATGTCTACATTCAGTTCAGAGTGGCTTAGCTGAGGCTGCCCCGTCAGAGCTGTGAGTTGTACATGGTTATCCACGTGTACAGACATTGCTGGACTTCTACAGTCAATGTAATGCATGAGAAAGAAATCACAGATGCATACTGATAGCCGGAAGTTCATAATCCAGAAAAAAAAAATCACTACTAACTTAAACGATTACAAGAGACATTTCACCCCTGAAAACCTAGCTGTAAAGCAATCATGGGCACATCTAGCACACATATGTAACTACCTTGCCTGTGGTGTGGGGAGGGCAGTGTCCATCCAGGTCCACAAGAAGATCAAACAAAGGGCTGTATTCATTGATCAACACTCGAAAGTCTTGCATATCATTGTGTTGTTTCTGTTGGTATTTAAGACCAGCCTGAGTCCACGGTGATCTTATAGGGTGCATGGGATTATTTCAATCTTCTTGTATTTGTTGAGGCCTGTTTTGTGACCCATTATATGGTCAATTTTGGAGAAGGTAACATGAGGTCCTGAGAAGAAGGTATATCCTTTTGTTTTAGGATGAAATGTTCTATGGATATCTGTTAAATCCGTTTGTTGTTTCATAATTTCTATTAGTTACACTGTGTCTCTGTTTAGTTTCTGTTTTCAGGATCTGTCCATTGATGAGAGTGGGCTGTTGAAGTCTCCCACTATTATTGTGTGAGGTACAATGTGTCCTTTGAGCTTTAGTAAAGTTTCTTTAATGAATGTGGTTTGCCTTGCACTTGGAGCATAGATGTTGATAATTGAGAGTTCATCTTAGTAGATTTTTCCTTTGACCAATATGAAGTGTCCTTCCTTATCTTTTTTGAGAAGTTTAGGTTGAAACTCAATTTTATTCGATATCAGAATGACTACTCCAGCTTGTTTCTTGGGACCATTTGATTGGAAAATTGTTGCCCAACCTTTTTCTCTGAGGTAGTATCTGTCTTTGTCACTGAGGCACATTTCCTGTATGCAGCAAAATGTTTGGTCCATTCTGTTAGTCTATGTCTCTTGGGAATTGAGTCCACTGATGTAAAGAGATATTAAGGAAAAGTAATTGTTTTCTGTTATTTTGGTTGTTAGAGGTGGAATTATGTTTGTGTGGCTATCTTCTTTTAGGTTTGTTGACAGATTAATCTCTTGATTTTTCTGAAGTAAAATTTCCTTCATTGTGTTGGTCTTTTCTGTCTATTATCCTTTGTAGGGCTGGATTTTATGGAAAGATACTGTGTAAATTTGGCTTTGTCATGGAATATCTTGGTTTCTCCGTCTATAGTAATTGAGAGTTTTGCTAGGTATAATAGCCTAGGCTGGTATTTGTGTTCTCTTAAGGTCCGTATGACATCTGCCTAGGATCTTCTAACTTTCATAGTCTCTGGTGAAAAGTCTGGTGTAATTTTGATAGGTCTGCTTTTATTTGTTACTTGACCTTTTTCCCTTACTGCTTTTAATATTCTTTGTTTAGTGCATTTGTTGTTTTGATTATTAGGTGACAGGAGGAATTTCTTTTCTGGTCCAGTCTATTTGGAGTTCTGTAGGCTTCTTGTTTGTTCATGGGTTCTTTAGGTTAGGGGAGTTTTCTTCTATAATTTTTAGGTTAGGTTAGGTCAGGTTAGGTTAGGTTAGGTTAGGTTAGGTTAGGTTAGGTTAGGTTAGGTTAGGTTAGGTTAGGTTAGGTTAGGTTAGGTTAGGTTAGGGAAGTTTTCTTCTATAATTTTGTTGAAGATATTTAATGGCCCTTTAAGTTGAAAATCTTCATTCTCATCTATACCAATTTTCCTTAGATTTGTTTTTCTCATTGGGTCCTAGATTTCCTGGATGTTTTGAGTTAGGATCTTTTTGAATTTTGCTTTTCTTTGACTATTGTGTCAATGATTGCTATGGTATCTTCTGTACCTGAGATTCTCTCTTCTATCTCTTGTATTCTCTTGGTGATGCTTGCATCTATGACGCCTGATCTCTTTCCTAGGTTTTCTAACTCCAGGGCTGTCTCCCTTTGTGATTTCTTTACTGTTTCTATTTCCACTTTTAGATCTTGGATGGTTTTGTTCATTTCCTTCTCCTGTTTGATTGTGTTTTCCTGTAATTCTTTAAGGGATTTTTGTGTTTCCTTTTAAAGGGCTTCTAGCTGTTCACTTGAGTTCTCCTGTATTTCTTTAAGGGAGTTATTTATGTCCTTCTCAAAGTCCTCAATCACCATTATGAGAATTGATTTTAGATCAGAATCTTGCTTTTTTCCAGTGTGATGGTGTATCCAGGACTTGCTATGGTCTGAGAATTGGGTTCTGATAATGCCATGTCTCTTTGGCTGTCCTGAAACTCACTTGGTAGGCCAGGCTGGCCTCGAACTCAGAAATCTGCCTGTCTTTGCCTCCCAAGTGCTGGGATTAAAAGAGTGTACCACCACTGCCCGGCTTGTTGCGCATATATATATATATATATATATATATATATATATATATATATATACACACACACACACACATTTGGTTTTTTGAGACAGGGTTTCTCTGTATAGCCCTGGCTGTTATGGAACCCACTTTGTAGACCAAGCTGGCCTTGACTCAGAAATCCGATTGCCTGCTGGGATTGCCTCCCATCATCTGGTTATCTGTAGAGCTGCCTGTCCTCAAAATATTTGACTGGAACCTGTCCTTCTTTTGTTCCTGGTTGTGTCAGAAGTCCTCAGAGTTCAGCTGTCTCTGTGGTCCTGTGATCCTGTGATCCTGTGATCCTGTGATCCTGTGATCCTAAGATCCTGGGTGTGTCAGAGCTCTTGGGATTCAAGCTGCCCCTGGCACCCTGAGATCCTGTTGTGACCAAGCTCCTAGGATCCTGGGATCCTGGGATCTTCTGGTCCTGGGTGTGTTAGAGCACCTGGTAGTGGAGCTTCTTCTGGGCGTTGTGGTTCTGGCTGCAGAATTCACACCCAATGTCTGCTCAGGGCACTGGCCCAGACAGGAAAGAGTTCCTTGGTTCTTGTATACACTGGCTATGTTGGATATTATCAAGGCTCCCACTATATAAGAGTTACAATTAACACAGGGAACAAGGGAAGAAACAATCTTATTCATGGAAAATCAAGGGTCCCATTCTGTAAGAATTACAATTAACAAAGGTAACAAAGGTAGAAACAATCTTATTCATGAAAAAGCCTTCTAATAAGTTTGCAAATCCTAATAAGTCAGGCTTAAATATGTACAACCTACATGAAAATTTATCACCAGGTAGTATTTATAAAGTGATATACACATAGTATTTAAGACTTATACTTAAATCATAAGAAGGCCTCAATCATAAAAGAAGTGTGAGGGACACAGGAGGATTTAGAAGGGAAAAGAATTAGCTAAATACAGTATTCATACACAAAATCCTGTATGCATCATTTTTATTTGATATTTTATTTATTTACATTTCAAATGTTACCTCCTTTCCAAATCCCTCCCCAGAAACTGCCTACCCCACCCCCTCTCCTCCTGCTTCTATAATGGTACTGCTCCCAACCACCCACACACTCCTGCATCTATGCCCTTGCATTCTACTTTACTGGGGCACTGAGCTTTCATGGGACCAAGGGCCTCTTCTCCCATTGATGCCTGACAAGGCCATCCTCTGCTAAATATGCAGTATGAGCCATGGATCCCTCCATGTCTACTCCTTGGTTGGTGGTTTAGAACCTGGAAGCTCTGGTTGTTTGACATTGTTGTTCTTCCAATGGGGCTCCAAACCCCTTCAGCTACTTCAGTCCTCTCTCTAACTCCTCCATTGGAGACCCCGTGATCAGTGCAATGGTTGGCTGTGAGCATCTCTATCTTTCTCTTTCTTTCTTTCTTTCTTTCTTTCTTTCTTTCTTTCTTTCTTTCTATCTTTCTTTCTTTCTTTCTTTCTTTATGTGTTTTGTTTTTTCAAGACAAGGTTTCTCTGTGTAGCCCTGCCTGTTCTGGAACTCACTCTGTAGAACAGGCTAGACTCAAACTCAGAAATCCTCCTGCCTCTGCCTCCCAAGCACTGGGATTAAAGGCCTGTGCCACAACCCCCCGGCCATTATTTTTTTAATCATAGATTATAGACAATCCTAGTGGAGCTGGGACTCCCTTAAGACAGCAGCACTCCAGAGGCAGGGGCAGGTCCATCGTTATATAATAGAGAGACCCTGTTTCTCTACAGAAAGTGAGATCTGCATAGGACAGGGCAAAGCAAGAGGCTTAAGAAGTCTATGGCTCTCTTGCCTCTAAACATTTCTGATCTGGGACACAGTAATGAGATAGTATCATAGGTATGGGAGCAAGACAAACCAGGGCAAAGAAGGACTGTGCTCAGATTGGAGCAAAAGTTGAATGAGATCAATTAGGAATTCTCTGCCCACAGAGAAAGAACAGGCAGCTCATCAAATGAGTGTCATCCTGAAGATTACCAAGAATCAAGTACTATTGATTCATTTGCAACTTTGGATGTTGGAGAGAACTTCAGTCTTAGACAATCCCAGCCAGTAAAAACTAGAGATAGCATTGCTCCCCACAGGAACCTAGAAAGCATCAACCTATTTTCCTGCTGTCCTCTTCCTCCCAACAGAAAACTTCCAAAGTTCACCTTTCTTTGGGACAGAAAGTGCTCTTCAGCCCTCTCTGCCTGTGATGAACAACTCTACACACTCAGGAAGGGTGTGCAACACCTCCAGTGTTTCCACCCCAGCTGTGAGTTTAGCATGGATCCTACCACCAAGCACCAACACTTCTGTCCAGGTGATCACAGGCAGAGCCTACCTTAACCCACATGCTGGCAAGACCATGCTGGTGGAGCTTACTGAACAGAGCCAGAACTCAACCTCTGCACTCTTCTATCCAGGTGTTCTCAAGTGGGAACTCGCAGAAAGCAAAGATAGGGGAGATGCAATCCAGGAATTCAATATGACCATCACTAACCAAGACACTGGACTCTCCTCCCTGTCTGTGACATCCCAGTGTGATAAAATTTTAGATCCCAATACCATAGCCCCTTTCCATCCATCACTTTTAACCAGTTTTGTCCAAGTTACACCACCACAGGTACCAGATCAAGGATACAGCCTGGCACCTTCCTACCAGGATGGCAGCCAGGTGTACTACTACAACCACAATTGCCTGGACCGTCTGATACCCGGAGAACTAGGACAGTGTTTGCAGTCCTACAGCTCTGTGTCCTACCCTGTGAGCAAGGGGTCTGCCCCTCAACCAGAGATGCTGATGGTGGGAAAGGAGATTCAGCCAAGGAATGTCCAAATACCAATCTCCACCTCTGGCTTCTCCTATTCCACATCTGGTCAAAATATGCCAGACATCAGTCTTCAGGGTAAGTACAAACTCAGGAGGGAAAGGCACATGATCAAGAGACCAAGGATGCTCAAGTCTACTTTTCATAGTGGATATTCCACACAGCCAGAGATTATGAGTCTTTACAGGTTAAATAGAGATCTGCTTTTCATCCCCATCTTCAGACTGAATAATGATAGAGAACGCAAGGCCACAGTGAGTGGTATCCATCCTGCATTCAGTGGTGTCAGGAACATACCACACTCACATATGTGACAGCATAAGTTAGTCACTATCACATCCCTGCACACTGTTACTAACTCCTTGAACTATTGCTCTGGGGTACAGATGACAATGAGGACTTTTTGTTTTGGAAACCTGGGATTTTTCTGTCAGTTGAAAACTCTCTCCAGAGCAATGCAACTCAGAATCTGTTCTGGAGGAAGAATTCCTCCCAGATCCCAGCAACTGTTCTGGCATTTTCTTACACTTAAAATTATAGAGTAGGGTACAGACCATGTACCATTGCTAAGGAAGCCAAGGCTACTTTCCTTCTTTTTCCTTCTGTTGTAGTACTTCAGAGGTGACCCATTGACAACAATATAAGATCATGTAGATGTTTTCTCTAATAGAGAATCATAACCAAGCCCAAATATTTCATTTTTCTATGTCAATTTGCATATTGCTTACAGTAGGTCTGTGAGATACAGGGGTAGAAGAAAGCTCTTTTGTTCAAATGCTTGTCTCAAAGGAGGGCCCAGCTAGGTTTGGATACATAAACCAACATAAAAAGCCAGGCTTCTGGGGTTTTGAGTAATTCCTTAAACTGAAAGAAGTTGTCAGAGTCAGGTGGTTTCTTAAAAATTATGGCCCAGATAACCTACCTAATAACAAAGCCCCAAAAATGGGAATCACTATATCATTGGAAAAGAGAAGGCAAATGAGGAGCATATATCAAGAAAATTTTGTAGCCTAACCATAAACTCTAAGCCTCAAGTACCACACAAACCCGAAGGAACACAAAAGTATCTAAGAAACCATGACATGGCATGGGCAGCAAAAACAGAGCAGTCACCATCTGTCTATCAAAAGAGCTGCTGTCTGGGATGCTCAAGCACAGCTCATAGGAATAGCCTACCCTCCTGTAGAGGCTGGGTGCTGTACTGCTATGAAATTGGGGTAGGGTAAGGAGCATCTCACTCATCAGCACTGACTTCTTCCTTGACTCTTTTCCAGTGGTGCACATGGAGACATCCCAAGGATTGCTACCCTCGGGCCAGACAGTCAGTCTGTTGCACAGTCCAGAACTCTGCAATATTTCCACCGAGGTTTTCCAGATGAGGAAAACACCTGTCAATGGGGACAGGTTATTAACAGCCCCCGTGTACAGTTCTTCAAAATTCATGACCTTGCCTCTAGCTCCAATCCTGGAAGAAAGAGAGAATGAAAACATGCTTGAGATGAAAGCTGAGCTGTCAATGCCTCGGGATGCCTATGAGGGCACTAAAGAAAACCAAGGACCATCACACCTTCCTTTACTGCACCCTGACTGCACTGATACAAGAAGTCTAAGACCGAAATCTGCTTCTGACAATGCCACCATGGAAGGCATTAGTGTAGGTCTGGAAGAGCAAGAGAAGCTGGAGAATGAGACTGGATCCAGAAACAACTTTGACGACATCACTACACTGGGAACAGGTGATCACCTTCCTCAGTTCTTCAAAACCCTCAAAGACATAGACTGGGGCCCTCCCCTTCAGAGCTGGAGAGTCATGAGCAGCTCCTCTGAAAAGGTGACAGAGAATGACCTAAAAACCTCTGACCTGCTCGATGGAGCTCCTCAGGCTAAAATCCAGCACCAAGACCTGGTCAGGGTAGAGGGCAGTGGGGGCTGTGCAAAGGACAAGGAAAGAGCTATTGACAACATCTCAAAGCATCTGGAGGGCAAAGCTCCCAAAGAGGCACCCAGCAGGCACAGAAGAGGTAGAAAACAGGGGCAAGAAAGACCAAGTGGGCCAGAGAACAACTCCAAGAAAACACAGGAGCTTAAGCAGTCAAGGGACAGAGTCAAAGCAGAAGAGAAGCCCACCATCCCCAAGACCAAGAGGAAGACGAACCCACCTGAGCTCAGTCAAAACAGCTTCAAGAAGCCTCGAACCCACCTTGGCATGCACATGCTGGAGTCCGTGCAGGTCTTCCACCCACTCGGGAAGAAGATTGAGAAGAAAACTGGCATCTCTTCCTTCGGGGGTCTGAGAACCTCCACCAACAACAAAGATCGAGGCCCAGGCCCAGCCACCCCAGCACTGCTAGATATGCCACCTGAGGGCCGGGGTCCTGACAGAATCCCAGGTAAAGCTCAGAGAGTGAAGATCAGTGCTCACAAGGAGTGTACATCTCCATCCCAGTACGAGCTGCCCCTGCCTGGGAAGGTCAAGTTAGTACCTTTGCCTTTCCCAACACTGGACCAGCCTCAAGCCAGACCTGCTTCTAGAAAGCCTCTCCCCCTGGCTTCACACAGGCCCACTGCAGCTTACCCTGTGAGGCTTCATCCCCACTCAGCTCATCCATCCCAACCAGCTCCTGTCAGCACATCTCTGATGGCCTCTGCCAATTCAGCTCCTCCAATTTCCCCCAGTGCTACACAACCTAATGCAGCCAACACCAGTCAGTCTAGTGCTATGCCTCAGTTGGCCCACATGAGGCTTGTACCCTACAGAGCATCCTCTCACACTTCATTCCAGAGAGAGCTTATTTCTTCTGGCAGGAAGAAGGCACCATCACTACCCAAACCTCAAACCCAACATCGACTGCAAGACTTCAGCTGCCAATCAATTCCATGGAGGAAAGTCGACATTCTGGGACCAGTCATCTCACAGCCCATCACAAAAGAGCAGAGGCCAGAGAGGGAGGCCATGAAGAGTTGTGCTCAACAGGAGCGTGAGAATGCTGCCAAGTGTAGCTCTCCTGGGAAACTACAGATTTTCCTTCACAGGGAAACTGATATGGAAACTTCTCTTTATTATGGCTATGCAATGTAGGAGCTGGCCAGATCTTTGTAACATAGTACTTGTGATGTGTATAATGACAGGTACACAGATACAGATATATACATTGAACTTCAAGGGTCATATAAGTGTGTAGATGCATAAGTAAATATGTAGCTATGTAGATGAATATGTAGATATTTGTGCTTATATAAATGAACAGACAAATTTTCTATAATAATTGTAAATATTTGAAGTCAGTAAAACTAACTGGAGTAATTTAAGTCAGTTCTTTAATCCATAGTTTATACAGGGCTTTGTTATTTAAGTCAGTTCTTTAATCCATACATATACAGAGGCCTTTGTTATTTAAGTCATTTCTTTAATCCATACATATACAGAGGCCTTTGTTATTTAAGTCATTTCTTTAATCCATAGCATATACAGAGGCCTTTGTTATTTATGTCAGTTCTTTAATCCATAGCATATACAGAGGCCTTTGGTATTTTTGTCAGTTCTTTAATCCATAGTATATACAGAGGCCTTTGTTATTTATGTCAGTTCTTTAATCCATAGCATATACAGAGGCCTTTGTTATTTATTTCTTTAATCCATAGCATATACAGAGGCCTTTGTTATTTATGTCAGTTCTTTAATCCATATATGAGAGGTCTTTCTTATTGCTCTCATAACTTTAATATTGCTAATTTTGATCGACAAAATAGTATATGTTACATAACTACATCATATTATATAAACTCTAGTAATATATATTTACTATTAAATCAATTCATCATAGCTCTGGTGGTAATAAAATTATTCTCCTTGGCTTTTATTTTCACTGTACTGGTCACTGATTATGGGCTGTTTCCTAAAGGTTTTCCTGTCAACTTAACACACTCCTGTTCTTCCCATGGTTCTTCCCATTTCACACCTCTCACCCCAGCCCTTAATTATAATTTGCATGGGACAGAGCACTTCCTAATGCTTCATGAAATGAAAAACAGGCTTTCATGTACACATGTATACATACATGATCTAGAACCCAGATATGACAGAAAACACATCAGGATGACTAACTTTCTGAGATGTTTTTAATTTGATTAGTATGCATATCTCACGTTGGATCCATTTCAGAAAATATTCATTTAATATTTATTTTGCATGTATGTCTCCCCTGTATACATTCTGGAACAACACGTGTGTGCAGTGCCCACACAGGCCAGAGAATGACATCAGACATGTGGATGTGGAATTGAGGAAGGTTGACAGGCTGCTAGGAACTCAGCCTGAGGACTCTGTAAGAACAAGTGTTCTCTATAGAGCTATCTCACATGGCCCAGAATGAGTCCAGGTCCTGTAACAGCATAGCTTCACTTTCTTTATGACTTAATGCTTTCCTCCCTATGTCCATCACGTTTTTCTCACCCATGAAAATGCTGTTGGATACCAACTTGTTTCCCTAATGTACTGGAGACACTGCTAAAATCAACACTGATGGCAAGTGTCTTTCTAATATGTCCAGTTATGGAATGGTTTGCTTTAGCCATGTGGTAGGCCAGGTTTTGGCTTTAGGAGGTCCCATTATTGGGACACCCAAACGGGCAGAAACATGTCACACCCCACCAGCATAGCACAGCATTCCTTCTTGTGCACTCCCACAGAGATGTTTGTCATTCCTTCTCTGATTGACTTTGGCATCTCCTGAAGTTTCACTACGCATTGCTCCAACTCCTGGATACACATGCTTTTGTAATGTATTCATGCTCTGTATTAAAACTTTGAGGACTGCCAGTTTATTTATCATTTACAAACTGGGTTGTCTTGTTTCACAATGACTTAGATATTTTGTTTAATTGCAAATAATCTACACATTAATCCATCTGCAGTAATAATAGCAACGACTGCCTCTTGCTCTCTAAGCCATACCCTCAAGTAACTGCTTCCTTTGCTGGGAAGGGCCACTTTGCTTACCTGAGAAACGATCTGTCAACTTCTACCAGGATGCCTTGGGTGGCTCTATACCTTTGCCTGTCCCTGTACCTTGAACTGTATTTGTTGATCTGTTTGCTTGATTGTGTGTGTGTGTGTGTGTGTGTGTGTGTGTGTGTATACCCTTTAGTGTCTTGACACAGGGTCTCACTACATAGCCCTGGTTGTCCTAGATCTAACACTATAGACAGAGATATTCTTGAACTCACAGGGATCTGCCTCCATCTGCCCCTGCCTCTCCCTCTGTGCCTCTCTTCATCTCTATCTCTACCTTTCTGCCTCTCTGCCCCTCTGAGCCTCTGTCCCACTGCTCTTCTTTCTCTGCTCTCTGTTTCTGCCTGTGCTCATGCTTCTGTCCCCCCCACCTCCCAGCCACCACCACCTCTGCCTACCAGCGCCCCTACCCTCATCCTACCCCCTTTCTTAGTCAGGGTATTACTGCTGTGAACAGACACCATGACCAAAGCAATTCTTATAAAAACAACATTTAATTGGGACTGGCTTACAGGTTCAGAGGTTCAGTCCTTTATCATCAACGTGGGAGCATGGCAACATCCAGGGAGGCATGGTGCAGGAGGAGCTGAGAGTTCTATGTCTTCATCCAAAGTGGAAGATTCACTCCTAGTCAACTAGGGTGAGGATCTTAAGCCCACACCCACAGAGGCACACCTACTCCAACTTGGTCACACCTCCAAATAGTGCCACTCCCAGGCCCAAGAATATACAAACCATTACATTCCATTCCCTGGCCCCCATAGACTTGTTCAAGCACATGAGTCTATGTGGGGGGGGGGGCATACGTAAACATAGCATAATGCAAAATGCATTTAGTCAAACTTTTAAAGTCCTCATAGTCTATAGTAGTCTCAACAATGTTAAAAAATCCAAAGTTCAAGGTCTCTTCTGAGATTCATCCAACTAATTAACTGTAATCCCCAAAGCAAGGCAGGAAACCAGCTGGGCAAATTCCAAACTCTACATCACCATGGCTGATGTCAAAGTGGTCTCCATTCATTTTTCATCTTCGTTGACTGCAACAAACTGCTTTCTCCTGGGCTAGTTCCACTTCCTGTTAGCAGCTTTCCTCAGCATGTATACCATGGCTCTAGCATCTTTAACGTCTTTGAGTCTCCAAAGCAATTTCAATGTTACAAATTCTTGTTCCAGTGACTGGGATTCCACTTAATCTTTTGGACTCTTCCTAAGGGCTGGCATCACTTCTCCATCTCTGCCCTCTGTACAACTCTTTGCTCAGGTTGATCCATGCCACTATGGCTGCTTTTCTTGGTGATCATCCCATGGTACTAACATCTCCAATACACTGGGGTATGCCACTCAAACTAGGCTTCACCAATAGCCTCTCATACCCTCTCTTCATGGTGCCAACCCTCAAATCCTTTGCATGACCCCTTCAGTCCTGGGCCATCAACTACAGCTGAGGCTATACCTTCTCCAATGGCCTTCCATGACCCCTCACAGTGCCAAGCTCAGCTGTTCTTCATGACACCTTCATGCCTTCAAAACCAGTACCACCTGGGTGATTATTACACATTACCAAGTCCAGCTTGCAGCTTGGCTCTCTCTGTAAAACAGCTTCTTTGTGCTCCCAGAAAACACTTCCCAGAAACTTTCACCTCAGTGATGCTGGTTTCTTCATAATCACTGTTTATTTCTTAGCTCCAGCTAACCAGCATCAATTGTCCCAGTCGTTCTTTCCATTCTTAACTCTAGAGCCAGAATCACATGGCTGAAGCTGCTAAGGAGTTCTGCTGTTGGCAGGAATTAGAACATGACCCCCTTCTATTATTACATTGTCAATGGCTTCCTGTTTTCCAAATCCTTCACTGCCTAAGCATGGCTATCCTGGGTCTTGCTCTGTAGATTGGCCTTGAACGCAGAGATCAGCATGCTTATCTCCTGGGATTAAAAGTGTGTTCCACCATGCCTGGATCTAAATTTAGCTGGGTAGGATCTTGCCCCAAGTTCCTACTCCCTTAATCCTTTTTATCTCTTAGAACACAGGATTTTGCTCCATTTCACTTCCTGGTACCCCTTTAATATTCAAACCATCTATTTTTTTCCTTTATACGCTTGCTATGCTTGTTCAAACTTCTCTTGCCTGAGTTTAGGGAGTACAAGCATACTCTGCTACCCCAGGCAGAAAGTTTCTTCTCTACATAAAGATATCCAGGTTTCCCCTCATCATCTGATGAATAGGCCACGTTTTAGTCAGGGTACATTTTTAATCTTTCTAAAACCCAGTGGGATTTAACTGCATATATTTTTTAACTGGAACTCAATTCAGATTCAATTATCTAAACGTCTGTTTAGTGACAGAAGTAGGCTATACTAGACTACATATTACATAGTAGGTAATATGGCTGTGAATCGCTAACCTCATATGAGGTGTGTTTAAGGTATCCAGAGTATTTTGTGCTTCCTTAGTAATGTTAAGATGCATTTCTACTTTTGAAAGGAATGAAAACCCCTTTTCATGGGGTTTTTTGGATGATTGACTCCAGCTTGCAGATAGATATTCATGGTATAGACCAACATCTAGCAAGAGTCAATAATCTCCACCCTCACACGGGCTTTTTGCTGCCCAGGGTCACCCATCTAGACAAAGCTAAAAAGGCAAGCATGAAATACCCCAACCCCTGAAACAAATGAACCACAGAAGGACGAGCTAGTACGAGGAAATGCCATGAAGGAGTAGCTGATGGAGCTCTCTGGTCCTAGCACTTCCCATGGGCTGCATTAACTCCAGAGAGAAGCATGGTGATGGGACCATTGCCGTCACTTTCCATCCTAGGAATGACATGAAAGGTTTGGGTGCATATCTCTTCATTTTGATACTCTAAATTGAATTTTTATTTTTCCATATTAAGAACCACGGACTAATGTAACATAAAATGAAGTTTAGGAAAAGAATTTTGATTACTAAAGCAATTAACAAAACTTTATTCTCATATTACAATTATGTTTATTGATTTTAATTCTCATTGAACTATATTGGATACTAAGAACACTAACTCTGTTACCAAGACCTGTCCATTTCTCAAATCTCACCACAACCCTGAGTCATCTTCTATAAAATGTTGCCTACAAATCATAAATAGCTCTATATGTATTATGGAGGATCAACATATTGCAGAAAACACAAGATTTTTTTTCTGGGCCTAGATACATTTGGCCACAATATTATTGTGTCCAGTTACACACAATCTCCTGCAAACATTGTGACTTTCTTCACCTTTTTAGCTGAAAATAGTTCCCATGTTGTAGATACCACATATTTCTCATCCCCTCTTTCTTCTCTTGTTGGACATCAACATCTAGCCCTAACATAGATATTGTTGACAATGCTACAGTCTACACTGATGTACAAATCACTAATTCATTCAATTAGAAAAGTATGCATGGGATATGTAATAGTCATGGTTTTCTTATTTAAAGAAACTCCATATGGGGGCTGGAGAGATGGCTCAGCGGTTAAGAGCACTTACTGCTCTTCCAGAGTTCCTGAGTTCAATTCCCAGCCACTATATGGTGGCTCACAACCATCTATAATGGGATCTGATTCCCTCTTCTGGTGTGTCTGAAGACAGCTACAGTATACTCATATAAATAAAATAAATCAATCTTTAAAAGGAAAAAACTCCACACGAAGTGCAGACAGGGAAATGTACTTTACTACTTGATAAAATTGTTACATGGGAGTCCCCTACTTTCAGTTAAAGCTCCACTTCTTATATTCTCTAGCATCTAGAAACGTCATGTACTATGAGGGTTTGAATTGAGTAAAGGCTGGGATGCAAAGTCAAAGTTTCAGGCCTCTCCATGGCTCCTTGAACTCTGGACTGTTGTGTCCACTGCCATAGACCTAGGCATTACTGCACAGATCTGTTCAATTACTTCTTACGGTCTCCATTCATCCAAGGTATCTGCTGCTAAAATATGTCAGAGGTATGTCCATTGTATTATGGAGTAGATACGCTAGGCTATATTGCTGTATGCCTTTGCTCCCATTCTCACCATCTTTGGCATTCTGGATTGCCTGACCATCCCTGAGTCTTGCAAGGACTGATTTGAGCATTTCTGGGTAATAGGCTGCCCTCTCACCACAACAGCCACTGAGTCTTAGCAGCCTGAACAATTGCAACTCTCTCCATCAGCAAAGAACACCACTGGAAGGACGTTTCCACCCAATAGGCAGACTGAAGCAGTTACAGCAGCACTAACATCTGCACTAATATGGGCATAAACACAGTGTTTATAAGGGAATGGAGAGGCCCATTCCTTTTGTTCCATGCAGCTTGTTCTATGACATCCATGTCTGTGGTATCCATTCCCCAACAGGACTGCCTTTTCTGGCCTCAGTGGGAGAGGATGCACCTAATTTGGCAGAGACCAGACAGGGTTTCTCTGTGTATCCCTGGCTGTCCTGGAACTCACTCTGTAAACCAGGTCAGCGATACCTCTCCTGGGCATATACCCAGAAGAAGTTCCAACTTGTAATAAGGACACAAGCTCCACTATGTTCCTAACAGCCTTATTTATAATAGCCAGAAGCTGGAAAGAACCCAGATGTCCCTCAACAGTGGAATAGATACAGAAATTGTGGTACATTTTCACAGTGGATTACTACTCAGATATTAAAAACAATGAATTTATGAAATTCTTAGGCAAATGGATAGATCAGGAGCATATCGTCCTGAGTGAGGTAACCAATTACAATAGAATTCACATGGTATGCACTCACTGATATGTGGATATTAGCCCAGAAACTTAGAATACCCAATATATTATTTGCAGAACACATGAAACTCAAGAAGAAGGAAGACCAAAGTGTGGAGACTTTGTTACTCCTTAGAATGAGGAACAAAATACCCATGGAGGGAGTTACAGAGTCAATGTTTGGAGCTGAGACGGAAGGAGGGACCATCCAGAGATTGCTCTACTCAGGAATTCACCCCATAAACAACCAAGTCACTAGGGAGATGCCAACAAAAGACTGTTGACAGGAACCTTATATAGCTGTCTCCTGCAAGGCTCTGACAGTGCCTGGCAAATACAGAAGTGGATGCTCACAGTCATCCATTGGATGGAGCACAAGGTCCCCAGTGAAGGAGCCAGAAATATACCTAGGGAGCTGAAGGGGACTGAAGCCCCATAGGAGGAACATCAATATGAACTAACGAGTACCCCCGAGCTCCTTGGAACTATACCACCAATCATAGAAAACACATGGTGGAACTTGTGGCGCTAGGTGCATATGTAGCAGTGGACAGCCTAGTGGAGGCCCTTGGTCCTATGAAGGTTCTATGCCCCAGTATAGGGGAATGCCAGGACCAGGAATGGGAGTGGGTGGGTTGGTTAGGCAGAGGGAGGGGGAGGGTTAGGGGATTTTCAGATGGAAAACTAGAAAAGGGGATAACATTTAAAATGTAAATAAAGAAAATATCTAATAAAAAATAAAACCCAGGAAAAACAACAAACAAAACTTGGAATAAATCTCTGAAATCACAAACAAAGCCTGGAAGGTGAAAAATAAAACTGTTCAAGACCTAACACAGGAAAGAGAGCAAATGAAGAACAGGCAACCTGACTGTCTAGCCAGCCTCCATCAGGACTGCTGAGCAAGGAACCTCTTAGGCCTTACCGTTCCATCTAGGCCTTGTGCTGGCTCATTTTCTCTGTCAACTTGACACAGGCTGGAGTTATCACAGTGAAATGAAGCTTTCTTGAGGAAATGCCTCCATGAGATCCAGCTGTAAGGCATTTTCTCAATTAGAGATCAAAGCTGGGTGGGTCAATTGTAGGGGGTGCCATCCCTGAGCTGGTAGTCCTGGGTTTTATAAGAAAGCAGGCTGAGCAAGCCAGTAAGTAACATCCCTCCATGGCCTCTGCATCAGCTTCTGTTTCGTGACCTGCTTGAGTTCCAGTCCTGACTTCATTTGGTGATGAACAGCAATGTGAAAGTATAAGCTGAATAAACCCTTTCCTCCCCAACTTGCTTCTTGGTCATGATGTTTGTGCAGGAATAGAAACCTTAACTAAGGGGCTGGAGAGATGGCTCAGCAGTTAAACACACTGACTGTTCTTCTGAAGGTCCTGAGTTCAAATCCCAGCAAACACATGGTGGCTCACAACTATCTGTAAGGAGATCTAGCATACTTTTCTGGAGTGTCTGAAGACAGCTACAGTGTACTTAAATGTAATAACTATATAAATTTTAAAAAATAAAAAAAACCTTAACTAAGACAGTCCTTAATATTTTACCTAGGCCTTAACACTAGAAGACTACCAGATCTCTTATGAAAAGAGACAGCTTTGCCTTGCTAGCAGGCTTCATGATAAAAGATACACAATTTTCAGCGGTAACCTTTTGAAGATAACCTTTTTCTAATCCCTTACCAAAAAATCAGTTTTCAATGACTGTTCTCCAATGATCAACCACCTATGTCCCATGGCAAATGATTAAATAAAAAAGATAGAAACTTCAGGCAAGGTCTGAGGATATAAGCTCAAGTTGTGAATATATAAAAAAAATTTGAGAGTCTAGAAAGATGTTTTGAGATCAGTAATCATAACATATAAAGTTTGGAGGGTATACACATTTGGATGATGATAGAAAATAATTTAAGATAAAAATGCTTCGGATTTATTTCCCTCAATATGCTACTGTTATATCAAAACTTCAAGAGTTCAGATTATTTACAGTAATCATTATAATTCTGATAATTTAGCCTAACTCTAATAAATATACCACTATACAATCCACTTTCCTAATCACAAGTTCAAAATTTGAGTTTCCTTTGGTTTTCTTTAGCTATAGACTTAAGGTATTCTGATGCTAAATCTATATGTTCAACTATCATATTCACAAATTCAAATATGTGAGTTTCCTTTAATTATCCTTTAAATATAAACATAAAATGTTTCTTATTATACTATAATTATGTACATTATATAATTCAGTCTTCTGAATAGAAAAAAAAGCCCCCTTTGCCCCTTCTTCTCTACAAAAGGGTTTGTGTCTTCCCTAAACTCACCTTAAAGACTTCATGCTGTTAAAAAAAAATTATCTCTTTTGTAAACTTAAAAAGATTCTTATGAGCTCCAGAAAACCCACTCAAATCTACCCCATGGACCAAATAGATTCCAAGAGAATAACTATCCCTGCCACCCATTTGCGGCCTATTCCAGAGGGTGGGATTCCTCCCCCATTCCCTGGTTTGGGAACTCCCCTCCCCCCAACCACAAAGACGTAAGGGTTTCAAACGTACACCAGAAAAATTTTTCTCTAAAGTCTACTTAACTGCCTCTAATGTGTGTGTGTGTGTGTGTGTGTGTGTGTGTGTGTGTGTGTGTGTGTGTGTGTGTGTGTGTGTTTCAGCATCTTGCCAAGTCCAGGTGTTTACTCCAGCCTATATCCAGGACAGCTCCGGTCTACTCTCACAGATGCTTCTATTGGACCAGCACTTTCCTACCAGCAGATGGTTCCACAGACCCAGGACAGCAATGAAAGAGCCAGCTCACTCAGTTATTGACCAGCATCCCCATCCCAATCTTCTTAGGTTCCTCAAAGACAAAACCATTGCCCCAAGGTCAGCAGGAAGGAGCTTAAAGAAGAGAAGACTTCATTCCTGCCTCAGCAGGACCTCTTCATAGTCTCCCTCTCTCTCTCTCTCTTTCTCTCCCTCTCTCTCTCTCTCTCCCCCCTCCTCTCTCTCTCTCTCTCTCTCTCTCTTTCTCTCTTGCTCTCCTCTCTCTACTCCCTCTCTCCTCTCTGTCTTTTACTTCGATTTTTTAAAAACATACTTTTAATACGAGTTCTCAAATGTGTCAAATCTACTGTTAACCCACCTTGCAAATGTAGGGGAGAAAAGATGGTATATAGGATGAGGGATGTGCAAATGTTAGTAGTTCTTCCAAATATATATATATATATATTTGATTCTTTTTGATATATATATAAATTATTTAAACACATACACACATAGCCGGGCATGGTGGTGCCCGCCTTTAATCCCAGCACTCAGGAGGCAGCGGCAGGTGGATTTCTGAGCCTGGTCTACAAAGTGCATTCCAGGACAGCCAGGCTACACAGAGAAATCCTGTCTCAAAAAACCATTAAAAAAAAAAGTAGTTCTTTGGGGCGATTCCAATCTCTCCTTTTCAGGAAACTGAGAGTCCAGTTCAGCAGTGTCAGGATAACAAAAAACAAATCAGCAGTGGTGCCCTGATGCAGCAGAAACAGCCTCCACTGAGGTGACATGAGTAAGCAGAAGAGGCCAGGACCAGCCTGGACACCAGGAGAAGTTCTCTTCCATGCTTCTCTCAATGAAGAGAAGATCAGTGAAGACGAAGACTTGAGACAAAGCATTGCAAAGCTAGCTATGCAAGCATCCATCACTGTCCTTTGAGTTCAGTTATGCTCTGTCCAAACATCACATGTCTCCCATAGGTCAACAAAACAACATGTGAGTTTGCCTTAGCAATACTAGGTGAATCTGTGTCACCTGGCACATCTGCCTCTATTCCCTTCCCCAGAGCCCCCTCCAATGTCCCAAATAAACTTTATTTCATAATAGACCTGTCCTACGGCTGATACCTCAGAGAGGATGCCTCTGCATGGGCCTCGTAAGGCATCCCCTCCCCCTGCAACACTCTGTCATTTTATAAAACATATCCATATGTGACTCCAGAAGAGAGTGTGTGCATCTCCAGGGAAGGGAGGGAAACACTCTGAAAGTACAGTGCTTGGAACAGAGAACTCAGCTAAGACCAGACAGAACTCAGCAGGACTGCCTCAGTCTGGCAAGTGAAAGAGGCCATTTCATGGAGGTGGTAAGCAGGGGTGAGCTCCCCACACTGTGTCCCCCACACACACACTGCCTTCCTGCAGCCCTTTAAGGACACCCTTGGTGGGCACTGTCCAGTCCACTGACACCATTGCCAAAATGAAAGGAAATAAACAACTTGTCCCTAGTTAGATCCAGCTGAGCTAAGTCAAGCCCCCATGTACTGACCTAGTCAGAGGGGATGCTAACTCATCTAGAGTTAAGAGGCAAGAAGTGGGAGCAACATATGGAGTTAGTCTAGTTGTCGACCAATTTGCAAAGTCAATGGGCAGAAAATTCTATTATAGAAAAGGGGGGAGGGTTCCCTTTAAAAATAAAATGAAAATAAACAAGACAAAGACAGAGTGACAAGCCAATCCCCTTACATTCATAGGAGCAGCCCCGTGTTGGAAATCTACCTGCCATCCTGTCCTCTAGGAGGGGTAAACTCCTACCTTTCTAACCCCTTGAGCAGCCACCAGTTCATGAGTATCATCTGCACCCATGACTCTTCTCCTCCTTTCTCTTCTCTTAACCTCTGTCTCCTTGAAGCTACCTGGCTCTGTTGAGGTGGTAAATCCCATTCCAGATTCATTGTTTACAGAGAAATAACTGATCCTGACTGCTCCAGGTTCCTACTCACAAGGACCAGCTGGGATCCTCAGACATCCTGGGGAAACCTGATTTTTACCAGGCAGGGAGGGAAATCACTCCCTGACTCTGGAAGACCCAGCTCTATTTCATTCCTGAAGCTCACTGACATCTAGTGGACACCTAACTGCAGAAGACTCCCGCAGTATTGAGTGCTGGTATTTTTCCAAGCTGACCACTTCCATGTCCAAGATCTCCAGGGAGAGATCTCAGAGCATGCCGAATTGTTGCTAGGCCTCATGGTTCAAACCTGTTGTCCTACTTCAGAAGCTAAACCAGGGAGATCACAGCTTCAAAGCTAGGCTCAGCAAGGGGCCCTGGGCTCAAAATAAAACACACACATATAAAAAAAGGAAGGTACAAGGCAGGCATGGTGGCACAGGCCTTGAATCTCAGCACTTGATAGGCAGATTTCTGAGTTTGAGTCCAGCCTGGTCTACAAAGTAAGTTCCAGGACAGCCAGGGCTACAGAGAAACCTCGGTACGGATTTATCTCGGTTGCAGAACACTTGCCTAGCAGGTGTAAGCTGTAGTGTGTCTATGATCTTGAGGTACATTTATGCTTGCTAATTATTACTGTGTTAACTTTACACACTCAGCCACCATCATGAACAATGAGCAGTCTTTAGCATTTTTGTGTATCAGTTGTTCATTTATTCAATTCATCTTTTCCTCTAATCTACTTTATGTTTGTCATAGTATCTGATGGCTCTTTCTTCCAGTTCAGGTGTCTGGGACATCCACAGCTCTGTCCCCTTCTGGCCTCACATGCAGTTTCCTGTGTCTGATGGGTCTATTCTCTCCTGGTTTCACCTGCAGTTTCTTGCTTCTGCATATTTTCCTTCTACATTTCTTTTGCAAATATTCCTCTATACTGTTTTTAAATTTTGAGCTGCATGCTGCACAGTAAAGGACAAATGAGGCAGGATAAGCTAAAAGTATTTCCACCTCTCAGAAGTTACATGCCTTTTAATAAACTGTTGTAAGCAGCTATGCTGGGGGGGGCACTCTTCTTCAAAGAACTAGACTTAAATAGCCCCAGGTCCATGGTGGCTTGATTGGAAGTTTGGTCTCTTCCTTCCAACCAGGGCTTAGGACACCATCAACACAGCCAAACTCTATGTTTTGACTTCACTTCTCTCTCACTTCCCAGCGTTATAAACCAGCATGGAAGCTGCACAGGAAAATCTGAGACCTAAGCCAGCAGCTACTTCTCTGAGACTGGATTTCTCAGAAAGAGGAGTACAAGTGTGAACTGAGTGAGTGCCCATGCAGCCTACAGAGAGGGCCCTGGGAACCCCTCGAGGGTCTAGAATCCCTCCCAATCCAAACAGGCTCAAATTCGTGTGACCCCTTACACACACACACACACACACACACACACACACACACAAACAAGCTTTACTCAAGGGGGTCAGCTCACAGCAAGACAGTTCTGCTAACTTAAAGAACCTACTGACAACCTGGTATAGTGGTTCACGCCTTTAATCACATCACTTAAGAGAAGGCACAAGGATCTCTTTGAGTATAAGAGAAGTCTGATCTACATGACTTTCAGGACAGTCAGACCTAGAGTGAGACCCTGTCCTTGAAAAGAGAATGTATTGAAGCTCTACTGTATACAACATGGAGTCAAAATATCCTTCAATAGTGACTTTCACAGGTTGAAAGACTAGGGAATTGAGCTTAAAAAAACTGATGCTGGGCTACATGTGACATGTGTCATAGCTTCTACTGATACTCAAAATATCATAGTACAGTGCCACCTCCTGAGTAGGAGGATGAATTTGATCAGACGTGAAATTTCTATTGCCTATGTGTTTATTTATTCAATATGGCAAAGGGTTTGCCCAGCAGAAATGCCCAACATTGAACTTTGGGAGAGCTCAGTAGTAGAGCTGTTGCCTAGCAAGTAGTAAATCTGGGTTCTAACCTCAGCATTGTGTGGCATAACAAAATATATATAGATAAGTAAGGTCCAGTGTTAGTCTTTTGATTCTCTTTTGCCTTCAGGAGACACTATTAAGTGGAAGAATGTGGCCATCAAACTGGATCAGTGAGTCAAGGAGCTTGCTCTCAAGTCTGAACGTGAGTTCAGTGATCTAAACTCACATAATGGAAGGAACGACGTAACTACTGTAAGTTGTCTTCTGACCTCCACACACACGGCACGGTGAACACACACATGCATACATACAAACACTATAAATTACCAACCAACCTGAGGAATGCTGGCACCACAGTGTCCATGTTCTCCTCTATCCGAGACCTCCAGCTCCACTTGACAGGCTTCTCTACTGAGGCCAGGATTGCATCAAGTGCAAAGCAGCTCCAGGAAGTTCATACTCTTGGGCCTTATACTTTTGCGGGCATTAGGAAAGCAGGGTATCTTCTGTCAAGCAGTGCTGTCTCCAAGCCAACCTATGGAGCAAGCACAGAATACCCAGTCCAACATACAAAGTAACCCAGAGCCTAAAATATCTTGCAAAACCTTTATATTTCAGATCAATTTCCAGCTTTAAGTTTTCAGATTAAGATTATCCTAACATCAAATTAATGCCTAAGTATCCTCAAAGTACAGGAAATGCCAAAGTATGAAACACTTTTGGTCCAAACTATTTTGAATAAGCAATACACACCTGTTGCTATTCTCAAGCTGTTACACACAAGCCTTTCTTGAGTGAAAGCACAGTAATGCCTCTCTCTCACATACATTTCTCTCACATACATACAACCATTTAAAAGAAACAGAATGCAGAATGGGGCATGCTGGTGAGGATCTGTTGCCTGTCATTGGGCAGCCTGAGGCACATGTATGCATGTGTGTAGACATATTTCATACAAAAAATTAAATAGTAAAGTAATGAAATGTAGCAGATTATAATTCTGATGATTAACAATGCATTCTCGTTGTTATTGCATGCTTGGAGAGAATTTCAAACACACACACATATATGTGTATGTGTGTGTATGTGTGTGTATGTGTGTGTATGTGTGTGTATGTGTGTGTATGTGTGTGTATGTATATGTATATGTTTATGTTTATGTTTATGTATAGCAGTGACAAGGAATCCAGTAGAAATATTTTCCTTATGCAAAAATGAAGGAGAGTGCTACAGAAAGTTACTCCCACCATCACTAGGAGATCCATTGTTACATGAATGGATCTCATTCACTACTGGAACACATGGTTTGAATCTACAATGTTTCCTAGAGGCTCCTGTATAGTGCACTTGTTCCCTAGTTAGTGGTGCTATTTAGGAAGGCTTGTGGAAACTTGATAAAGAACAGCTGTCCTGATAAAAGTGGATAATTAGGAGTGGCCTTTAAGGTTCCAGATATGATTCCAGCCATTCTGTTTTGCCTGGTCAGTCATGACATGAGCAGTCACTCTCACATACAACACTGCCATCCAGTGAGCAGCTCCACCATGCCTGCTGTGCTATGATACACTGCAGGTCTCTGAACATGAGTCAAAATAAACCTTTGCTCCATTTTTTTTTCTGCCAGACATTGAGTCACAGGAGCAAGAAAAAAACTAAGGGGCTGGCAAGATGTTTCAGTGAGCTTTCTGGCTACATTTGTGTCAACTTGGGACAAGCTAAAAGTCTTCTGAGATCAGGGAATAGCAACTGAGAAAATGCCTCAATGAGATTGGGCTGAAGGCAAACTTGCAAGGTATTTTCTTAATTAGTGATGGATGTGGTGGCCCAGTCCATTGTAGGTGGTGCCACTCCTGAGCTGATGGAACTAGGGTCTGTAATCAAACAGGCTGAGTTTGGCTGGTGACATGGCTCCATGGTTAAGAGGACTTCTACAGGTCCTAGGTTCAGATCCCAGCAACCATATAGTGGCTCATAACTATCTGTAATGGGATATGATTCCTTCTTCTCATGTGCATTAAGGAAGAACACTCACACACATAAAATATATAACTAAAACTTTAAAAAGAAAAGAGGATGAAAAAAGCAATGGGCTCTGTATCCACTACTGCCTCCAGATTCTTTTCCAGTTTGAGTCCCTGCCTTGGCTTCCCTCAAAGGACTGTGACTCAGGATATGTGAGAGGGATACTTTTCTCCCCAGGTTGCTTTTGGTCGTGGTGCTTCATCACAGTACAGAAACCCTAGCTAAAGCAGTGGGCAAATGTGCTTGCTGGCAGGCCTAATGACAAAAGCTCAGGTTCAAGGGCATACATACTGAAGAGAGAGCATCGACTGCTGAAGCTGTCCTTAGACCTTCACACATATGCTGTGATACACACAGGCGTACAGACTCCCATAATAACTAGAGGAGCAATAAACTAATCCAAGTTATCTGTTACTCTGCCATACTTGCACACAGGCACCTGGCATAACTGTCTCCTGAGAGGCTTCATTCAGCAGCTGACAGAAACAGATGCAGAGACCACAGCCAAACATCAGGCAGAGTTCAAGGAGTCTTGTGGAAGTCAGGGATAGGAGTGAGCAAGCTGGAGATGTCAAGTATACCACAAGAACACCAGCCTGGATCCATCAGGACTAACAGAGACTGAACCATCAACCAAAGAGTATATATAGGCTGGGCCTAGGCCCTCCCCTACATATTTGTAGCAAATGTGAGCTTGGACTTCATGTGGGTTCCCTAACAATTGGAACAGGGCTGACTCTGACTCTGTTGCCTGCCATTGCATCCCTTCCCTCTAGCTAGACTGCCTGATCAGATCTCGATGAGGAGAATCTACTTAGCAGTGCTTGGACCTGATGTTCCAGAGCAGGCTGATATCCCAGGGAGGCTTTGCCTTATCTGAGGAGAAGAGGAGGTTATAATGGTGGGAGGGATTTGTGAGGGTGGGGCTGGGAGGAGGGAGAAAGGGGGCCTGAGACCAAGATGTAAAATAAATAAATAAATAAATAAATAAATAAATAAATAAATAAATAATAAATAATAAATAAATAAAATTACGTGATTGAAAATTAGAGTTCCTGGGGACTGAGACGATGGTTCAGTGAACTTGTTTATCCAGAGGTTCCAGCCCCTACACTGCGTGGTACCAAACCACTTGTAACTTCAGATCCAACCGAGTTCTCTTTTGACCTCTATGGATACGTGACACACACATGTGCGCTCACACACACACACACACACACACACACACACACACACACTCTCTCTCTCTCTCTCTCTCTCTCTCTCTCTCTCTCAAAGAAAACCATTTCTGAGACTGGAAAGACTTGGAGTTTGAGAATGCTGGTTACTCTTCCACAGGACCCAGGTTCTATTTCCCAGAACTCACATGGCAGTTCACACTTGTGTAACCCAGTTTCAGAGATTCTGACTCCTTATAAATATATACATGCAGGCAAAACAACAAAGACATATAATAAATTTTAAAAATATGTAGATTCTGGGGACTCTTATGCTAGGTAACTCTCCTAAGAGATGCCTAGGAATCAAAAATTTGAAACCTTTCATTTGACTGCCTTTTCAGACAGGGTCTTGATGTGGATGCTAACAGGGCCTCAAACTGTCATCCTGTACAAGCCTCATGAGTGCTGGATTATAGGTGTGCACACTATCACCCTCACGATAAATTTATCAAATAAAGCAGTGCATACTTCATTTGTTCAGTCTATCTCTGTCAAATATTGTTCCCAGTACTTTGCTCTCATAAACAAGAATCACAAAAATTCTAATAGGTATCTTTCTTCATACACTGATTTTTGGGAATGACAAAGTGAGCCTGTATCCTTGTTAAAAAGCAAAGATTTTAGCAAACAGGCAACTGTGGTGTCACTATTGCTCTAAGGAACCCACCTGAGAATCACAGAGCACACTGACAGACACGCAAAGCTAAGCTAGATATTTTAAAAGGGTCCATTAAGAGACTCTAATAACTGGGCTAGAGAAAAGGCTGGCCTTTGTGTCCCAGATGTATAGTTATTAGAATAACTTTTTGCCATTTATCATGATAGAACTAGTGTCCTGAGTCTCAAGAATGCTTTCTGGGTTAGGTGCAGTAGGAAAGACTGTAAATTGTAAAGCTCAGACAGGAATATTACACTTTCAAGCTCAGCCTCAACTACATAGCAGTTGTTGGGGTTGACACAAGGAGACTTTGTCTTTAGAGTGAAAAAAATTAATAAATTTAGAAGAGCTGGAACCATCAATGCCACCTGTAGTGAGCACAGTAAACAAATGCCTTTTAGACATTTGAAAACAGTTTAGTCAAGGACTCCCACTGCACACAACTATGGCTGAAACTGTTAACCAGTATCCAGTTTCATCACTCACTCAAGATAACAAGACATATTCCTAGAATCCCATGACACCCACTGGGCAGTGTATAAGAAGAGACCAAGACATGCTCTGCTTTGCATATCTGGAGAGATGCCTCCTTGATCTGCCCTGAAACTGGAGAATCTCCCTCAGGATCCTGACCCTTGAGTCAAAGACTTCTACTAGAGTCTGGACCTGACCTTCAGCTAAGATAAATGATACAGGCAAGTAGCCTTGGAGAGATGGGCTTAGGACTGTAGTTAAGAATTTAGGGTGTAAACCTTGTGTAAAGACCCTCAGCATAACAAAATAAACTTTTACTAGCTACACTAATAATCCACATCTACCTTCTGGCTAGCAACACCAACTAAACCTACTCTTTCTTTTTACCATTGTAAAGTAAACTTTAAAGAAAATCATAAAAAGTATTTAGTAGAAGAAATAGAACTAAATCCCCTACCACCATAACAAAGTGTGAATAATAATTTCAAAGTAAATTCTAGGCCACCCAGTGTCACACTCTTGCTAAGGGGAAAAAAAAGAATCCGAAGACCTCACTACAGCCGTTACTGCAGATATCGCAGGCCCACTGTTGCCCTCCCTCGTCCCCATCTCCCTTGCGTCCTCCCTATGCCAGCCTGCCTCACTATATTTAATTATTTCTGACCTGCAGCCTTTCTGCTCCAGCAAGAGACAGTTGCAAACTGCCCACATAGAACAGCTGCCACTCGTCAAAGCGCAGGTCTCTATCAGCTCCGGAGGTAACCTCAAGGCGCATGTGCTGCCAGAGACAGACACACATTGATGGCGTCATGTCAATGGCGTCAGTAAGGCGCCATATCTGAAATCCAGTCGCAATACATTGATGCTGTGCGTACCTTGTTTCTTGGACATATTGAATTTTTCCAAAGGAAATGTAAACAAGAAAGTTGCTGACAAAGCAAAGAAAGGGGTAGGGGGACAAAAAAACGAGCGAGCCTTGAAAAAGACGGATGCCATCAGGGTACTCCAGAAGCTAGCCAATAATAAAGGATAAATGGGTTGAGAGATTCAGAATGGGCCCAGATGAGAGTATAGAGCGATGGGAACTAGAAGCTGGTCTGTGAAATGGATCAGAGATCCTGTCTCAACATAGTCCTAAGACATCTTCCACAGGACTTTCGGGATAGCATTTGAAATGTAAATGAAGAAAATACCAAATTTTAAAAAATTATATAAAAAATAAATAACTAAAAAATAAAAAATAAATAAATAAAAAGTTTTTTTAAAAAGTACACAAAAGAAATCAAGGATCAGAGTGTGTAGGGAATGACAGCCTGTGCCCACCTGAAACCAGGTCTTGATGCTGCTTCTCTGTCCTTCTCACTAACAGCCCATTTCATAAATGGATGTTACAAATTATGTTTGGATGTTTCAGCTATGCTTTTTCAGTTGGGAAGAGCCTCTGCCTGTGGCTCATAAGACAACATATTCTTGAAATCTAAATTTTAAAAGGCCACTTTCATCTTTAACTTTACTTCCGCATAAATGAGAGAACACGTATATATTTTTTAAAAACAAATTGTGCTGATATCAGTGATGGTTCTTTCAGCCATCTGTGCCTTCAAACTACCGCAAAGATTATGTTCTGTATTTGGATTCCCTTATATTATCACAGAGAAGGTATCCGTCCACTATTGATACATTATCCTAAAGTTGGCAGTTAGCCTCAGACTTGTCCTTACTATCTGGATAGTGCAAAAAGAACCCAGCAAATGGCCCAGGGAAGAGACTGGGCCTCAGGAAAGAGGGCTGCAGCAGATGAAGGACAATTGAGGTACCTGTTGCCCAGTGAGGTACCTGCTCCAACTCAAGAGGAAGGGAAACTAGAGTGTTTTCAGGACAGGATGCAACTGTGAAGTGTTTTTGTCCAGTCTTCCCTGGAAATCCAGGTAACTTGACATTGCTGTGTCTGTTGCTGAAAGTGAGTAGCTCCCAAGATAAACTTCACACTTTTTGCCTACAAATGGGGTTGGGCAGACCTCTCCAAGAGCAGTCACACAGAGTCCACAGGGCTGAAAACCAAGAAAAGAGGACTTTGAAGCTCACTGCCAGAATTCCTCCTCAAAGGACTTGACTTTCCTGGAAACCCCTTTCCTCTATTGCTGGAGTGGCTCATTTCCCTAAGATCTCCAGCTCCCTTCCCCTTTAAGCTGGTTTTGACTGATTAAATAACCCATATCATCCATATCTCAAGATTCCTTCCTACAAGGCTTAGAAAAATCTTGCATTACAAATGATTTTGAATCCTCAGTAGAGGATCCTCAAGAAGCAGGACAGGATGTCAGTGTTTGACCTGGCTGCAGTGTCGGACACTGTCACAATTAGCATTTGAGTGTTTCTTTTACATCTTGTCAGTTGGGTATAGCAAACACTTGGCAGAAGAGACTTAAGAGCCTCAGTAGGTAGGCAGATGAATCATCAAAAATAGTAGCTCTCTGGAATGGAATATGAGGGCCCTGATCTAAAAGCAGAACTGTGAACCACACTACCACATCTCTTAGCAGGAACTGGGAATCTAGTAGGCTAGGCCCTTTGTTTGAGCATTCCTGAAGCAGCATACTGGACTGGAGCCAACAAGACTGTAAAGCCATATGCAGCACAAGGCTGTGATCTTGGAATTTTATAATTGTCAGAAGCCAATGCAGAAGAAAAATTCCAAAGGCTTCTCTGCCAGAGGAGAGACATGCTGCTCTTTGACATTAAAGCAGAGCAACAGAGGTATGCCAATATTTCCCAAAGGTCTTGCCATCCACTATTGCATAGTCTTCCTGATCAGAATGTGGACTGGGGAGTCCAGGACTCACTGGACATCCATGTCTACTTAGTCTCAGGGGCTCTGCCTTCTGCCACAAAGGAGCAGCCTCTCCCTTCCAATTGCCTTGTATATGGTCTTGGCCTCTAAAAGGCAGACATTGGTGGGACTAAGGACTCTAATCATTTAGCATCTGTCCTAGCCTTTAAAAACATGTGAATCTGTTGCCCATAGCAACAGGATATTTTTCTTTTAGGTTTCTAGAATAGAGGAATCATGTCCTTCCCCCATTTTTTATCTCGAAACTATATATATATTTTTTACTTACTTACATTCCAAATGTTGCCTATGAGGGGGTACTTCTCCACTCACCTACTCACCCACCAACTCCCACCTAACCCACACCTACTTCCCTCTCCCCTGGGACATCAAGTTTCTGCAGGACTGGATGCATCCTCTCCCACTGAGGCCAGACAAGGCAGTCCTCTGCTACATATGTGTCTGGAGCCATGGAACAGCCATGTATGCTCTTTGGTTGGTGGCTTATCTTCTGGGAGCTCTGAGGGTTATATGTGTTAGTTGATACTGTTGGTCTTCCTATGAGGTTACCATTCCCTTCAGCTCCTTAAATCCTTCCATTAACTCTTTCATAGTGGTCTCTGATTTCAGTTTACTTGTTGGTTGTATGCATCTGTCTCAGTCAAATGCTGGTAGAAGCTCTAAGAGGGCAGCCATAGTAGGCTCCTGTGTGAAAGTACAACATGGCATCAGTAACAGTGTCCGGTTTTGGTAATAGCCAATAGGATGGATCCCAATCAGACCTGTCTCACTGGACATTCTTCCTTCCTTTTTTTTTAATATTTTGATTAGGTATTTTCCTTATTTACATTTCCAATGATTTTCCAAAAGTCCCCCATAACCTCCCCCCACTTCCTTACCCACCCACTCCCACTTTTTGGCCCTGGCATTCCCCTGTACTGAGGCATAAAAAGTTTGCATGACCAATGGGCCTCTCATTCCACTGATGGCCGACGAGGCCTTTTTTTGATAGATATGCAGCTAGAGACAAGAGCTCGGGGAACTGGTTAGTTCATATTGTTGTTCCACAAATAGGATTGCAGATTCCTTTAGCTCCTTGGGTACTTTCACTAGTTCCTCCATTGGGGGCCCTGTAATCCATCTAATAGATGACTGTGAGCATCCACTTCTGTCTTTGCTAGGCTCCGGCATCGTCTCACAAGAGACAGTTATATCAGGGTCCTTTCAGCAAAATCTTGCTGGTGTATGCAATGGTGTCAGCATTTGGAGGCTGATTATGGGATGGATCCCTGAATATGGCAGTCTCTAGATGGTCCACCATTTTGTCTCTGCTCCAAACTCTCTCTCTGTAACTCCTTCCATGGGTGCTTTGTCCCAATTCTAAGAAGAGGCAAAGTGTCCTCACTTTGGTCTTCATTCTTCTAGAGTTTCATGTGTTTCATAAATTGTGTCTTATATCTTGGGAATTCTACTTTCTGGGCTAATATCCACTTATCAGTGAGTACATATCATTTGAGTTCTTTTTTGATTGGGTTACCTCACTCAGGATAATGTTCTCCAGGTCCATCCATTTGCCTAGGAATTTCAAAAATTCATTCTTTTTAATAGTTGAGTGGTACTCCATTGTGTAAATGTACCACAATTTCTGTATTCATTCCTCTGTTGAGGGGCATCTGGGTTCTTTCTAGCTTCTGGCTATTATAAATAAGGCTGCTATGAACATAGGGGAGCATGTGTCCTTCTGACCGGTTTGGACATCTGGAAATATGCCAAGGAGAGGTATTGCGGGATCCTCCAGTAGTACTATGTCCAATTTTCTGAGGAACCACCAGACTGATTTCCAGAGTGGTTGTACAAGCTTGGAATCCCACCAACAATGGAGGAGTATTCCTCTTTCTCCACATCCTCACCAGCATCTGCTGTCTCCTGAATTTTTGATCTTAGCCATTCTGACTGGTGTGAGGTGGAATCTCAGGGTTGTTTTGATTTGCATTTCCCTGATGATTAAGGATGTTGAACATTTTTTCAGGTACTTCTCTGCCAGTTGGTATTCCTCAAGTGAGAATTCTTTGTTCAGTTTTGAGCCCCATTTTTAATGGGGTTATTTGATTTTCTGGAGTCGACCTTCTTGAGTTCTTTATATATATTGGATATTAGTCCCGTATCTGATTTATCTTTTAGGTAAAGATCCTTTCCCAATCTGTTGGTGGTCTTTTTGTCTTATTGACGGTGTCTTTTGCCTTGCAGAAGCTTTGGAACTTTATGAAGTCCCATTTATCGATTCTCAATCTTACAGCACAAGCCATTGCTGTTCTATTCAGGAATTTTTCCCCTGTACCCATATCTTCGAGGGTTTTCCCTGCTTTCTCCTCTATAAGTTTCAGTGTCTATGGTTTTATGTGGAGTTCCTTAATCCACGTAGATTTGACCTTAGTACAAGGAGATACGAATGGATCAATTCGCATTCTTCGACATGATAACAACCAGTTGTGCCAGCACCATTTGTTGAAAATGCTGTCTGTTTTCCACTGGATGGTTTTAGCTCCCTTGTCGAAGATCAAGTGACCATAGGTGTGTGGGTTCATTTCTGGGTCTTCAATTCTATTCCATTGGTCTACTTGTCTGTTTCTATACCAGTACCATGCAGTTTTTATCACAATTGGTCTGTAGTACAGCTTTAGGTCAGGCATGGTGATAACACCACAGGTTCTTTTATCCTTGAGAAGAGTTTTTGATATCCTAGGTTTTTTGTTATTCCAGATGAATCTGCTGATTGCCCTTTCTAATTCATTGAAGAATTGAGTTGGAATTTGACGGGGATTGCATTGAATCTGTAGATTGCTTTTGTCAAGATAACCATTTTTACAATGTTGATCCTGCCAATCCATGAGCATGGAAGATCTTTCCATTTTCTGAGATCTTCTTTAATTTCTTTCTTCAGAGACTTGAAGTTTTTATCATACAGATCTTTCACTTCCTTAGTTAGAGTCACGCCAAGGTATTTTATATTATTTGTGACTATTGAGAAGGGTGTTTTTTCCCTAATTTCTTTCTCAGCCTGTTTATCCTTTGTGTACAGAAAGGCCATTGACTTGTTTGAGTTAATTTCATATCCAGCTACTTCATTGAAGCTGTTTATCAGGCTTAGGAGTTCTCTGGTGGAATTTTTAGGGTCATTTATATATACTATCATATCATCTGCAAAAAGGGATATTTTGACTTCTTCCTTTCCAATTTGTATCCCCTTGATCTTCTTTTATTGTCTAATTGTTCTGGCTAAGACTTCAAGCATAATGTTGAATAGGTACAGAGAGAGTGGACAGCCTTGTCTAGTTCCTGATTTTAGAGGGATTCCTTCCAGCTTCTCACCATTTACTTTGATGTTGGCTACTGGTTTGCTGTAGATTGCTTTTATCATGGTTATGTATGGACCTTGTATTCCTGATCTTTCCAAGACTTTTATCATGAATGGGTGTTGGATTTTGTCAAATGCTTTTTCTGCATCTATCGAGATGATCATGTGGTTTTTGTCTTTGAGTTTGTTTATATACTGGATTACGTTGATGGATTTCCGTATATTGAACCACCCCTGCATCCCTGGGATGAAACCTACTTGGTCAGAATGGATGATTATTTGAATGTGTTCTTGGATTCCATTAGTGAGAAGTTTATTGAGGATTTTTGCATTGATATTCATAAGGGAAATTGGTCTGAAGTTCTCTATCTTTGTTGGGTCTTTTTGTGGTTCAGTTATCAGAGTAATTGTGGCATCATAGAACAAGTTGGGTAGAGTATCTTCTGTTTCTATTTTGTGGAATAGTTTGTGAAGAACTGTGATTAGATCTTCTTTGAAGGTCTGATAGAACTCTGCACTAAACCCATCTGGTCCAGGGCTTTTTTTGGTTGGGAGACTATTAATGACTGCTTCTATATCTTTAGGGTATATAGGACTGTTTAGATCATTAAACTGATCTTGATTCAACTTTGGTACCTGGTATCTGTCTAGAAACATGTCCATTTCATGCAGGTTCTCCAGTTTTGTTGAGTATAGCCTTTTGTAGAAGGATCTCATGGTGTTTTAGATTTCTTCATGATCTGTTGTTATGTCTCCCTTTCATTTCTGATTCTGTTAATTAGGATGTCTTCCCAGTGCCCTAAGTGAGTCTGGCTAAGGGTTTATCTATCTTGTTGAACCAGCTCCTCGTTTGGTTGATTCTTTGAGTAGTTCTTCTTGTTTCCACTTGGTTGATTTCGGACCTGAGTTTGATTATTTCCTGCCATCTACTCCACTTGGCTGAATTTGCTTCCTTTTGTTCTAGAGCTTTTAGGTGTGTTGTCAAGCTGCTAATGTGTGTTCTCTCTAGTTTCTTTTTGGAGGCACTCAGAGCTATGAGTTTTCCTCTTAGAAATGCTTTCATTCTGTCCCATAAGTTTGGGTATGTTGTGGCTTCATTTTCATTACACCCCAAAAAGTCCTTAATTTCTTTCTTCATTCGTTCCTTGACCAAGGCATCGTTGAGAAGAGTGTTGTTCCCTTTCCACATGAATGTTGGCTTTCTATTATTTATATTGTTATTGAAGATGAGCTTTAGTCCATGGTGATCTGATAGGATGCACGGAACAATTTTAATATTTTTGTATATGTTGAGGCTTTTTTTGTGACCAATTATGTGGTCAATTTTGGAGACGGTACCATGAGGTGCTAAGAAGAAGGTATATCCTTTTGTTTTAGGATAAAATGTTCTGTAGATATCTGTTGGATCCATTTGGTTCATAACTTCTGTTAGTTTCACTGTGTCCCTGTTTAGTTTCTGTTTCCATGATCTGTCTGTTGGTGAAAGTGGTGTATGGAAGTCTCCCACTATTATTGTGTGAGGTGCAATGTGTGCTTTGAGCTTTACTAAAGTTTCTTTAATGAATGTGGCTGACCTTGTATTTGGAGCATAGATATTCAGAATTGAAAGTTCCGCTTAGAGGATTTTAACTTTGATGAGTATGAAGTGTCACTCCTTGTCTTTTTTGATGACTTGGGGTTGGAAGTCGATTTTATTAGATATTAGAATGGCTACTCCAGCTTGTTTCTTCAGACCATTTGCTTGGAAAATTGTTTTCCAGCCTTTCATTCTAAGGTAGTGTCTATCTTTTTCTCTGAGATGAGTTTCCTGTAAGCAGCAAACTGTTGGGTCCCGTTTGTGTAGCCAGTCTCTTAGTCTATGTCTTTTTATTGGGGACTTGAGTCAATTAATATTAAGAGATATTAAGGAAAAATAATTATTGCTTCCTGTTATTTTTTTTGCTAAAGTTGGCATTCTGTTCTTGTGGCTGTCTTCTCTTAGGTTTTTTTTGAGGGATTACCTTATTGCTTTTTCTAGGACGTGGTTTCTGCCCTTGTATTGGTTTTTTCTGTTATTATCCTTTGAAGGGCTAGATTGGTGGAAAGATAATCTGTGAATTTGGTTTTGTCGTGGAATACTTTGTTTTCTCCATCTATGGTAATTGAGAGTTTGGCTGGGTATAGTGGCCTGGGCTGACATTTGTGTTCTCTTAGTTTCTGTATAAAATCTGTCCAGGCTCTTCTGGCTTTCATAGTCTCTGGTGAAAAATCTGGTGTAATTCTGATAGGCTTGCCTTTATATGTTAATTGACCTTTTTCCCTTACTGCTTTTAATATTCTATCTTTATTTAGTGCGTTTGTTGTTCTGATTATTATGTGTTGGGAGGAATTTCTTTTCTGGTCCAGTCTATTTGGACTTCTGTAGGCTTCTTGTATGTTCATGGGCATCACTTTCTTTAGGTTTAGGAAGTTTTCTTCCATAATTTTGTTGAAGATATTTGCCAGTCTTTTGAATTGAAAATCTTCATTCTCATAAACTCCTATTATCATAAGGTTTGGTCTTCTCATTGTGTCCTGGATTTCCTGATGTTTTGAGTTAGGATCTTTTTGTATTTTCCATTTTTTTTTTTGATTGTTGTGCCAATGTTCTCTATGGAATCTTCTGCACCTGAGATTCTCTCTTCCATCTCTTCTATTCTGTTGCTGATGCTTGCTTCTATGGTTCCAGATTTCTTTCTAGGGTTTCTATCTCCAGCGTTGCCTCACTTTGGGTTTTATTTATTGTGTCTTCTTCCCTTTTTAGGTCTTGGATGGATTTATTCAATTCCCTCACCTGTTTGGTTGTGTTTTCCTGCAATTCTTTAAGGGATTTTTTGCTTCCTCTTTAATGTCTTCTACCTGTTTAGAGGTGTTCTCCTGTATTTCTTTAAGTGAGTTTTTAAAGTCCTTCTTGATGTCCTCTACCATCATCATGAGATATGTTTTAAATCCGGGTCTAGCTTTTTGGGTGTGTTGGGGTGCCCTGGACTGGATAAGTGGGAGTGCTGGGTTCTGATGATGGTGAGTGGTCTTGGTTTCTGTTAGATAGTTTCTACATTTACCTTTCGCCCTCTGTTGATCTCTGGAGTTAGTTGTTATAGTTGTCTCTGTTTAGAGATTGTTCCTCTGGTAATTCTGTTACCCTCTATCAGCAGATTTGCGAGACAAGCTCTCTCCTCTGAGTTTCAGTGGTCAGAGCACTCTCTGCAGGCAAGCTCTCCTCTTACAGGGAAGGTGCACAGATATCTGGCGTTCAGACCTCCCTCCTGGTAGAAGATGAAGGCCCAAAACAGGACCTTTCCCAGAGGCTGTGTTGCTTTGGCCTGTCCCAGAAACTATTAGTTTCTGTAGTGCACACTCTCACATGTGCAGATTACTTTCGGTGGAGTCCCGGAACCAAGATGACTCCCGAAGATGCTGAGGGACAGCCCACCTGGGTCGGGCAGACACCTGTCCTCTGTTCAGGAAAATGGCCAGATGTCTAGAGCCCGATAAGGGCGCTGCCTTAGAACCTCTGTGGCTCCCGCCTGTCCCAGAAGCTGTTAGCTTCTGTAGTGCACACTCTCACCTGTGCAGACTATTTTCAGCGGAGTCTTGGAACCAAGATGCCTTGAGCCAATGATGAGGGAAAGCCCTCCAGGGACGGGCGAACACCTGGAAGGTGACAGGACCAGCTGTTGAAGGTCCTACGAGGCCAGTACAACAACTGCAGCTTAAGGAAGTTTTTCTATTTCCGCAAATACTAGGCACTGGTCTCTCCCCAGGACTTCCCGACCACGAGACAGCAGAGATACAAGGAGAATCGAAAATTTTCATTCTCATCTACTCCTATTATCCTAAGGTTTGGTCTTCTCATTGTGTCCTGGATTTTTTGGATGTTTTGAGTTAGGATCTTTTTTAATTTTCCATTTTCTTTGATTGTGCTGATGTTCTCTATGGAATCTTCTGTACCTGACATTCTCTCTTCCATCTCTTGTATTCTGTTGCTGATGCTCGCATCTATGGTTCTAGATTTCTTTCCTAGGGTTTCTATCTCCAGCGTTGCCTCACTTTGGGTTTTATTTATTGTGTCTACTTCCCTTTTCAGGTCTTGGATGGTATTATTCAATTCCATCACCTGTTTCCTTGTGTTTTCCTGCAATTTTTAAGGGATTTTTGTGCTTCCTCTTTAAGGTCTTCTACCTGTTTTGCAGTGTTTTCCCGTGTTTCTTTAAGTGAGTTATTAAAGTCTTTCTTGATGTCCTCTACCATCATCATGAGATATGCTTTTAAATCCGGGTCTAGCTTTTCTGGTGTGTTGGAGTGCCCAGGACTGGGTGGGGTGGGAGTGCTGCGTTCTGATGATGGTGAGTGGTCTTGGTTTTTGTTAGTAAGATTCTTATGTTTGCCTTTTGCCATCTGGTAATCTCTGGGTTTCGTTGTTGTAGTTGTCTTTGGTTAGATCTTTTTCCTCAGGTGTCTATGTTAGCCTCTATCAGCAGACCTGGGAGACTAGCTCTCTCCTGAGTTTCAGTGTTCAGAGTACTCTCTGCAGATAAGCTCTTCTCTTGCAGGGAAGGTGCCCAGATATCTGGTGTTCGAACCTGCCTATTGGCAGAAGTTGTGATCCACTCACAGAGGTCTTAATATCCCGTGGAGGGTCCTGTGTATACCTTGCGGGTGTCTTCAGACTCGGCGCCCAAGCTACCCCGGTGCTGTCAGGGACCGTAAGGGGCTTGTGCCCGTGATCCGTTGGTCTCCGTTTAATCACCGATAATTTCTTGGCTCCAGCTAACCAGCATCAATACTCCCAGTAACACAAAGATTCACTTTAGTGGTTCTGGTATCTTGTAAATCACAGGTGATTATCCAGTCCCAGGAAATCAAAACTGAAATTTCACAAGTCAGGCCTCCATCTTCTGCATTGTTCTCAACAGTGTCTTCCAAGCTCCTACACGACATCCCACAGAGCTCTTACCACCAAATGGATCTTTTAGCCTAAGTTCCTAAGTCCTTCCACTAATATGGTCAGATTGTCACAGGAATACCCCACTAGGCTGGTACCAATTTTCCTGTAATGCTACAAAAGGAGAAAATCATGTTTACATGTACTGACTTTTTTCCTTGACTCTTTTGCAGTGGTGGAACTGGATTCATCCCTGGGATTGTCATCTAGGGGCCAAATAATTTGTCTGCTGCAGAGTCCAGAATTCTACATCACTTGCAACCCAGTTTCCCAGAGGAAGACACCATCTGTTGATGGGGACGGGCCATTAACAACACCTATCCCTAGCCATGCAAAATTCCTCGCCTTGCCTGCAGCTCCAAGCTCTGAACGAACAGAGATTAAAAACATGCATGAGATGGAAATTGAGCATTTGATGCCTCGGGATGCCTATGAGGGTACTAAAGAAAACCAAGACCCGCCATTCCTCCCTTTATCACACCCTGACTTGCAGCAGACTCTGCACTGCACTGACACTGGGAGAATAAGACAGACATCTGCTTCTGACAATGCCAGCTTGGGAGGCATCCACCTGGGTCTGGAAGAGAAAGGAACACTGGACAGTTTGATGGTGTCCACTATTGACTTTGCAGATATCACTACATTGGTGGCAGATATTCACCTTCCCCAACTCTTCAACTTCCTCACAGGCCTAGATCAATACCAAGATTCAACAGTAACTGAATCCAAAGACTCCACAGTCATCTGGAGGGATCAGGCCCAGGAAAACTCCAGAGTCATCAGTGGGTTCTCTGAATAGCTGAGAAAGAAAGACCATACCACCTCTGAGTTGATTGATGGAGCTCCTCATGCCAAAATCCAAATCTGGGATCTGATGGAGGGAGAAGGGGCTATGGCCAGTGTTTGGGTCATTGACAGGGCTATTGACAACATGGCTAAGGACTTGGAGGGCAAAACTCCCAAATTGTCACCCATAATGCCCAAGCAGAGCTAGGGGACAAGGGCAAGACAAGACCAAATGGACCAGAGAAAATAATTCCAAGAAAACAGAGGAGTTCAAGAAGTCAAGGAACAGAGTCAAAGCTCAAGAGAAGCCCACCATCCCCAAGAACAAGATAAAGAGTGATCTACCTGAGCTTAGCCACAACAGCTTTAAAAAGCCTAGAACCCACCTTGGCATGCACATGCTGGAGTCTGTGCAGGTCTTCCACCCTCTGGGGAAGAAGAGTGAGAAGAAACCTGCCACCACTTCTTCCCAGGCTCTGGGAACTTCTAGCAACAACAAATATCCCAAGCCAGGCCCAGCCACAACAGTACTACAGGATATGCCACATGAGTGCCAGGGCCCTGACAAAACTCCAGGCAAGGTTCAGAGAGCAGAGAGCAGTGCTCTCAAGGACTGTCCATCTCAGTCTCAGTATGAGCTGCCCCCAGCTGGGACGGTCAGGTTAGTAGCTCTGCCTTTCCCAACCCAAGAACAGCCTCAAACCAGACCTGTTTCTAGAAAGCCCCTCAATCTGGCTTCACACAGGCCCACTACAGCTTACTCTGAGAGGTGTCATTTTCACTCAGCTCAGCTTACCACACTCAAGCCATCCCAACCACCTTCTATCAGCAAATCTTTGATGGCTTCTGCCAAGTCAGCTCTGCCAATTTCTTCCAGTGCCACACGATCTAATGTAACCAACATTATCCACTTTAGCACTGTGCCTCAGTCAGGCACCTTGAGGCCTACATCCTATAGAGAACCATCTCAGACTTCCCTCCAGAGGGAGCTTCTTTCTGCTGACAAGAACAACGTGCCAGCACCACTTGAACCTCAAATTCAATATCTGTTGCAAGACTTCAGCCGCCAACCCATTCCATGGAGAAAAGTTGACATTGTGGGACCAGTTGTCTCACAGCCCATCACAAAAGAGCAGAGGCCAGAGAGGGAGGCCATGAAGAGGAGGGCTCAACAGGAGCGAGAGAATGCTGCCAAGTACACCTCTCCTGGGAAACTGCAGCTTTTTCTCCAGAGGGATAAAATATGGAAATTTCCCGACACTATGGCTATGCAATGTAAGAGCTGCCCAGATCTTTCAGTGTGGACAAGGATAAATGTAGACACTGATACATACGTATACATGAGTATTATATGAATGTGTAGTTGTGACATGGGTACATCTGTGTTATGTAAATGTTTGTTTATAGAAATTGACAGACAAATTTTCTATCATACTTGTAAATATTTGAACAGTAAAATTGACTGGAGAAATTTAAGTCAATCCTTTAATTCATGGTATATACTGGATTTGTTTTTATTCTCATGACTTTAATTTTTAAAAATCTAGGTTGCTCAAGTGATATATGTTACATATTATATCATATGATATAAAATTCTGATAAAATTTAATATTAAAGCAATTCATCACTAGCTATAGTGGTAATAAATTTATTCTCCTTGAGCTTATTTTCATTGTACTAATCACTGGACATGGTTTGTTCTCTAAAATTTATACTGTAACCTGAAGACACTCGAGCTGTTACCAGTTCCTCTCACCCCAGCTCTTACTCATTATTCTGTAACAGAACGCTTCCTGGTATTTTGTGAGATGAAATACAGGCTTTCATTTATATATAACCTAGCACTCATACACGAGAAAAATATTATCAGGACGAATATGTTTCTGAAATGTACTGAATTAGATAAATGTATTTGTCTCAAGTTGTATCCATTTCTGAAAATACTTTATTTTAAAGTGTGTGTCTCCTCTGTATATATTCTTTGGCAACATGTGTGTGTAGTTCCAACAAAGGCAAGATAAGCGTGTCAGAACTCTGGTTCTGGAATTGAAGAAGGTTGAAAGGCACCATGAGACAGCTAGTAACTCAGACTGGGGTTTCTCCAAGAACAATATGCGGTTGTGTATGCTGAGACATCTCACCTGGCCCAGGCAGAATGCAGATTTGTGTAAATAACATAATTTCATTTTCTTTATGGCTGAAAATACATCTTTATCTATGCCCAACATGTTTTCCTCACCAATGATGAGGCTTTTGAACACCAAGCTTGGTTTTTTTTTTCTTTTGCAATTTATTGCAGAAATGGCTGCAGTCAGCAATGATGCACAAGGATCTCTCCAGGACACCAAGCTTGATTCCCTAATTTATTGCAGATATGGCTGCAGTCAGCACTGATGCACAAGGACCTCTCCAATATGTTGAGTTCTTTAGAATGGTATACTTTAACCATTTGGTAGGCCAGGTTTTGGCTTTTGGAGAACCCTCCAAATTGACATCCAAACAGGCTGGAATACTTCACATCACCACCAACAGCTCATAGCTTCCTGTGCATTCCCTCAGAGGGACTTTGGATGACATTTCCTGAAGTTTCACTGTACAATTCTGATTCTTCCTGAGTCTGGGGAAATTATTTGCTTTCAACAAAGTGAGTTGCCTTTCTTCTTATGATGCTGATATTTTTCTAATTGTAAATAATATAAATACTAATCTTCTAAGATATCTATAGAAAATATTTGCCTCTGTTCTTGAGGCCATATTAACTCCTTTCTTAGCTGGGAAGGATCCCTTTACTTACCCTGAGGAACAGTTTGTGAACTGTCAGGATTTCTTGCATGGCTGGGGTTCTTCTACATCCTTGCCTATCCCTGTACCTTGAAGTCTATGTGCTACTCTGTGCTCTGACAGTTTCACACTTGTTACATTAAGGGCTCTGATGCATATGGCATTGGCCTTTATCAGGGTGATATTTCATCAAGCTAATTATACCTATATTTATAAAATTTGGTTTCCTTTTAGTTTCTTGAAATATAGTATCTCTCCATAGCACTAGATGTCCTAGAACTAACTATGTAGACCAGGATAGTATTGAACATAGAGGAATCTGCCTCCTTCTGTGCCTAACATGGCCTGTACTCCTATCTCCAGAGGGCTGGAGCTAAAGGAATACTCCACCATGCCATGCAGAATCACGTTTCTTTCTTTATATAAGAATATCCAATTTTCACATCATTTGAGAAAGAGGTAATATTTTAGCCAAAATGCATTTTTTATCTATCTAAAAAACATAAGAGATTTAACTAATGTATTTACAACTGGAAGTCAACTCAGATACATTTATCTAAAATCTCTTTTATGCCATTAGTAGGCTGTCCTACTTACCATGGCAGTGACAAAATGACTTCATATGGGGTGCCAGTTTTCTATCCAGGATATTTTGCACTTTCTGTTAGTGCTGATTGCTTTTCTTCTGGGAAAAATGACATTGGAATTTTACTGGCTGATAGTATCCAAACTTTGATAGATTTTCATAGATTAGGTATTTTCAAAATATCAAATTGACAACATCTGTGAAGGCCCAATACTGTCCAGTATAACAAGAGATATTTGCTGTCCAGAGCAACCCTTGGAGGGAACATTAACAAGGGCAACATTAAAGATCCCACCACTTGAACACATTATCCTCATAAGGGAAAATTTTGGTAGAAGAGAATGATGGAAAGCCATAAATTAGGGAGATCTTTAATTATATCATTTCTTATGTGCTGCTTTAACTCCAGTTATGGGCACTGGCATGGTACCCCGGTGCTTTTGATGTAAGAGCACATAATTCTTTGAATTTCCTCAGTGTTTGTTATGTCTCCCTTTTCATTTGAATTTATATGAATAGTGTCCCTCTGGATTTTGGTTAAGGGTTTGTCTATCTTGTTGATTTTCTCAAAGACAAGCTCTTGGTATCATTGACACTTTGTATTGTTTTATTTCTAACTGATTGCAGCCCTGAGTTTGGTTACTCCCTGACTTCTATTTCTCTTTAGTGTAATTGCTTTATTCTCTCTCTAGAGCTTTCAGGTGTACATTTAAATTGCTGGTATGAAACTTTCTAATCTCTTTATGGTTTCCTCATACCACTGCTTTCATTGTGTCCCATAAATTTGGGTATGTTATCCTTCATTTTCACTGAACTCCATAAAGTCTTCAATTTCTTTATTTATTCCTTCCTCTGCTTATTGAGGAGAGAGTTGTTTAATTTCCATGACTGTTTCCAGGACTGATGTTTTGTTTTTGTTGAAGTCCAACGTTAATCCATGGTAGTATGATAAGATACAAGGTCTTATTTCACTTTTCTTGTGTCTGTTGAGGTTTGTGACCAAATATATGGTCAATTTTAGAGAAGGATCCATGAGGTGCTGAGAAGAAGGCACATTTGTGTGTGTGTGTGTTTAGGTGAAATATTCTGTAAAAGTTTATTAGGTTCAGTTGATTCATAATGACTGTTAGTTCCATTCTTTCTGTTTAGCTTTTGTCTAGATGATCTGTCAATTGGTGAGAGTGGGGTGTTGAAGTCTCCCATTATTATGTGGGGTTTGATATATTGTTTAAGATTTAGCAATGTTTCTTTTACAAATGTGGGTTGACTCGTGTTTGAGGCATAGATATTCAGAATTGAGATATTATCCTGATATACTTTTTCTTTGATGAGTACAATGTGTGCATCCCTACCTCTCTTTGATTAATTTTGGTTGAAAGTCTAGAGTGGTAACTCCAGCTTGCTTCTTTGGTTCCTTTGCTTGAAAAACTTTTTCTAGACCTTTTCTCTGAGGCAATGTTTATGTCTATTACTGAGGTGTCTTTCTTGTATGGAGGAAAATAATGGATCTTGTATTTTGCATCCATTCTATTAGTCTATATATTCTTATTGGGGAATTGAGTCTATGATGTTGAGAAATATTAATGTCCATTGTGATTTGCTGTTATTTTGAGGGTGGTGGTGTTAGTGTGTATGTGTGTGTGACTCCATATTGTAACAAAGGTTGTCTTAACACCTATTTTACATATTTTAGGTACAATTTGATTTAAGGTCATTTTCTTGTGCTTTGTTTGTGTTAGTATATTCTGGGCTTGCCTAGGGTAGCTAGGCTCTGAAGATATCATATTGCTCTGGCTTTTATGGATTATGTCATTTCAAGGGACTTTAATCATCTGGATGGCTTTGATCCCTGAATGTTCCTGTTGTAGTAGGTATTGGAATGGCCCTGAATTCACTTCTCATATTTCTCAAAACTTATCTAAATCCTTTAACATATCTTGACATCCCCAGTACCCTGTAAAGGCAGAACAAACTATCTCCTTCTTTAAAATAATCTTTGTCAAACTGTCCCAAGAACTTCACCCTAGTTGGGTAAACCTGCTGCTACCTCTTCTCAGGCCATGTACTATCGCCATGTGATCTCTTTCCATCTCAAGATAATTTCCCTACTCCCTTATGTTTCAGAGGACACCAAGATCAAACGCCTTTTCCCCAGTTCCAGAAAAATGAGGCTTTACTCTATAAGCTATGCTCAACTCTACTGGATTGGCCATAGATTCCCCTCCACCCCCCGTTTGCATCTGTCTAGGGTAACTGTTACATATTAAGATCTGAGGATTGAAAATCCCTCACTTATAATAAAAAGTACTTCCAAATAGGTCTTGGGAATTTTTCTATAGAACAATTAGAATTCCCATTATTCCTGTATCCATGCCCCTTCCTTCATTTAATGACTTTTCTGTCTTTGTCCTCTGTGACCAGACAAATAGTTATTTTAAAGAATAGCCAGACAGAGTAGAGGCTTCCCACAGTGGTCTTGTCAATACTATTTGTCACATGTGCATCCTCACTCTGATTCCCTCCTCTGTTGAAAAGAGGGTACTCTCTACCTCTATATCCAAGACCGATACAATCCTAAGTAGGAAACAGGTATTGCTGGTAAACTCTACTGTTTCTTCAACATTTGGGATCCAGTAAGCATGATCAATATCCAGAGAATATCCTAATTACTCAACCCATGAATATAGGAGTAGAAGACATAATTATACATACTACCAAGGTTATTACCTCTTTAACACTTTATCATAAATAATATAAACCCGTCATTTTATCTCCTGCTTTTGACTCTAATCTTGGCCTACTGGCTCCTTAATGTCACACAACCTTGCCAATTTGGAGATTTCTGGCAATCTGTTCCTCCTGAAACAAGCTCACAACTGTCACTTAAAGCTTCTTCTATAACTCTTTACCTTACCATTCACCAACTTCCCTGATCCCTATGTTGTCATGACTCCTTACCTTTTTCAATTTACCCTCTTTGGCATGGCAACCTGCTTCAAGGCATTCAGGACACACTTTGTAGGGACATTAAATCTTCTAGACTACATAAAACTTTAACTCTTGATACCTTATTATCCCCAGTGCCCTACAGTCCATAATACCTTGATTGTTATGGTACTCAAGTTTATTATTGCGCTGCTAGTTTGTTGCATCATACTATTTATCTTCCCCAAATTGGGGGGGGGGGGGATAAATGGAGAAGAGGCTGTACCACTTCCCGTCCTGGACTCAATTGATGCATGACATAATAAAAAGGCAGCTTAAATCTTGCTTCTCCTGGCTGTCATAGAAATAACTGCATGTGTTGTCACATGGACAGCAGGACTGTCCATTTTGTGGATAATGTATCATTTGTTTTCTTCCCAGTGCATCTAGGAACTGTAACAGGTGGGCCAAACCATACTCACTTTCAAGGACAAATTGAATCCCTGGCTACAGAGGTATTCCAAAAACTAAAGGGGATTAGATCTTCTCATAGCTGAAAAAGATGGCCTTTGTCTCTTCCTCCCTGAGAAATGCTGCTTCCATGTTAACCAATCAGGTTTAGTAAAAACAAAATAACAAACAAACAAACAAACAAACAAACCTCTAAAAAGGTAAGGCACAACTCAATCCGTCCAGGCCCTGGACATTTGAGGACCCTATATGTAAGTGAACACTTCTTTTCCTGACCCTTCTCATTTTTCTGCTTTTACTAATCAAACCATGCTTTAGAAATTTCTTCTCTACATTTTCCAATGACTAATTAAAAACAAATCCCTAAACAATCAGTTATAATTATAGAACTACCAAACACTAGGCAAAGCTGGACGTAATAGTAACATTTATTTTCCTGTTGTGTTTTCTACAAGGTTTACTGCCTCTATCAGCTAATCTTGGTCTAGTCCTAAAAGCTTCTAGCCTCTGTAAAATCTCATCTAGGCCTAGAACATTTTCAGCCTCTGAGACATTTTGATTTCTGACTGGCTGATTTAACTCATGTGTTCTAGCTCAAACTCATCTCCCAGCTGAATTACAAATCTGGCCTTTTTTCTCCTCCTTTGAATTGCTTTGCTTGACTTCAAAAATTCTAAAAATCTTTTTTTTTTTTAATCTTTTGGCTCCTTCTCTTTCTTTGGTTACCTTTATCTAGCTTGTTCTCTCTTCAATCTGTCTCCTTAAAACTCTACTGGTAAGACTGCCTTCTTCCTCATGTCTGTGCTGCTCTGTTCTCTACCTCTCAAATCAACTGTTCTTCATGAATTTTACTGTATTCCTCTATTGTACTCTCTTTTCCTGTACTATATGTCTCTCCCTTAAGTAGCTTCCCTCGTCTCTCTTCCCATGAGAGTTGGGTGTGTCCTATTCTATCAAACCTTTCACTGATTCATCACTTTTCCTGCTATTCACGCTTCATTTTCAAATATGGTTACTTCCTTCATTATTTGGGATTAAAGGTAATTTCTAAGGGTTTATGTGTATTGCTGTCAGAGTGACTAAAGTTATGTGCTAAGAGGTAAGCCACACCCTAACTTTTAAAACAGGTTCAAATATCCTGTAACAGCTGGAGGCACATGATTACTGAATTTGTCTTGAATATTCTCTGATGGTGAGGATCAACATTGCCCTGAAGATGACAGCAGGAAGTAGTATAAGGAGCACAGCACTCTCATTCCCTGCCTTAACATCACCTGTCTCAGATTCTACATTTTGTAAAATAATAAACAAAAATAGGGATGTTAGCAGGCATTTCTACCAGCCTGCTCTCAGGGACCTAGTGACAGCAGGATACATTATCACTAGTGGCCAAGATGTGACACATTTTCACTGTCACCATGAGTCATGTATCCTCCCAATCACATGTACTACTCACCTTATAAAAAGCCAGTGCCTCTTTTTCTTGTTCTCTTTTCCTTTCACCCACACTCAGAGACACCCTCTGCATATCCCATCCCCTGAATTACCCTTCCACATCAGATCTTTTGCATGTGGAATCTGAGGCTTAAATCACACCTTCAATTTCAGAAACAACTCATAAAATGATAAAAAATGGGATACATTCCTTAAAAATAAAAATTATCAAAATATCACAGCCTACACAGTTTGTCCAACAGCAGAAAAAAATAGGAATTGGCTTTCCAAATTTAGAGTAGGAGCCATGATTCACATACCAACTGCCCTCCCTTTAAAATCGTTAACTTGTAAGCCTGTTTAGGTAGACCAATGACCCTTGACTAACAAGAAATTACATATGTTTGAGCAGCTAATAAAAGAACAGTTAGAAGCTAATCATTTAGAGGAAACTTCTAGTCTTTCAATTCTTCTGAATTTATAATAAAAAAGAAATCTGGAAAATCAAGACTGTCAACTGATTTGAGAGCTGTAAACAAAGTAATTCAATCAAGTTTGTCTTTATAGCATGGGATACATTTACTTTCTTTATTACCTAAAGATTTGCCTATTATGGTTATTTTTTCATGATTATTTCTTTCACTATCCTTTTAAAGGAACAAGATACAGAGAAATTTGCTTTCATGGTGTTTACTTATACTAATACCCAACCTGTAAAACAATGCCAATGGAAAGTCATTTCTAAAAGAATATTAAATAGTGTACAATCTAAAATAAATTCAAGACCAAACTCTACTAGCAGTCCAAGTGCAGAGCCAGGTAAGGAAACTCACCAGCTAAACAATAATCTCCTCAACATAATTAAGCATAGCTTAGACAAAAGGGGGAAATGTAGCAGAATTTTAGAAGAGCCATCATATGTGGCATGAATTCCAGAGTGATGACCTATAGGCTTCGAAGTAGCCCTCTTCAGTGATTGTTATTTGAGATTTTATGGAGTTGTCCCTTTGAAGGATTCTCAGAGCCTTTGTATAACTTAGTTTAGAGGCATACCTGGCAAACCAGGAAATCTCATATGCATTAGAATTGTGTAGGTAATAAGTGGTTTCTTCAAAAGGAGGGTATGTAAAAACTGACTCACATAGCCTCTTCCTCTTTCTTCCATCCTACCACATAAAGCAGAATACTAGTACCTGGCCACATACTCTGAGAGAGCAAGCAACTCCCTACAGATACACGAATGTTGAAATAATCCTCTATATGCTACCAGATCACCACTGATTAAAGCTAGATATAAACAACAGAAAGTACAGAGAGCTTAAAGTATTATGGAAACTGAACAGTTCTCTACTGGATGAAAAATGGGCCAGGCAAAAAAAGAAATTAAAGACTTTCAATGAAAATGAATAAACAGCATTTTCAAACTTGTGGGACACAATGAAAAGAGTACTAAGAGGAAATTTCATAGCACCAAGTGCCTTTATAAATAAAGTAGAACTATTTGACACTAGCAACTTAACAGCACACAAGAAATCTCTACAAGAAAAAGAAGTCACATCCAAGAGGGACTGTAAGAAATAATCACTTTTTGTGATGAAATCAGTGAAACCAATATAAAGAACAAACCAAGAATCAATGAATCACAGGCTATTCATTGAGAAAATTAGCAAGATAAGCAAACACTTATGCAAACTAAGTAAACAGTGGGGAGAGAATATCAAAACTCACAAAATCAGACACAAGAGTGTGGGTATAAAAAATTATACTGAGTTCTGAGAGGTCCTGGTTAGTTGATACTGTTGTTTTTCCTTTGGGGTTGGCACACCCTTCAGCTCCTTTGATCCTTCTCATAACTGTTCCATAAGAGTCCCTGATCTCAGCCCAGTGGTTGGTTTAAAGTCAGCTGCTGGTAGAGCCTTTCAGAGGACAGCCATATTAAGCTGTTACTTGCATGTACAAAATAGCATCAGTAATAGTGTCAGGGTTTGGTGCTGGCCCATGAATGGATTCCAGGTAGAGCAGTGACTGGTCACCCTTTCCTTTAGTCTCTGTTCCATTTATGTTCCTGCATTTCTTTTAGACAGAATAATTCTGGGTCAAAAAGTATGAAGGTGGGTTGGTGTTCCCATCTCTCCACTGAGGGCAGTGTCTAACTACTGAAGGTGGTCTCTTCAGGTTACATTCCAACACTGCTGAGCACTTTGGCAAAGGTCATCCCCATTGTGTCCTGGGAGCCTCCCACATCCAAGGACTCTGGGACTTTCTAGAGGTGACCCCTAACCCCCTGAAGCTGCATATTTCCATTAATCCTCCTGGCCTTCTGGGATAAGACAAAGCCACAACCAAAGAACATATACAGGAAGTTCCATGCCCAAGGCACATATGTAGCAGTAGACTGCCTTGCTTGGCCTGAGTGGAAGAGGTTGCCCCTAATCTTATAGATACTTGATGCTCCAAGGAACGAGGATGCTGGGCAAGTGAGTTAGCAGTGGATGTGTGAGGGGGTGGGGGAAACACCCTGTCAGAGTCAAAGGAGAGATGTAGGGATGCTTCAACATACAAATATATCAATGTAAACACGATATAGACTATCTGAAATAGAAAAAAATTATCATCTCACTAGACGATGATTTTGACTCAATATAATACATGAAGTCTTTGTAAGAGCAATAAGACAACTAGAAGAGATCAAGTGTATACAAACTGGAAAGGAAGGAGTCAAAGTGTTGTTCCTTGCAGAATATGATAGTATGCACAAGTGATCCCAAAAATTCTACCAGGGAAATCCTACAGTTGACAAATACCTTCAGTGCCATATCTGAATACAAAATTCACTAAAAAACAAAACAGTAACTCTCCTATATACAACCGATGAATAGGTTGAGAACAAATTAGGGAAACAACACCCTTCACAATAGCTATAAATAATATGCAGTATCTCTACAAAAGCAAATGAAGATCCAAATGACAAGAACTTTCAAGTTTTGAAGAAAAAAATTGAAGAAGATGGAAAGATCTCCATGCCCAGTGATCAGTAGGATTAAAACAGTAAAAAATGGCCATCTTACCAAAAGTAATGTGCAGATTCAATGCAATTCCAAGCAAAATTTTGACACACTTCTTTACAGACCTTGAAAGAACACTACTTAACTTTATATAGAAAAACAAAAATCACATATACTATCTACAACAACGCTGTACAATAAAAGAACTTATGGAGTTATCATCCTTCCTGACACCAAGCTGTACTACAGAGCAATAGTAATTAAACTACCTAGCATTCACATAAAAACAGACAGGTTGAACAATGGAATTGAATTGAAGGCCAAGAAATAAATCCACATACTTATTTTTGACAAAGTAGCCAAAATTAGACAGTAGAAAATAGGAAAGCATCTTCAACAAATAGTGTTGATCAAACTGGATATCTGCTTGTAGAAGAATGCAAATACATCTATATTCATCTCCTTTTCCCAAACTAAAATCTCCATAGATTAAAGACTTCAACATAAAACCAGATATACTAAATATGATGAAAGAGAAAGTGGGATATACACACACACACAAACACACACACACACACACACACACACACATATCCAGAGAGGACAACTTTTTAAACAGAACACCAAGAACTCAAGAATTAAGATCAATAAGAAATCATTTTTAATTCATAATAAATTAACCTCATGGGACCTCATGAAACTAAAAAATCTTTTGTAAGGCACTATCAAAAGACAAAATGGCAGCCTGAAGAATGGGACAAGATCTACAATAACACTCCATCCAACAGAAGCCTGATATCCAAAATACATAACTCAAAATAAGAATTCAAGGAACCAGACACTAACAAATCAAATAACCCAGTTAAGAAATCAAGGATATATCGACAGGCTCCATCCAGCAGGCAATGGAAACCAATGCAGAGACACATAACTAAGCATTAGAATAAGCTCAGAGAGTCTTGTGGAAGGGTTGGAGGAAGGACTGAGAAGACCCAAGGAGAATGGGAGCTCTATAGGAAGACCAAGAGTCAACTCTCCTAGATACTTGGGGGCTCCCAGAGACTGAACCACCAACCAAAGAGGGAGCATGGGCTAGGCATGGGTCCACCACACATATGTAGCAGATGTGGGGTTTGGTCTTTATGTTGGTCCCCCAACTAGTAAAGCAGGGTCAGCCTTTTAACCTGTTGCTCCCCTATGGTTCCTATCTCCCTGGCTGGGCTGCCTTGTCTGGCCTAAGTTAGGTAGGATGTGCTTGGTTCTGCAGTGACTTGATGTGCCAGACTGTAGTGGTGCCTTGGATGGAGACAACTCCTTCTTGGAGTAGAGAGTAAGGGGGAAATGGGTAGAGAGGAAAGTAATATTCTGATGTTAAGTGAATAAATAAATGAAAAAAAAAGAAAAAGATGTATGAAACAACAAGAAAAAAATGGGGTATAGATCTAAGCAGAGAATTTTTGACAAAGAAATCTCATATGGGCAAGAAGCAGCTAAATAATCATTCAAAATCCCTAGCAATCAGGACAATGCAAGTCAAACTACTCTGAGATTACATCTTACAATGATAAGATTTGCCATGGTAAAATCTCAAGGAACAGATCATGCTGTTGAGGATGTGGAACGAAGGGAAAACTCCTACATTGCTGGTGGAAGAGAAAACTTATAAAGTCACTTTGGAAATCAATTTGGTAGTTTCTCAGGAAATTGGGAATGGATCTACCTCAAGACTCAGTTCTACCACTCCTGGGCATATACCCTAAGGATGCTCCACCATGCAAGTACACTTCCGCAACTATGTTCATAGTAGCATTCTTTGTAATAGTCAAAATCTGGAAACAACCTAAATGTTCAGTTGAGGGGAACTGAGAAAAATGGTTAAAGAAAATGTGTTACCCTTTGATGGCTTAGATTTTTCAAAACTGACTTTAGTTAGCGTTCTTAAATGCTTCAAACCTCATTTCTAGCCCATTGGTACACCTATTTAGAAGTACTTGTTTTAGATGATTCCAATCTTCATTGTCAGTATATCAGCAGTACAGTCCTAAATATCAAAGATAAATCAGTAGCATTGGCCTTGTCCAATAGGCAAAGACCAAATATTTATTAGTAGCAACAGTTTGATCCAGAAGAACCTGCAAGGCGCCACCAAATCACTACTAGTCCATTTCACTGAAGTAGAATAGAATGCAACTCAAAGTTCTTTTGTGCGTTTCTCTCTATGAAGTCATGAGAAATGAAGATCAGCAAAAACCAGCAAAGCTTTGCAAGGCAAACCAATGCAAGAGTACTGTTCAGGGTCTATTGGGTTGTGCTTACACTCTTTTCAGACATCACACAGCCTCTCATGTGTCTGCCTCAGCAAAACATCCTCATGCATGTCTGCCTAGCAAAACATCCTTTCACATGTCACATCTTCTCATAAGACAACTTCCACAAAACAGCATTTCATGTCACAACTTGGTTTCCAAAGAAACCAGAAATTTCTACTTCATCTTTTCAGCAAAGCCACTGGATACAAAATTAACTAAAAAAAAATATCAGTAGCCCTCCTGTATACAAACCATATACAGGCTGAGAAAGAAATTTGTAAAACATCCTTTACAGTAGGACACAAAATACCAGGAGGCAACTCTCACGAAGCATGTGAAAAACCAATATGAAGTCTTTGAAGGAAGAAATTTAGGAAGATATCAAAAGATGGAAAGATCTCTCATGCTCATGGATTGGTAGGAATAACATAGTAAAAAATGGTCATTTTACCAAATGCAATCTACATGTACAGTACAAATCCATTCAAATTCCAATGCAATTCTTTATAGACCTTGATAGGGCAATTCTCAACTTCATATGGAAAAACAAAGAGCCCAGGATAGCAAAAACAATCGTGTACAATATAGGAATACCCAGAAGCATCACCATCTCTGATTCAAAGCTGTATGCAGAACAGTAGTATTAAAAACTGCATGTTACTGGTATAGAAAAAGACAGGTTGATAATAGAATCAAATCAAAGTCAACAAATTAACACACATACATAAGGACACTTGAATTTTGACAAAGAAGCCCAAAACATACACAGCAAAAAGAAAGCATCTTCAGCAAATGGTACAAGTCTAACTGGATGTCTACATGTAGAAGAATGCAAATAGATCCATATTTATCATCCTGCACAAAACTCACTCAAGTCTAAGTGGACCAAAAACCTCAACATAAAAAGTGGCACACTCAACCTGATAGAAGAAAAATTGGAAAATAGACATGAATGCATTGGTACAGGAGATAACTTCCTCAACAGAACACCAAAAGCTTAGACACTAAGATCAATAATGACTAAATTGGACCTCTTGAAACTGAAAAGCCATGTAAAGCAAAGGACACCATCAATAGGACAAAAAGGTAGCCTAAAGATAGGAAAAAAGCCATCAGCCCTAGGACCAATAGTGGACTAACATCCAAAATATATAACAAACTCAAAAAAATAGACACCACCAAAGCAAATAACCCAACTTAAAATAGGGTACAGACGGGAAAAGCCTCAAAGATATGGACACAGGGTAAAAGTTCATGAATAGAACAGCAACGGCTTGTGCTGTAAGATGGAGAATCGACAAATGGGACCTCATAAAATGACAAAGCTCCTTTAAGGCAAAAGACACTATCTATAAGACAAAAAGGCCACCAACAGATTTGGAAAGGGTCTTTACCAATCCTAAATCAGATAAGGGACTAATATCCAATATATATATATAAAGAACTCAAGAAGGTGGACTCCAGAAAATCAAATAACCCCATTAAAAACTGGGGCTCAGAGCTAAACAAAGAATTCTCACCTGAGGAATACCGAATGGCTGAGAAACACCTGAAAAAAATGTTCAGCATCCTTAATCATCAGGGAAATGCAAATCAAAACAACCCTGAGATTCCACCTCACACCAGTCAGAATGGCTAAGGTAAAAAAAAAAATCAGGTGACAGCAGATGCTGTCAAGAATGTGGAGAAAGAGGAACACTCCTCCATTGTTGGTGGAATTGCAAGCTTATACAACCACTCTGGAAATCAGTCTGGCGGTTCCTCAGAAAATTGGATATAGTACTACCGGAGGATCCCGCAATACCCCTCCTGGGCATATATCCAGAAGACGTTCCAACTGGTAAGAAGGACACATGCTCCACTATATTCATAGCTGCCTTATTTATAATAGCCAGAAGCTGGAAAGAACCCAGATGACACTCAACAGAGGAGTGGATACAAAAAAAATGTGGTACATTTACACAATGGAGTGCTACTCAGCCATTAAAAAAATGAATTTATGTAATTCCTAGGCAAATGGATGGACCTGGAGGGCATCATCCAGAGTGAGGTAACCCAATCACAAAAGAACTCACATGATATGTACTCACTGATAAGTGGATATTAGCCCATAAACATAGAATACCCAAAATACAAAATACAATTTGCAAAACACATGAAACTCAAGAAGAATGAAGACCAAAACGTGGACAATTTGCCCCTTCTTAGAAGTGGGAACAAAACACCCATGGAAGGACTTACAGAGACAAAGTTTGGAGCTGACATGAAAGGATGGACCATCTAGAGACTGCTATACCTAGGGATCCATCCCATAATCAGCTTCCAAACGCTGACACCATTGCATACACCAGCAAGATTTTGCTGAAAGGACCCTGATATACCTGTCACTTGTGAGGCTATGCTGGGGCCTAGCAAACACAGAAGTGGATATTCACAGTCAGCTATTGGATGGAACACAGGGCCCCCAATGGCGGAGCTAGAGAAAGCACCCAAGGAGCTAAAGATGTCTGCAACTCTACATGTGGAACAACAATATGATCTAACCGGTACCCATGGAGCTCATGTCTCTAGCTGCATATGAATTAGAAGATGGCCTAGTCCGCCATCATTGGGAAGAGAAGCCACTTGGTCTTGCAAACTTTATATGTCTCAGTATGGGGGAACGCCAAGGCCAAGAAGTGGGGTGGGTGGGTAAGGGAAGTGGGGTGGGAGGAGGATCTGGGGGACTTTTGGGATAGCATTTAAAATGTAAATGAAGAAAATATCTAATTAAAAAATTAAAAAAAAAGATTTTGTAGAACGACTTCTGAGTTGCCGTGTATGGGGAGGCTGGGTTGTTGTAGACAGAAGCCAAACAAGTGGAGGAGAATTAGGAGATTTCCTTTTTGGAGAACCAGCACTTCCTTGAGTGGAATTTGAAGAAGAGAATGTTGTCATCAGATAGTGAAGGACAGGCCAATATTTTTGTTGTTGTTGTTTTCTTCTTCTGTTTGCTCCCCAACCCAACCATTCCTGCTTCCTGGACCTGGCATTCCCCTGTACTGGGGCATATGATCTTCGCAATACCAAGGGTCTCTCCTGTATTGATGGCCATCTAGGCCATCTTCAAGTGCTTCTCAGCCATTAGAGATTCCTCTGTTGTAAATTCTCTGTTTAGCTCTGTACCATATTTTTTGGGATAGCATTTGAATGTAAATGAAGAAAATATCTAATAAAAATGCCTTAAAAAGAAATGTTCAACATCCTAAGTCAACAGAGAAATGCAAATCAAAGTGGCTCTGAAATTTCATCATACACCTGTCAGAATGGCTAAGATAAAATCTCAAGTGATTGTTCATGCTTAAGAGGATGTGGAACAAAGGGAACACTCTTCAATTTCAGGTGTGGGGGAAAACTTGTGAAATCACTCTGGAAATCAATTTGCTGGTTTCTCAGAAACGTCAAGACCTAGCTATTCCACCCCTGGATATATACACAAAAGATATCCCACTATAAACAAGGACACTTGCTCAACTATGTATATTGCAGCTCTATTCATAATATCCAGGAACTGGAAACAACCTGGATGATCCTCTTCTGAACTATGGATAAAGAAAATGTGGTATATCTAACACAATGGAATTCTACTCAGCTATTAAAACAGGGATATCATGAAATTTGCAGGCATACAGATGGAATTAGAAAATAAATCCTGTGTAAGTTAACTAAACACCAGAAAGTCACACATAGTATGTACTCACTTATAAGTGTGTATTAGCCACAAAATACAGGACAGCTACAATCCAGTACTCAAAGAAGCTACGTAACACGGAGGGCCTAAGGGAGGATTTTGAATCTTTCTCAGAATAGGAAATAAAATAGATATTGGATAGTATATTGAAGGTTATATCTTTCTCCTCATACTGGTCCCACACTCTTAATACCGGTCCACCAAATACTAGGGAGTATCCAGTACAAACTCTCACCACTATTGATTAACCACACGTTGCTCACTCTTGGAGACTAAACCAAATAAGCTTTTCCTCCTTAAGGATTATGTTTACTTTGTCCACAGTAGTTTGGAACTAACTAGTAGAAATTATGTTTTACCCTACAGATGTATGAGAAAATCTTTCCACTACTCCCACTCATTCTCTTTTCCTGCTCCCCTTCTTCCTCACAGTTCTCAGAGAAAAAGCTGATAATTAGCCCACATATTTATCGGGAGAAATCAACAAGATGAATTTGAGGAAATATGACCTCATCACCAATTCAATTTTAATATTACACTGTCTTACCAATTTTCTATAAATTGCAGAATTAGCACTTTGTTATTGTATGCAAGAATATGTATCAAACTGTGATAGTTTGTATAGGCTCAGCCCAAGAAGTGGCACTATTAGAATGTGTGGCTCTGTTGTAGTGTGTCACTGTGGGTGTGGGCTTTAAGAACCTCACCCTAGCTGCCTGGCAGCCAGTATTCTGCTATCCATCTTCAAATGAAGATGTAAAACTCTCAGCTCCTCCTGTACCATGACTGCCTGGATGTTGCTATGCTCATGCCTTGATCATACTGGGTGAATCTCTGAACTTATAAACAAGCCCCAATTAAATGTTGTCCTTATAAGAATTGCCTTGGTCATGGTATCTGTTCACATCAGTAATACCCTAACTAAGACTGAAATTTGTACCTGCGACTAGTGTATTGCTGTGATAGGTCTGACCATGTGTTTGTTTGGAAGAATAGGGACTTGGGGACTTTGGATTTAGAAAGTCATCGAATATTTAACATGGGGATTAATGAACTATCCTAGTAGGAATATGGAAGACTTTGTTGCTGTGAGTGATTTGAACTATGCAGACCTGGCCTAAGAGGTTTCAGTGGAAAAGAACTTCAGTATGTGGCCTAGAGACAGTTTTTGTGGTATTTTGAAAAAGATTGTGGCTACTTTTTGCCATTGTTTGAAGAGTCTGAGACTAAGGGGAAGAGACTCAGATTAAATGCATTGACAAAGGAAGTCTCAGAACCACCCATCATAAAATTTGTTCTCTGGTTAAATTTCATAAAGAACATTTTAAACAAGTATAGCAAACTGAGAAAAGTAAAATGTAAAATATATGGTTTGAGTATTAAAGGGGCATCAGGAAGTTAATTGGAAAGTAACTCTGAGTCAATGGGAAGCCATTGTGAAGGTACAGCCTCAGTTGCAGTTGATGGCCCAGGACTGAAGGGGTCATACAAAGGAGTTGAAGCTTGGCCCCATAAAGAGAGCAGATAAGAGACTACTGGTGAAGCTAGTTGCAGTAGAAGAATCCAGTATATTGGAGATGCCAGTACCATTGGATAGATCACCAAGAACAGCAGTGGCAGTAGAGTAGATCAACCTGGGCTTAGAATGCTACAGAGGGAAGAGCTGGAGAAATGGCCACAACCCTTTGGCAGAGCCCAGAACATCATGTATGGATCACAGACATTGAAACAGGAAGCTGTAACATTGAAGTTGCCTTGGAGACCCCAAGATGTTCAAGATTCCAGAGCCATCAAGCCATTGACTTTCTGCTGAGGAAATCTGCTAGTAGGGAGTGAAACCAGCCCAGGAGAAAGAAGTTTATTGCAGTCAACAAAGATGAAAAAGGAGTTGGAGATCTGAAGACTGCTTTGACATCAGCCATGGAGATGTAGAGTCTGGAGTGTGCCCAGATGACCTCCTGTCTTGCTTTGGGGATTACAGATATGTGATTGTATGAATCTCAGAAAAGACTTTTAACTTTTAACATTGTTCAGACTATTATAGACTCTGGGGACTTTAGAAGTTGGACTAAATGTATTTTGAATTGTGCTATGTTTAGGTATGGCTCTTATAGACTAATATGTTTGGATAAACCTATGGGGTTCAAGAAGTGGAATGTGATGGTTTCTATATGCTCAGTCAATGGATTGGCATTATTAGAAGGTATAGCCCTGTTGTAGGAAGTCACTGTGGGTATGGGCTTTAAGACCCTCACCCTAGTTGCTTGGCACCCACTATTCTGCTAACAGCCTTCAGATGAAGATGTAGAACTTTCAGCTCCTCCTGCACCATGCCTGCCTGGATGTTTCTAAGCTACAATCTTGAGGATAATGGATTGTACCCCTGAACCTGCAAGCCAGTCCCAATTAGACACTGTCCTTATAAGAATTGCCTTGGTCATGGTATGTTTTCACAGCAGTAAAACCCTAACTAAGACACAAACATTTCATTATTTTGGGATATACTGATAGAAGCAAGGATCAACAGAAATCAACTCCAAAAATAACTATCTCTCTAAAAGTAATATGTTCAGTAGTTTATTTTGACCACCTAGAACCCATCTTATAAAGATTCTAAAACCTTCCAAAAGAGTGTCATAATCTAGAAAAAGCATACATAAAGCAAAAGCATGAAGAGGTAATTTCATATAAAAGAAATGGTACCCAAGATCCCACACTTTGGGCACACACTCAATGACATAAATGTCTCAGACTAACTTCGTCACCTCTTACACTAAGACCCATTAGTAGCACCATGTTCTCATAATCAATTTTCAAGCACAAGAGCTTCTGGCAGATACTTAGTCAATTCATACCTTTTTTATGTAGCCAGCAATAGCTCATGTTTATCTCATAATGTAAAATGTTTTTATTCGAATGCAAAACACCTCCAAAATCATGATTATTTTACATTACCCCAAGATTCAATTATGAAATCTCCAATACTGAATGCTCTGTACGTCTTAGCCATGAACATAATAAAATGAATCTATACATGATACTAGTCATGGAGAGTGTTACAGACCCTTTACTCTGGTAGCCTCATAGAGTGGCTTAGCTATTTCAGCAAAGCTGGGGATCCAGAGCATTCAAAATCCACCTGATGCCAAGAATTCTCACACTAGGCATTGAGTCTTTGTCAGGATGTCTAGGATGGTAGGTACCCTTACAGACTTGGGACAGGCTTCTTTGCCCCCAACCCTTGAATTGAACCCTAAGTAGATTACTTCAGTTATGCAAATCTGTGTTCTTTCCGTTGAGACTCTATATCCCAATCATAGTGTAATTTTTAAGAGGACTTTAGTTGTCTTCATGTGAGAGTCTGTATCAGTGGCAGTCAGAAAAAAATCATTTACATATTGAAGTAAATATGGGGCATGGCATGTCAATACTCACATAAGTCCTGATGGAGAGCTTTGTCAAAGATGGTGGGCAAGTTCTTAAATCCTTGCAGAAGTCTTGTCCAGATTAGCTGTACAGTGAACCTGTTTTCCATATCTTTTTACTTGAAGGTGAAAAGTGGTTGGCTGTTTTATCTAGGGGAATATTAAAGAAGGTGCCATTTAAGTCCAAGTCTTTGTAAATTTGCCTGTTGGGTGGTGTATTAGTCAGGGTTCTCTAGAGTCACAGAACTTATGATAGTCTCTAGATAGTAAAGGAATTTATTGATGACTTACAGTCGGCAGCCCAATTCCCAACAATGGTTCAGTCACAGCTGTGAATGGAAGTCCAAGGATCTAGCAGTTACTCAGTCTCGCGCAGCAAGCAGGCGAAGGAGCAAGAGCAAGAGCTAGACTCCCTTCTTCCAATGTCCTTATATTGTCTCCAGAAGGTGTCGCCCAGATTAAAGGTGTGTTCCACCACACCTTTAATCCCAGATGAAAGGTGTAGCCCAGATTAAAGGTGTGTTCCTTAAACTCGGAGATTCAATCTTCTGGAATCCATAGCCACTATGGCTCAAGATCTCCAAACCAAGATCCAGATAAGGATCTCCAAGCCTCCAGATAAGGGTCACTGGTGAGCCTTCCAATTCTGGATTGTAGTTCATTCCAAATATAGTCAAGTTGACAACCAGGAATAGCCACTACAGGTGGTAAGGAACTCAGAAGTGAACAAGGATTCAGGACTGTTGGATGAATGTCTCCTACCATCTTAATCACCTACCTCAGGTCTTGATTGATCTACAGTCTTTCCCTCCATGCTTTTTTCACCCCTGTTTAAAGTTTTTTTTATTATGTATTTTCCTCAATTACATTTCCAATGCTATCCCAAAAGTCCCTCATACCCTCCGCCGACTCCCCTACCCACCCATTCCCACTTTTTGGCCCTGGCGTTCCCCTGTACTGGGGCATATAAATTTTGCATGTCCAATCTGCCTCTCTTTCCAGTGATGGCCGACTAGGTCATCTTTAGATACATATGCAGCTAGAGTCAAGTGCTCTGCGGTACTGCTTAGTTCATAATGTTGTTGCACCTACAGGGTTGAAGATCTCTTTTGCTCCTTGGATACTTTCTCTAGCTCCTCCACTGGGGGCCCTGTGATCCATCCAATAGCTGACTGTGAGGATCCACTTATGTGTTTGCTAAGCCCAGGCCTAGTTTTACAAGAGACATCTATATCAGGGGTATATTCTATAAGACTGACATGGAATGAGGATTCTACACTCTTGAAGTCAATTAATAAGGGGCTAGAAACCCTGAAGGGCTTCCAGTGAACAAAGGTACTTGCTTATTCTTACAGAGGTATCATAACATTCAGATATACCACAACTGGGCATAGGTGAGAAGCTAGGTTAGAGGTATCAGGGCAATATATTATTCTGGGGGGGATGGCAAAGGGCTCCATTACTTTTCTTTGGCCGCTGCAGGTATTCATTCTTCAAAGAAAAGACACAGAACAGAGGTGGGTTTTCCTGGTCCATTTTCTTGCCTCCAGGATAAAAGTGAATTTGAGCTCCCGTTTTAGTCAGGAGGTTTCTCACTAACAGGGGATAAGTGCATTCCAGAATCACCAGGAAAAGTGAATAATAGTCTTTTTGCCCAAGTCTACACACTGCTTGATAGTGTAGGTACCCATAGAACCTTGATTGAGGGTAGTTTGGGTCATCATGAGTCACAGAGGCCTCTAGAAGACTGGATATTGAGACTCAGTATCCAACAGAGTGTTCACTGGGCACTGTCATCTTTCTAAGTTTACCTTGGGCTATGGAGGGGATTTCAACTCCCAATTCTATTAGTCAGAGAGTACCAGAATAGGCTTTAACTCCTAGAAGTTCACAGGATTCTGGTGGCATTGATCCTTCCAGTGCCCCATTTACTTGCAGGATACACATTGGTCTCTAAGGATCCTTGAATGTGGTGAATAACCAGGCTTATTTGAGCTGACCTAGTGTCAGTAGAAGCCTTTCACCATCCTCCCTGTTGTCCCTTGGCTGCCACCCACATCCATGACAATTTCTTAGCTTACTTGTCCACTGGACATCCCCAGTTGTTAACGTCTTTTGAACAATCTCCATTATTTCAGACAAATTCTTACCTTCAAAGCTTTAAATCTTCTAGATCTTCTTGTGGATATCTGGAACCAAGTTACCTACAAAGTCCACATTGATGGCCTGTTGATTATATGTCACATCTGGGTCAATCAATGTGTAAGTTCTGTAGGCATCCATGAGTCACTCCAGGAAGTTGACTGGGGGCTCTGTACTATTTCACCCACCTTTAATAAATTTGTAGTGGGCCTGGCTGTCACCTGGATAACTCTCATAAGAATCTTGTTAAAACTTTTAAGTGCTTCCTTACCTTCAGCTGAATTGGAGTCCCAGGCAGGAATGGTCTTAGAGAAGGCAGCATCAACTCCCTACTGGATTCTTGGAACATCTGCTGTCCTTTTCTGGGACCAACTTGTGGGTCCCACACAATGTGATTCTGTTTCTCTGTAGTAAACAGCATCTGAAGGAATTGTTAGATGCCCTCCCAAGAAGGATGGTGAGTGAGAAATATAGTCTCAAGAAGAGAAATCGAACCTGAGGTTTCTCAGAAAAAGTGGGATTATCAGCCTTCCAGTTATGAATATCACAGGTGGAGAAGGACTGGTAGACCATAAAAGGTCTCTCATGTAAAGCACAGGGAACTGCTATGATGTGCAGGGAAGGTGCTTCCTCTGAGAGATGGAAGGAAGTGCCTGACCTAGTATGGAAGGAGACAGTCAAGTGAGGAAGGGAAGGGAGAGCTGAGGGAAGAGGAGTGGCTTGGCAGAGGTGTGAAGCTTCTTAGAGTACTCAGTAAGGAGGAAGCATGGGATCTTTGTCACCCAATAGGGTTAGGATTGGAGAACCTCATTTGATGCAGTCTTGGACAGCCTCCTTAATGGCTTAGATCATCGCCATTGTCTGTCCGATCTGGTCTTGAAAATTCCCAGAAAGTGCAGATGCCTTCTCCTCCTCTGTGGGTCAAAGAGAAGAAAATGCCAGGCCATGACATAGTTGATCTGATCAGGGTCTCCCGGCGTGGTGGAGAACTAGAGCTTGTATGGTAAGAAGAAGAGCAGAGTCAAATCAGCCCTCTGGGGGACAACCAGTACAAGAGATGGCCATTTGAGCTCATAGAGAGTATGGAGCCTCCCAGGAAAAACTTGGGTATCTAAAACAGCAGTGACCTTTTGAAAATTTTTGAAATGGCCCAGAAAAGCTTCAACAAGGATGTCAGGAGTTGAGGAAGACTGGCCCATAATGAGGAGTGAAGAAGAATAGCAGGATGAAGAAGAGATTGAAAAACGAATTAGAGAATAACAGGACTAAGAAACAATGGGAAAGCAAGGCAGAAGCTGTGGCAGAAATGGGAGTTAAGGAAAGGACCTGGTCGGGTTTCCCTCCCAAGTGCAAAGATGGAGATTGAGATCTGAGCCCTTTTACCTAATGGAGAATTAAGGCATCCCAATATTGCTTTCAGTTTCTCTTCTTTAATCCAACAAAGGGTATAAATCACTAGAACAAAACCAATCCCCTCCTGCCAAAAAAAAAAAAAAATTACCTACCTAGGTTCAGAAGGGCCAACTGGCTTGTCGGTGCTCATTGATACTGACTGAGGGGTAGTAGATGGTTTGACACTTTTCTGGACAGCACATCACGAAATGCTGAGTGAGGTTCAGCATTAGTCCCACAAACGACCCAGGCAATGATCTCAGTCAGATATGTTTCGTTTATTGAACACATATTCAAGACAGATTAATCAATAACACAGCCAGGAATAGGGAACAAGATGCAACCATCGGCAGTTACTTATCAGGGCCAGTTTTTACATAGGAAAATTATAAACAGGTACATTTGCAACATTTAAGCTATCTAAACAAAGTAGTGTTATCTGCCATTAAAGCTGATTGGGTGGGTCTAGAGGTGGTGAGGATAAGAAATTTCCAGAGTCCACCAGGCTCTGTGACAAAGAACAACAATAAGACTTTATGGTCAGGGCAAGAAACATTAGGACAGGTTAAGATCATAAGCTACAAAATGAAGGTTGAGGCAATATATTAGAATTATTGTCAGGTATTAAGATTTTACACTAACATACATTTACAGAACATTGCTTCCAAACACATAATTATATGCCCTCATTTCTGTAACACATAGTTCTTTCCCTAAACTTGGTCACATAGTCTTGACTCAAAGTAGGAACCAACAGACACAAGAACATTGAAATAACCCCATGCATCCCACTGGACCACCATAGATTAAATCCAGATTTAAACAACAGAAACAACAGGGAGCTTAAAAACTAATGGAAACTCAACACACCTTTATTGAATGAAAAAAATATTTCAAGACAGGGAGAAAGAAATTAAAGACTTACTAGAATTTAAGAAAAAATGATAAACAGTACTTACAAACTTGTGGGACACAAAGCAGTGCTAAGAGGGAAGTTCGTAGTAATGAGTGACTACATTAAGAAAATGGGGGAGACTATCAATTCTATGCTAACAACAAACATGAAACCTGTCGGCTTAGAGTTTTCAAAGGCCACTTTAAAGCATGGTTCTTTAACACTTCAATCTGCCTTCTATCCCACCTCCTAAAAGAGGTAGGTAAAAAGAACTAATGGTTAATAGGAAACTGGTTATGGGGCTGCCAAAATATTTTGGGGAGGCAATTCCAATCTTCACTGTCAGCACTCCAGTCCATTTGACAAGCACAAACAAACAAACAAACAAACAAACAAACAAAAACAAATAAATGCCAAGATCTTGATCCAGAAAAAAACTGAAAGGCTCAGAAAATCAGCAAGAGTCCACATATATACCAAGCACCAGCAAAAATACCACCAGAAGTTCCTTCGGTGCATTTCTCTCTACCAAGTCACAGTAAGTGAAGATCAGGAAAGAAAGCAAGGAGAACCAATGCAAGAGTGTTGTCAGGGGAAAACAGCATTATAAAAGAGGAATAATAACCAGCAACAAGATCCAAGATGAACCAATGAAAGATCTTAACACAGTGTCTGTTGGGTTATACTTACACTCTTTCCAAGCATCATGCACTCCTCAGGTGTCCACTCCAGCAAAACAAACATTCCCTTTCACCAGACAACATCTAGAAAAATACCATGTGTCTGTTCATATCAAAACAAGGCAAAAGAAAAGGGGTGCTCTCTATAACCAGAGAGGGCCCCATAGCTGAAAAGAAAAAATACACATTCACTGATATTTTAGAAGTTGGGTGAATGGCAACATAAAGCCTTCACCAATACATTGTACAGCCTTTGCAATATAAAGAAATTCCTGATGCATAGGACACTGAAAGAGAAACCTAGAGACAAAAACAACAACAAAACCCTTAACCTAAACCCTGTCATCCATACAAAATGTTCTAGGGCAATGGAGCAATGAACTTGTGTGAGTAGGCAATGAACTTCTGATTTGTACAGGAAAATGAATGTTACTAGAAAAAAATAATTCTGAGTGAGGTAATGAAAATGCAGAAAGACACCTTTGGAATATATGTACTACAATCACTAGATCCTGAGAAGCTGGGTGAAAAAGAGGAGTCTAGATGGAGGAACACATGTGTCTCTTGGGTATACAGGAATAAAGTGAATTGTAAAGGTATAAAGGGGTGGATGGGAATGAAAATGATGGTTGAGATGATAGGGGATATTTGGTGGTGAAGAAATTGTAGGAAGTGAACACAGGTACAGAGAGGCTATTATGGGTGTGATAGGGGAACCCACTAAGGGAAAACTTCCTCAAATCTATGAAGGGCATCCAAATAAGGGCTTCTAGTATTGGGGGTTATACCGTCTTATACCATTTTTTCTGCTAGTAAGACTACCAGAGTCAAATATTCCTAAAATTCTGTTGAGATTTTGGCTCTATGTCCCATGTAGATTAATAAAACCAGGCTGTTGCTAAGACAAAGGGGTGCTCTCTATCACCAGACAAGGCCCCATTGCTGAAGATAACATCAACACATTCACTGAACATCGAGAAGTTGGGTGGATGGCAACATGGAGACTTCACCAATACATTCTAATGCCCTTGCTATGCTAAGTGACTCCTGATGCATAGGACACTGAAAGAGAAACCTAGAAACCAGCAGAACAAGAAAAACGTTGACTTACAATCTCTTGTCCCTACAAAATGTTCTAGGGCAATGGGAACAATGAACTTGTGTGAGTTGGCAATGACCCTCTGATTTGAACTTAATGAACTTTCTGAACTTAAGGCTCACTCCACAAGAAGGAATCTATAGTCAACATTGCTAAGGTAACCGAGAACGGTAAACTATATAGCCTATAGACATAGGGTAAAACAAAAAATCTGGTCATTTAACAAAAAATATATATCAAGGAAAAGACTCATGACAATATTCTGCTATACTTCTTAGTTGAGTGCCTTAACCTGCCACCACCAGATGCTTTCTCTTGAAGCAGTTGAGCTGACAGCCAGGCATTATGGGAGATAAAATCTAAAGGATAGGTCTCCATCAAATGCCTTCATTGATAGCTGACTGAAGACCACAGTTGCAGAGATGATATTAATGCACAAGTCAGACAATGTGGAAAACAATACACAAGGTACTCTAAATCAAATAAAAAAGTTCCAACAATATGAACTAACCAGTACCCCCAGAGCTCATTTCTCTAGCTGAATTTTTAGCAGAAGATGACCTAGTTGGCCATTATTGTGAAGAAAGACCCCTTGGTCTTGCAAACTTTATATGCCCCAGTACAGGGGAAACACCAGGGTCAAGAAGTGGGAGGAGGTGGGTCAGGTAGCAGGGGGAGGTGAGTTTTCCTCACATCCTGTAATGGAGTTACCAAAGCAAGGACTAAATTTCAATATATATATAAACAAGTCAAGAAACTGGATTTCAAATGGTCAAGTCATCCAATTTCAAAATTGCGTACGTATCTGAACAAAATACTCAGTAGAGGAAATTCAAAGGTTGAGAAACACTTATAGAAATGTTGCACATCCTTAATCATCAGGGAAATGCAAATCAAAACCACTTTGAGTTACCATCTTCAACATGTTTGAATGCCTAAGATCAGTTACACAACAAATCATCGTGGCGAGGATGTGGAGCAGAGCTGAACATTCCCTTTCTAGTGAGTATGCAAACTTGTACAGCAACTATTGAAATTAAAAGGGGAGTTCCATAGTAACTTAAAGTTGATCTACCTACAGATCCAAGCATACCACTCTTGGGTATATACCCAATGGATGATCGTTTCAACAAGGAGAGTCATGCTAACACAATGGAGTCATACTGTGCTATTACAAAAATAAATATTATGCAATGTGCAGGGAAATGAATTGAATTAGGAAAATACAGATCCTGAGGGAGGTAATGAAAAACCATGAATTCACCTGTGGAATGCATGTTCTAAAATCAATAGATCCTGAAAAGGTGGGTAAAGAAGAGGGGTCCAGACAGAGGAACACATGAGTCTCTTGGTTATACAGTAACAGAGTAGATTCTAAAGGCATAAAGGGATGGATGGGAATGAAAATGATGGTTGAGATAGTAGGGAATATGGGGTGGATGAAGAGAGTGTAGGACGTAAACACAGGTACAGAGAGGCTATTATGGGTGTGATATGGGAACTCACTCAAGGGAAACTTCCTCAAATCTATGAAGGGCATCCAAATAAGGACTTCTAGTAATGGGGGTATAAAGTCTTATCGCATTTCTTGTCCTGGTAAGACTTCCAGTGGTAAAATTTCATAAATTTCTGTTGATGTTTTGGCCATAAGTTTAATGTAGATCTACAAAACCAGGCTGTTTCTTAGAGAAAAGTGTGCTGTCTATAAGCAGAGAAGGCCCCATTGCTGAAAATAACATTCACACCCTCACTGTACATCTAGAAGTTGGGTGGATGGCAACATGGAGACTTCACCAATACATTCCAGTGCCCTTGCAATGCTAAGGGAATCCTTATGCATAGGACACTGAAAGAGAAACATGGAAACCAGAAACACCAAAAAACCCTTGACCTACAACCTGTTGACCCTACAAAATGTTCTAGGGCAATGGAAATAATGATCTTGTGGGAGTAGGCAATGAACTTCTGATTTGACTTAAGACTTACTCCACAAGAATGAATCTTTAGTCAACAATGCTTGTGTAACCAAGAACCAGAATCTAGATAGCTTATAGACCCAGGGTAAAACAAACAAACAAAAAAACTGTTCATTTAACAAAAATATATATCAATGAAATGACTCCTGATAATATTCTGCTATACTTCTTAGTTGAGTGCTTTAAACTGCCACCATGAGAGGCTTTCACTGAAAACAGTTGAGCTAACAGCCAGACATTAAGGGAGAGGAAGTCTAAAGGATAGGTCTCCATCAAATGCCTTCCCTCAGAGCTCAGTGAAGTTGACAGTTGCAAAGGTGATATGCATACACAAGTCAGACTGTGTGGAAGACAAGTAAACAAGCTAATCTGAATCAAATAAAGAAGTTCCACAATTCTTAAATGGTATCTCATATAACTGAAAAGCTTCTCTAAGGAAGGGAACATGTCAACTGGAAAAAGCTAAAGCTTACAGAATGCAAAAAGAGTTTTCCTCCCTCCATATCCTGTAATATGGTTACAAAAGAAAGGACTAAATTTTAAAATTATATATAAACATTCAAGAAACTGGATTTCAAATGGTCAAATCATCCAATGTCAAAATTGTGTACATATCTGAACAAAAGAATAGAGCAAATTCAAAAAGTTTAGAAACACTTATAGAAATGTTGCATATCCTTAGTCATCAGGGAAATGAAAATCAAAACCACTTTGAGTTACCATCTTCAACATGTTACAATGCCTAAGATCAGTAACACAACAAATCATGCTGGCGAGGATGTGGAGTGGAGGAAAGACTCCATTTCTACCGAGTATGCTAACTTGTACAGCCACTATTGAAATTAAAAAGATAGTTCCAAAGTATGTTGAAGCTGATTTACCTGCACATCCAGGCATACCACTCTTGGTCAAATACCGAAATGGATGACACATCCAACAAGAACAGTCATGCTAGCACAGTGGAGTCATGCTCAGCTATTACAATAATATATATTATGCAATGTGCAGGAAAATGTATGGAACTAGAAAAAAACCAAACCATCCTGAGTGAGGTAATGAAAACCCATAAAGACACCTGTGGAAGGCATGTACTACAATCAGGAGATCCTGAGAAGCTGGGTAATGAAGAGGGGTCCAGATGGAGGAACACATGTGTCTCTTGGTTGTACAGTAACAGAGTAGATTCTAAAGGTATAAAGTGTTGTCTGGGAATGGAAATTATGGTTGAGATGGTAGATTCGGATATGGGATAGATGAGGAGAGTGCAGGAAGTGAACACAGGTATAGGGAGGCTATTTTGGGTGTGATATGGGAACCCACTGAGGGGGACATTCCACAAATCGATCAAGGGCATCTAAATAAGGCCTTCTATTAATGGTGGGTATAAAGTCTTATCCCATTTCTTGTGCTGGTAAGACGTCAAACGGAAAAACTTCACAAAATTCTGTTGAGGTTTTGGCCATATGTCCCATGTAGATCAACAAAACAAGGCAGTTGTTTAAACAAAAGGGTGCTCTCTATCACCAGAGAAGGCCCCATTGCTGAAGATTACATCCACACACTCACTGAACATCGGGAAGATGGTGGATGACAACATGTAGACTTCGGCAATATATTCTAGTGCACTTGCAATGCTAAGGGACACCTGATGCATAGGACACTGAAAGAGAAACATGGAAACTAGCACAACAACAAAACCTTTGACCTACAACCTGTCATCCCTACATAATGTTCTAGGGCAATAGGAACAATGAACTTGTGGGAGTAGGCAATGAACTTCTTTTTTTATAATATTTGTATTAGATATTTTCTTTATATACATTTCAAATGCTATCCCGAAAGTCCCCTATACACTCCCCCGCCCTACTCTCCTACCCACCCACTCCCACTTCGTGGCCCTGCTGTACCCCTATATTGGGGCATATAAAGTTAGCAAAACCAAGGGGCCTCTCTTCCCAATGATGGCCGATTAGGACATCTTCTTCTGCATATGTAGCTAGAGACATGAGCTCTGGGGGTACTGGTTAGTTCATATAGTCGTTTCACCTATATGGTGGTAAACCCCTTCAGCTCCTTGGGTGCCTTCTCTACTTTCTCCATTGGGAGCCCTGTGTTCCATCTTATAGATGACTGTCAGCATCCACTTCTGTATTTGCCAGTCACTGGCATAGCCTCATAAGAGACAGATATGCCAGGGTCTCTTCAGGAAAATCTTGATGGCATATCCAATAGTGACTGGGTTTGGTGGCTGATTATGGGATGGATCTCTGGGTAGGGTAGTCTCTGAATAGTCCATCCTTTTGTCTTAGCACCAGCTTTGTCTCTGTAACTTTTTTCATGGGTATTTTGTTCCCTATTCTAAGGAGGAATGAAGTATCCTCCCTTTATTCTTTCCTCTTCTTGATTTTCTTATGTTTTGAAAATTGTATCTTGGGTGTTCTATGTTTCTGGGACAATATATACTTATCAGTGAGTGCATATTTAATGACTTCTTTTGTGATTGGTGTACCTCACTAAGGATGATATCCTCAAGATACATCCATTTGTCAAAGATTTTCATAAATTCATTGTTTTTAATAGCTGAGTAGTACTTCATTGTGTAAATGTACCACATTTTCTGAATCCATTCTTCTGTTGAGGGACATCTGGGTTCTTTCCACCTTCTGGCTATTATAAATAAGGCTGCTATGAACATAGTGGAGCATGTGTTCTTATTACCAGTTGGAACTTCTTCTGGGTATATGCTCAGGAGAGGTACTGCTGGATCTTCCGGTAGTATTATGTCCAATTTTCTGAGGAACCCCCAGACTGACTGCAAGAGTGGTTGTACAAGCTTGCAATCCCACCAGCAATGGAGGAGTGTTCCTCTTTCTCCACATCTTCACCAGCATCTGATGTCACATGAATTTTTGATCTTACCTATTCTGACAGTTGTGAGGTGGAATCTCAAGGTTTGTTTTGATTCATATTTCCCTGATGATTAAGGATGCTGAACATTTTTTCAGGTGCTTCTGAGCCATTTGGTAATCCTCATTGAGAATTCTTTGTTTAGATCTGTATCCCATTTTTTAATGGGGTTATTTGAATTTCTGGAGTCCAGTTTCTTGAGTTCTTTGTATATATTTGATATTAGTCTCCTATCAGATTTAGGATTGGTAAAAATCCTTTCTCAATCTCTTGGTGGCCTTTTTGTCTTATAGACAGTGTCTTTTGCCTTACAAAAGGTTTGCAATTTTATTAGGCCCCATTTGTCAATTTTTCATCTTACAGCACAAGCCATTTCTGTTCTGTAAAGGAATTTTTCCCCTGTGCCCATATCTTTGAGGCTTTCCCCCCACTTTCTCCTCAATTAATTTCAGTGTCTCTGGTTTTAAGTGTAAGTCTTTGATCCACTTAGACTTGAGCCTTGAGCTTTGTACAAGGAGATAGAAATGGATCAATTTGCATTCTTCTACATGATAACTGCCAGTTGTGCCAGCATCATTTGTTGAAAATGCTGTCTTTTTTCCACTAGACGATTTTAGGTTCCTTGTCAAAGATCAAGTGTCCATAGGTGTGTGGATTAATTTCTGGTGCTTCAATTCTACTTCTGATTTGACTTAAGACTCACTCCACAAGAAGGAATGTATAGTCAACATTGCTAGGGTACCCAAGAACCAGAAATTAGATAGCCTATAGACATAGTGTAAAACAAAAACCTGGTCAAAATGTATGTCAATGAAATGACTCCTGATAATATTCTGCTATACTTTTTAGTTGAGTGTTTTAACCTGCCACCATCAGAGCCTTTCTCCGAAAGCAGTTGAACTAACAGCCAGACATTGTGGGAGAGGAAGTCTAAAGGATAGGTCTCCATCAAATGCCTTCCCTCAGAGATCAATGAAGCCCACAGTTGCAGAGGTGATATGAATGTATGAGCCAGACTGCATTGAAGATAAGAAAACAAGGTCCTCTGAATTCAAATAAAGAAGTTCCAAAATTCTTTAGGGGATCTCATATAACTGAATTTCTTCTATAATGTAGGGAACATGTCAACTGGACAAAGATAAAGACTACAGAATGCAAAAAGTGTTTTCCTCTCTCCATATCCTGTAATATGGTTACCAAAGCAAGGAGTAAATTTCGAAATATATATAAACAAGTCAAGAAACTGCATTTCGAATGGTCAAATCATCCAGTTTCAAAATTGCATACATATCTGAACAAAATACTCAGTAGAGGAAATTCAAAGGCTGAGAAACACTTATAGAAATGTTGCACATCATTGGTTGTCAGGGAAATGCAAATCAAAACCACCTTGAGTTACCATCTTCAACATGTTAGAATGCCTAAGACCAGTAACACAGCATATCATGCTGGTGAGGATGTAGAGCAGAGGAAACACTCCCTTTCTAGTTAGTATGCAATCTTCTACAGCCACTATTGAAATTAAAATGGCAGTTCCACAGTAAGTTAAGATGATCTACCTGCAGGTCCACGCATCCTACTCTTGATCAAATACCAAATGGATGATCGATCCAACATGAAGGACAGTCATGCTAACACAGTGAAGTCATGCTCAGCTATTACAACAATGTATATTATTCAATGCGCAGGAAAATGAATGGAACTAGAAAAAATCATCCTGAGTGAGGTAATGAAAACCCATAAAGACACCTGTGAAATTCATTTACTACAGTGAGTCGATCTTGAGATATTGGGTAAAGATGGGGGGGGGTCTATATGGAAGATCACATGTGTATCTTGGTTATACAATAAGAGAGTAGATTCTAAAGGTATAAGGGGGATGGGATTAAAAGTGATGCTTGAGATGGTACGGGATATGGGGTGGATGAAGAGAGTGTAGGAAGTGAACACAGGTACAGAGAGGCTATTATGGGTGTGATATGGGAACTCACTCAAGGGAAACTTCCTCAAATCTATGAAGGGCATCCAAATAAGGCCTTCTAGTAATGGGGGTATAAAGTCTTATCCCATTTCTTGTCCTTGTAAGACTTCCAGTGACAAAAACTTCATAAAATTCTCTTGAGGTTTGGCCATATGTCCCATGTAGTTCAACAAACCAGTCTGTTACTTAGACAAAAGGGTGCTATCTATCACCAGAGAAGGCCCCATGGCTGAAGATAACATCCACACACTCACTGAACATCAAGAGTTTGGGGGGGTGGCAACATGGAGCCTTCACCAATACATTTTAGTGCCCTTGCAGTGCTTAGGGACTCCTGATGCATAGGACACTGAAAGAGAAACATGGAAACCAGTAACAAAAAAACCCTTGGCTTACAACCTGTCATCCCTACAAAATGTTCTAGGGCAATGGAAACAATGACCTTGTGGAAGTAGGCAATGAACTTCTGATTTGACTTAAGACTTACTCCACAAGAACGAATCTATAGTCAACAATGCTTGTGTAACCAAGAACCAGAAACTAGATAGCCTATAGACATAGGGTAAAACAAAAAACATGTTCATTTAACCAAAGTATATATCAATTAAATGACTCCTGATAATATTCTGCTATACATCTTAGTTGAGTGCCTTAACCTGCTACCATCAGAGAGATTCTTAGAAAGCAGTTTAGGTAACAGCCAGACATCATGGGAGAGGAATTCTAAAGGATAGGTCTCCATCAGATGCCTTCCCTCAGATCTAAGAGAAGCACACAGTTGTGCAGGTGAAATGAATATATGAGCCAGGTGGTGTGGTAGACAAGTAAACAAGCTCCTCTGAATAAAAAATAAATAAAAAATTAAAAAATAAAAGCTCTTCCCAGCTGAGAGACACTAAAGTGGTAGGCACAGTCCCTACATATGTCTGGAACAGGTCCTTTGCATATATATCATCTCAATATTAGTTTAGTATTTTTATGAGAATAGTAGCTATGAGGACAAGTAGGTCTCTTTTTTTGATGACTGCACGTGGGCCTCTTTTACTCCTATCAGTTAGCCATATTATACTTTGAAATGATAGATTTCCTCCTTCTCAGTATATTTTTATTTGGTTCTGTTTGTTTGTTGTCCTTGTAAAGCCTGTTCTTTCCTAATGAAAGATGCAAACTGAAGGAAAACTGAGGAGTGAGGGGTTAGGAATGAGCAAGAATGTAGAGGTCAATGAATCTAAAATCAGGATATATTCTAAAAGGGAAAAGTAAATGAATCAGTGTACAAAATTTTAAATGAATAAACAGAAACTATGAGATTAAAAAGTACAAGTTACAGTCTCTCTCTGTATCTACTCGTCTTTTCTCACGGTGTGCATGTGTTTCTTGTGTTTCTCTTTCTGTTTCCTTCTTCCTCTCCATCCTTTTCTCCATCTATCTCTTCTCTCAATCTGCTTAATTTCAGAGTCCTGGCAATACTCATCTTGAGTCTACAGTGCTACAGAAGGACAATGCTTTTTCCCTGTGCCATCTACAACCAGGAGCATACTTTCAAGCATGATCTTGGCAAATGTGTCAAATTATTTAACAGCTGACAGAAGAGGAGTGAATCTCATTTCTGACCTCATGTGGAAAATGAGATTCTCACTGCAGAAATTTGTCCAGAACTAAACAACTTTCCACTGTCTATATGGAGGGACATTTGTACAGAACTAGACATGCAGCTGCATGAAACAGCACTATCTCAGAGTAAAAGCCCCTGAGTAAACATTCTAGAACCTCATGTGACTGCTGGAGGATAGTTAAAATGGCTCTAATATAATTTTTAATAAAAAACTAATCAACACTGTTGTATTAGTTAATGCTTTGTGAGACAGATAGAGTACAAAATGTGTATAAATTCATATTAGACATATGTCAAATAACAGTCTATGAACTTACCAGGGAGTGACAAAAATGGGAGGTGCAACATAGGATAAAATGAAGAAAGACAGAGAATTCTCTGTGTATCAACAAAATACCAGGTGCATTCCTCTGCATGAAGGTACCTGAGATGGTGAAAAGGTTGGTTCTTTATTGAAAAATAAACCAAAATACCTACATTACTTTCTTTTTCCATTTAGTCCAACACCCTGTACAAACTAAGGCCTTCTTTGTTCTCTACCTGTTCCACTGTCTCTGCCTTAGGCGGATCTCAGATCCAAGAAGGGCAGACAATGCTAGAAGCCCAAGATTCTACAGAGTTTGTTGCAAGGAGGAAGAAGCTAAACTAACTGCCACTCTCCTTTTAAGACACCCAGACTTGGTAGCTCACAATCATGATTCCACAGAGAGAAAGCCATGGACATAAAGAATGTCCATGAGTCTGAGCCTGGAGGGAGATACACAGTCAGTTCCAAAACAACATGAGTTGAAGAGAAAAACCTGTTTCTGGAAAATGAAAGAAGAGTAGAGAAAATATCCAGGGGAAGCAGAATGTGGGCAGGAGAACAGCAACAAATGCTGAAAGAGGGAACACATGCAGTCAGCCTCATCATCAGTCCTTCTGTTGTTTGCTGATAAGTGCAGAACCCATGTTACATGCATCTGCCAGACATAATCAAGACTACTGTGTCGGGAAATTTACTGTGCTATCACACTCTAGTGTAAGGATGCAGGAGCAAGCTGGTCCAAGGATCAAAGGCTACAACGCAGGGATGAAAAGGAGAGAACCGGGATCTGAGTCCAACCTAGGCCAGAATAGACAAATAAAAAATTTAAAAAAAAAAAAGATTCCTGGACAAGAAACCAGAAAAGAGCCACAGTCTTGGGATTCAAATCTCCTACAAGGTGCTTTCAATACACTCAGCCCTGCCCTTCAACATAGACACAAAGGAGCCCTTTGATCTCTTCCTTTGTTCATGGACAGATGCAGACAGCTCACAACTCAAAGACAGTTTCTCAACCTAGTTGCTTCAACCTAGGTGACCCTCTCCTTCCTGCCCAAGGCTACTGTCCCTATGTTTAATGTGCGTTGATGGGATACAGTTTGTTGGAATGTGACAGATCATATGCACATTATTAATACCAGTCCATGAATCTGGTAAGAAACGCTGATATGATTTCCTAAGCTAAAAGGTAAGGCAAAAGGAACAGCCACATGAAGATTACCTCCTTTCACCAGCACATATCTCAGCATTCAGGGCTACTATTTCTCTATTATCTTGCCCAATCAATCCTTTCTTGCAGCTCAGAATCTGTCCTTCCCATTGGCTGCTGACTGATTTATGACATCATTCTCCTTCTTAGCCTACCAGCACCTAGTAGAATCCTGGGGTTTCCATGGTACTGCCTGTAAACAAATTTGGATCATTACAGGTACCCTGTGACCAGTGACCAGTGAGCTCTGTTTGATACTGGACACACTTGCGGGTTTGGTCAGCATATCAGACAAAGACTACCATTTATCTGGCTCAATTGTGGGGTGGAGTACTGTTACTCCCCATACAGAGCCCCCCCCCAAACATGTCAGGTAAGGAAAGCAACTTTCAAATATTTTTGATCACAACTCTCCTAATTTTTAGAATATGTTCAAATCTTTAGAATACCAGGGATGACATGGATATAGATATCTCACGTTGAAAGTCATACTAACTTTTGTTCTTACTGAGAATGTGACTTTAGAGACACAGTTTACTCTCAACGGATTCTTTATCCACCTCAGAGAGATTACAGTGTTACTATGGTCTGTGTTCTTTGCCGTTGAATCTTAAAAGAGAAGGAATGTGGGAGAGACTAAGAGGGGGCTAGACTCTGCGAAGGTAGTTCTTCTAGTGAAAGAAATGTTGAAACTGTAACATGAAAGACAGATTCACAAGAACTGGGGGACAAAAAAATCCAAAGTTTAAAGATGAAGGGCTAGAAAACAGAGAAATAGAAGGAGTCAAACCTGCAGAGATGATCTTAAAAGAACACAAAGATAGTTTGGGACAGAATGTTGCAGAGAATCACACATTTCAAATCAAAAGTCTCAAGGCATTTTCATTTCCCAAGCCTTGTTCAGGCAACCATATTGTTAAGATTCCTCTTGGCACAAGTTCACTGTCATATATAGAGAATATTATCCCACTCTGGTTCACAGATTTTACCACATCTTGTGCAGAGTTTTTTAATTCTTGTATGCATTGGTTGTGTTGGATACTATCAGTTGGGGCTGAGAACTCCATACTCAGTTGTTCTTTGTACAACACTAACTGACACAGGTGGGAAATCTTCACAAGGCTTCCCCTGTACAAAAGTTTCATGCAATTAACAGGAACAGAGGAAGAGTAAATGTTATTCAGGGATCAACCTTCTAATAGGTTACCAAATCCCAAAGGGTCAGCCGTAAACACAAGTACACACCATGAAATGTGACCAGTAGGTTGTATATATAAAGTCATAAACGCACAGGTGTTTAAGAGTTATATAAGATATCATCAGTTACAGGAGTGAGAGGGACAAAGGAGGAGGTAGCAAAGTAAATTAAGTAAATAGAATATTCATATATAAACTCCCTGACATGTAATTTTTAAAAAACAAAAATACCCACAGAGTATAGATAAGCTCGGTGGTCCTGGTACTCAACTATAATAGCAGCATGTCAGATCCAGAGGCAGGTTGGTTTTTGTGATTTCAAGTCCAGCCTACTCTTAAGTAAAGAGTCCATGTCTCTCTACATAGATGTGCACAGGACAGGGAAAAGGCAGTAGCTTGAGAAGCTATCTAAGGCTCTCCTACCTCTAAACACAGCTACTGTAGGACAGAGTTTGGAGGCAATGTTACAGCAGGTATGAGAGCAAGACAAAGCAGGGCAAAGAAGGAAAATGTCTAAGTTGGAGCAAAGGTTGAGCCAGATCAACCAGGAATTCCATGCCCACAGAGAAGGATCAGGTAGCTCATCAAAGGAGTGTCATTATGGCTAGATCCAAGAATCAACCTGAGCACTTGCAATTGGGATGCTGGAAGAAACTTCAGTCTTAGTCAGTCACAGCTAGTACACACTGGATATAGCACTGCTCCCCACAGTAACCTAGAAAACATCAACCTCACCATTTTCCCACTGTCCTCTTCCTCTCTACAGAAAATTCCCAAAGTTCACCTTTCTTTGGGACAGAAAGCACTCTGCACCCTTCTCTGCCTTTGCTGAGCAACTCCATACAGCCTGCAGGATCGGTGTGCAACTTTTCCAGGGTCTCCACCCCAGATGTGAGTTCAGCATGGCTTCTACCATCAGCATCCAGCACTTCTCTCCAGCCGCTCATGGGTAATGCCTATCTTAACCCACATGCTTCCTCAACCATGCTGACAGTGCTAACAGAGCAGGGCCAGATTTCCACCTCGGCACCCTCCTATCCAGGTGCTCTCAAGTGGGATTGCACTGGAAGCACTCATGGAAGGGAAGATGCACTCCAGGAATTCAATATGACCCTCATTGACCAGGACACTACACTCTCCTCCCTGGCTGTGACAAACCAGTATGATAAAATTTTAGATCCCAATGTCATAGTTCCTTTTTATCCAACACTGCCTGCCAGCTTTGTCCAGGTCACACCACCACAGATGCCAAGTCAAGAATACAGCCTGGCACCTTCCTTCCAGGAAGGCAGCCAGGTCTATTACTATGAGCACAACAACCTGGGCCCTCTGATAGCTGGAGAATTTGGGCAGTGTTTACAGCCCCATGGCTCTGTGTCCTACCCTGGGAGTCAGACCTCTGCGCTCCAACCAGAGATGGTGATGGTGCTAAAGGAGATTCAGCCAAGGAATATCCAAATACCACTTTTTACCTCTGCCTTCTCCTATTCCACATCTGCTCAAACCATGCCAGACAACGGTCTTCCCGGTGAGTACAGATCCAGGAGGGAAGTAGTGGGATCAGCACTCCAAAGAAACTGACCTCTACCTTTTAGTAGTGGACAGTCCACACAGAGGGAGAATGAGTCTCCTGACAGGTTAAGTACAGCTCTGACTTTCCACCACCAACTTCAGACTCTATCAAAAGAGAGAATGCAAGGCCACAGTGAGTAGCATCCATCCTGTATTAAATGATATCCGTGGAGCACACCATAGTCACACATGTAACTAACTACACAGAATAATCAGTCCTATCCACCAATACACTGCAATAGACCCCTTCCTGACCTATCATTGACCTTGTGTCTAGAAGACACTGAGGAAATGTTTTGGTAACATGGGATTTTCCATGAGTTGAAATCCTCCAGAGCAATGTAGCTCAGAATCTGTCCTGGAGGAAGAATTCCTCCCAGATTCTCAGCACCTGTTCTGGAATTTTCTGACACTTAAAATTATAGAGAGTATGGCATAGTCAAAGTACCATTTCTAATTTGGCTAAGCCTGCTCATTTTTTATTTGTTTGTTTGTTTTGTTTTGTTTTTCTTTTGCTGTAGAATGGCAAAGGTAACCCATGTCCAAGAACATAACATCATGTAGACATGTTCTCTACTACTGAATGTCACCCAAGCCCAACACTTTTAATTCTCATTCCATTTTCCATTCCACTTATAAGATTGTGAGACATGGGGTGGGAGAAAATCATTGGTTGTTTAAATGCTTGCCTTGCAGGAGTGCCTAGGTGGGTTTGGATACCTAAACCTACATAAAAAAAAAAAACAAGATTCTGGGGTCATGTGAGTAAGGACACTATTCAAAGGGTCAGGTAAGTTTTTGGAAATTATGGACCAGACAACCTACCTAGTAGCAAAGTTCCACGAAAATGAGAGGCACTCTTAATAAAGACAAAGGGGAAGGAAAGTGAGGAGCACACGTCCAGGTAATTTGGTAACTGACCTACTAAGGGTTTTCCTCCACAAACCACAAAAACAGGAAGGAAAATAAAAATCTCTGAGAAAGCATGACATGCAATAGTCTGCAGAAACAGAGCAGTCACCATCGGTCTGCCCACAGAGGTAGCATCCAAGCTCTTCATCAAGAATTCATAGGAATGTCCTCCCACTGCTGCAGGGGCCAAATGCTGTGGTCTATGAAATGGGGTTGGGGGTGGGGAGCATCTCATTTACCCGAGGCACTGACTTCTTCCTTCACTCTTTTCCAGTGGTTCAAATGGAGACGTCCCTGGGATTGCCACCTTCAGGCCAGACACACTATCAGCTGCAGAGTCCAGAACTCTACAACACCAGTGTCCAGGTTTCCCAGATAAGGCCACCAGCTGTCAACGGGGACAGGGCATTAACAGCCCCCATCTACAGTCCTTCACAGTTCATGGCCTTGCCTACAGCTCCAAGCCTGGAACAACCAGAGGACAAAACCATGCCTGAGATAAAAGAGGGCACAAAAGAAAACCAAGACACACCAATCGTGACTTTGGAACACCCTGACTTGCAGCAGCCTCTGCACTGCACTGACACTGAGAGCCTCAGGCAGAAGCCTGATTCTGATAATGCCCATTTGGGATGCATCTACATGGGTCCAAAAGAGCTTGTGGGGCTAGAGAAGGAGATTGGATCCAGCTTCGACTTTAAAGACATCACTAGGTTTGGGGCAGACATTCAACTTCCCCAACTCCTAAACACCCTCACAGACATAGACCAAGATCAGTCCTGTGAAAACTGGAGAGTCACCAGTGGCCCCTCTGACCAGGTGAGGAAGAACAAACATAAATCCTTTGATTTGCTTGAGGGGGCTCCTCAGGCCAAAATCCAGCACCAGGACCTGGTGGAGGGAGAGGGGGCTGTGAGTGTTGCTGGGGCCAGTGACAGGGCTATTGACAACATGGCAAAGCACCCAGAGGGCAAAGCTCCCAAAGGGCCCCCAAGCAAGAACAGAAGAGCTAGAAAACAGAGGCAAGAAAGACCAAGTGGATCAGAGAACACATCCAAGAAAACAGAGGAGCTTAAGCAGTCAAGGAACAGAGTCAAAGCAGAAGAGAAGCCCACCATCCCCAAGACCAAAAGGAAGAGGAACCCCCCTGAGCTCAGTCAAAACAGCTTCAAGAAGCCTCGAACCAACCTTGCAATGCACATGCTGGAGTCCGTGCAGGTCTTCCACCCACTGGGGAAAAAGAGTGAGAAGAAAACTGGCATCTCCTCTTTCAGAGGTCTGCGAACCTTCACCAGCAACAAAGATTCAGGTCCAGACTCAGTTACTACAACAGTGTTAAACCTGCCATGTGAGGGCCAGGGTCCACCCAAAAGCCCAGGGAAGGTTCAGAGAGCAGAGAGCAGTGTTGACAAAGATTGTCTATCTCCATCCCAGTATGAGCTGCCCCCAGCTGGGAAGGTCAAGTTAGTTCCTCTGCCTTTTCCAACTCTGGACAAGCCTCAATCCAGACCTGCTTCTAGAAAGCCACTTTCCCTGGCTTTATGCAGGCCCACTACAGTTTACCCTGTGCAGTCTCACTCTCACTCAGCTCAACCTACCACTCTCAGGCCAGCCCAACCACCTCCTGTGAGCTCATCTTTGATAGCCTCTGCCAAGCCAGCTCCTCCAATTTCCTCCAGTTCCCCTGGACCTAATGTAACCAACCCCAACCAGTCTAGTGCTATGAACCAGTTGGCCACTTCGAGGCCTGTACCCTACAGAGCATCATCTACCACATCATTCCAGAGAGAGCTTGTTTCTGCTGCCAGGAACAAGGCACCATCACCTCCCAAACCTCAAACCCAATATCTGCTGCATGACTTCAGCCGCCAACCCATTCCATGGAAGAAAGTCGACATTCTGGGACCAGTTGTCTCTCAACCCATCACAAAAGAGCAGAGGCCAGAGAGGGAGGCCATGAAGAGGCGTGCTCAACAAGAGTGTGAGAATGCTGTCAAGAACCCCTCTACTGGGAAACTGCAGATTTTCCTTCAGAGGGAGAGGGATATGGAAATTTCTCAATATTATGGCTATGCAATGTAACAGCTTGCCAGATTATTGCAACAAAGTGCTTTCCAACATTTACTTGAAGAGATATAGTCACTGATACAGATGTATAAAAGTAAAGAAAAAATATAAATATGTATATACACAAGTACATGTGCAGGAATATAGAAGACTAAGTATATAGATAGATAGAAAAAAACATACCCACATGAAATTTAATAGTTAGTAAAATTGCCATATAATGTTAAGTTGGCTAGTTTATTCTGTTTCTCTTAACTGTGATGAATTTATTTTTATTATATTCTATCCGAACATATCTTAAGAAATAGGTATTTAACATTAAATCAATTGAGAAAATTCTACACTTGTGCTAAAATTATTTTCGAGTTTTTCATTCACTGGACATGGTATATCTTGAATTACATACTGAATATTGAGCACACACTCCTTCCATTTCCACAAAACTGTACATTTCTCACCTCTCAACACAGCTCATATTCATTTTTATGCTACAGGGATTTTTTTTCAAATTTATGCATCATATACATGCAGGATTTCACTTATAGAAGTATGGTCTAGGACACATACATGGAAGAAAATATAACGAATTGAGCCTGGTTAAGACATGGTAGTCTCCACTAAATTGTTTTCCTGTCCACAACATAATTTCATTTTTATGAATAAATTTCCCATTGTGTTTACACATCACATTTCCTTTATACTCTTTTCTGTTGTTGACACTAAGGCTATTTCCCTAATAGCTGCTAAGGACCATGGTAATATCTGTTTTTGGTGTTAACCTGACTACATCTCTAATTAATTAAAACTCAATTTATTGTGTATACCTGTGAGGGGTTTTCTTAATTAAAAGTTATTAACTCATTTGAAGTGCAAATACTGAATATTAATCTGGATCTTCTATGGTGGGAAGATATACCTTTAATTTGGGCCAAACTTCCTTGTGTCAGTCTATATAAAGAATGTGGATTAGGAAGCATTTTGTTCTTTGCTTGCTTGTCCTTGCACTTGCTTTCCAGTTCATTCCTCTACTGGCATTACAGCCTCATTCTTCAGGATTCCAGACAATGTATACTGAAGACCAGCTCAAATAGCCACATGGATTGAATAACTACAGGACTGGTCTTAGACAGCCATTATTGTACTATTACTGACCTAGCAAGACCACAGCCTGCAAGTCATTCATATAGATAGATAGATAGATAGATAGATAGATAGATAGATAGATAGATAGATAGATAGATAAATGATAGATGGATGGATGGATAGATAGATAGATAGATAGATAGATAGATAGATAGATAGATAGATAGATAGATAGATTCTCCATAGATATTCATTGTATCAATTTTGTTCCTCTAGGGAACTATAACTAGATATTCTGGCTATGCAAAGTGAGAGCCAAGTACAAGTGTGCTACAATCAACACTGAAGGCAAATATGTCTCTAATATAGTGAATTGAATTCCTTTTTATAAATACCCAGGGGTGGTATTACCTGGGCCATATGTTAGATTCATTTTTAATTTTTTGAAGAGCCTCCCCTCCATTATGTTTCTGTTGTGTAGTAATTCTAGCAAACACTCATGCACATTTTTTTTTTGCTTTTTGAGACAGGGTTGCTCTGTATAGCCCTGGCTGTCCTGGAACTCACTTTGTAGAGCAGGCTGACCTCGAACTCAGAAATCTGCCTGCCTCTGCCTCCTGAGTGCTGGGATTAAAGGTGTGTGCCACCATGCTTGGCTTTCATGGACACTTATAATGGTCAATAGAGAGTCTGTACTTCTGGTCAGCAGCTCCATCAAGAACTTATGGAAATCATGTAGCCCTGAGTCACACTACCTTTGGACAATTCCTTAAAAATTTGTTTATTTTATGTATGTGAGTATGCTATCTGCATGTACATCGGCATACCAGAAGAAGGTATCAAATCCCATTATAGATGGTTTTGAGCCTCCATAATATGCTGGGAATTGAACTCAGGACCTTTGGAAGATCACCCAGTGCTCTTAACCACTGAGCCATCTTTCTAGCCTGACTTGGAGTTTTAAGCACAAAAACTATATCTTGAGCTGACACATTTCAGTTATCATTAAGAGTTATCAAGACGCAGAACTATAGAAGCAAAAAGGCAAGGATAGGACATTTAGGGGCTTTTCCTGGATCCAGGAACTATGTCCTAGGTGTTTGATGGTTAAGACTTTCTTGTCATTTTTGGCAGGTGTAGGGGTCTACATGCTGGATTCTAAGGTCAGCATGGTGTTTCCAGCATAGTCTCAGTTGTGCTAAGATCTGGGGCCTGTTACAACTCCTATACATGATGTAAAATCTTATATCCTTACCAGTGATACAGAAGATTTTTCTCCAAACTTGACAGTGTTTGTCATTTCTTGACTCAATTAGTGCCATTGATCACTTGTTCTTTAGTTGGTGGTAGTAATTGGGATGGCTACATAACCTTCAGGAAACACAGCCTTCCTAGCAGAAGTGGATAATTAGAAGTGTCCTTTAAAGTTATAGTCTAGAAATGGTTCTGGCCTTTCTGTTTCCAGGTCAGCCATGACATGAAAAGCCACTGCTATACGCCACACTGCTATTAACTGTGCCATTCCACCATGCCTGCCCTGCTGTGATACACTACAAATCTCTGAACATGAGCACAAACAAACCTCCCCTTCTTGTTTCTGCCAGGTATTGTGTCACAGCAGCAAGAAAGAAACTAAAAGGCTGTAGAGAGTGTTCAGTGGATGCTGTCTAGTTTTGTGTCAACTTTAGCTTTGAAACAAGCTAAAGACATCTGAGCCCAGGGAATCTCAATTGAGAAAATGCCTCCAGAAAATCAGGCTGAAAGCAAAACTTCAGGGCATTTTCTTAATAAGTCATTGAGATGGGAGGACCCATTCCATTCTACATGGTGCCATTCCTAGGCCGGTGGACCTAGAGCCCCGAAGAAAATTGGTTGAGTGTGGCTGGAGAGATGGCTCATTGGTTAGGAGCACTGGCTATTCTTCTAAAAGTCCTGAGTTCAATTCCCAGAAACCAAATGGTGGCTCACAACCATCTATAATGGGATCTGATTTCATTTTCTGATGTGCATTTAAAAAACCATTCGCCAGGACCAGGAAGCAGGAGTGGGTGGGCTGGGGAGCAGGGCGGGGGTAGGGTATAGGGGGCTTTGGGGATAGCATTTGAAATGTAAATGAAGAAAATATGTAATAAAAAACGCATTCACATATATATAATACATGCATAAATCGTTTTAAAAAATAAGCTTAGGAACCAGTGTACATCACTCATCCATGGCCTCTGCATCAGGTCCTGCCTCCAGATCGCTTCCCATTTTTAGTCCTTGTCTTGGTTTCCCTCAATGGACTGTGACTCAGGATATTTAAGAGTAATCAATAAAGCTTTTTCTTCCCAGGTTGCTTTTGGTCATGGTGTTTAATTAGTGACATAAACACTCTAAGTAAAATAATGGTGAATGTGCTTATGGTCAGACCTGATGACAATGATTGTGGCAGAGGCCAACAAACACACAACTGTAAAAGGCATAAGAGAAAGTAACTAATTCAAATCATATTCTGATTTTCAGATACTCATTGTTTAATAACTGAAGCTTATTCTTGAATTTCTGTATGAAAATATTCTTCAGTCTTCCATAAGACAGCTTGAAGACTTCAAGGCAGCAAACAAAAGACACCTTCTCAAATGTAGCAAGATGTTAGCTCTAAAAGCACACTGTCATTGACTGAAGTAGGCAGCTATGTGTGTGAGTGTTGGCACACAAAACCCACAGCATGAGTGGGAAGTTCAGAGGTCAACTCTCTGAAGTTAGTCCTTCTGTGTCACAGTTAAATTTGGTGATGGAATACAGGAGGTCAGATTTTGGTGTCAAACAGCTTTACCTGCTGAGCCATCTTGCCAGTCCTTCAAGTTTTCCATAACATGTTGCCAAAGGTACGTGGAGTAACCACTGTGTCACTGAACTTTAAATTCTGAAACAACTTTCATAGATTCACTCATGGAAAAATGCATTTCCAAGTTGCAAAGTTTACTGTACATTGCTATTAACAAGGAAAAAAATAAGATGTCATTCTCGTCAAATAATTTTTGAAGTAACCAAAAAGATATTTCCCCATCCATTTGTAAAAACTTTCAATATATTTGCATGTTTTCTGTATATATTTGGGTTTTTTTACTAATATTTCTATAACCATCTTAAAAACTAAGACTATCTAACCTGTAAGTAGACCCCACTTATATAAGAACACCTCACCTGAGAACATCTCTTAAGAATACAGGTTCTGACAACATTTTCTGCAGGAGTTTACCTCTTCTGTGGTTATCCAGGCCCACCTTCCTTATTATGAAATAAAGCAGCTTCGGATACACGGTAATTATCTGCAAAAAGAGGGGATTCCAGCATGAGATAATCAGCGATATATTCTGTTTTCAAGCAGACCATGTTCTTGGCAGTAGCCTCAACAACGAATTGAGTTTAGTGCGCTTACCTAAAATGCATAGATTTCAAGTCCCAGAAGTGCACTGGAAAATTTTCAGCTACAACCTGAACATTGCTGTGATGTGTTTGTGTAGCAGTTTAAAAGCATACAGCTGAAGGACTTTGCTTCAGATTCTAATGATCCTGTAAAGTGGATGCCTTTAACTTGAATTTGAATCGCTGGCTTTTGACTGTTCATAATAAAAACTTAACTTGTTTGTCAAGCCACAGAGTACATAAGGACTTTTCTTGTAAGAATATTGGGAAAGGATCTTTACCTATCCTAAATCAGATAGGGGACTAATATTCAATATATATAAAGAACTCAAGAAGGTGGACTCCAGAAAATCAAATAACCCCATTAAAAAATGGGGCTCAGAGCTAAACAAAGGATTCTCACCTGAGGAATAACGAATGGCTGTGAAGCACCTGAAAAAATGCTCAGTATCCTTAATCATCAGAGAAATGCAAATCAAAAGAAACCTGAGATTCCTTCTCACACAAGTCAGAATGGCTAAGATCAAAAATTCAGGTGACAACAGATGCTGGCAAAGATGTGGAGAAAGAGGAACACTCCTCCATTGTTGGTGGGATTGCAAGCTTGTACAACCACTCTGGAAAACAGTCTGGCGGTTCCTCAGAAAATTGGACATAGTACTATTGGAGGATCCCGCAATACCTCTCCTGGGCATATATCCAGAAGATGTCCCAACCAGTAAGAAGGACACATGCTCCACTATGTTCATAGCAGCCTTATTTATAATAGCCAGAAGCTGGAAAGAACCCAGATGCCCCTCAACAGAGGAATGGATACAAAAAATGTGGTACATTTACACAATGGAGTACTACTCAGCTATTAAAAAGAATGAATTTATGAAATTCCTAGGCAAATGGATGGACCTGAAGGGCATCATCCTGAGTGAGGTAACACAATCACAAAAGAATTCAAATGATATGTACTCACTGATAAGTGGATATTAGCCCAGAAACTTAGTATACCCGAGATATAAGATACAATTTGCAAAACACATGAAACTGAAGAAGAATGAAGACCAAAGTGTGGACACTTTGCCCCTTCTTAGAATTGGAAACAATAACCCATGGAAGGAGTTACAGAGACAAAGTTTGGAGCTGAGACAAAAGGATGGACCATCTAGAGACTGCCATATCCAGGAATCCATCCCATAATTAGCCTCCAAACGATGACACCATTGCATACACTAGCAAGCGTTGGCTGAAAGGACCCTGATATAGCTGTCTCTTGTGAGACTATGCCGGGGCCCAGCAAACACATAAATGGATCCTCACAGTCAGCTATTGGATGGATCACAGGGCCCCCAATAGAGGAGCTAGAAAAAGTATCCAAGGAGCTAAAGAGATCTGCAACCCTGTAGGTGCAACAACATTATGAACTAACCAGTACCCCGGAGCTCTTGACTCTAGCTGCATATGTATCAAAAGATGGCCTAGTTGGCCATCACTGGAAAGAGAGGCCCATTGGACATGCAAACTTTATATGCCCCAGTACAGGGGAATGCCAGGGCCAAAAAATGGGTATGGGTGGGTACAGAAGTGGGGGGGGATGGTATGGGGGACTTTTGGGATAGCATTCTAAATGTAATTGAGGAAAATATGTAATAATAAAAAATATAAAAAAAGAATATGAGGCTGTAGTAGCTTAACAAGGAGATTTGCTTCAAAAAGGTTGTAGTTCATAAAAGCAAAAGTTATACATTAGGGTTATTTCATTTTTCCCTAAATCTTATATATGTATACTTGCCATTTAACCTCTTTTTAACAGAGAGTTTAACAATGAAGCTCGGGCTCCAATCTTAAAAGATGTACATATGTAAGTGTGTGTATGTATAAACTTCTAGCATTTGCCAAACTTGGGCATTAAAACTTTAAGAGATATAGGGAATAAAAAATAGAAACACACACACAAAAAAATACAGGTTCTGGGTTTAGGGAGATGTTTCAGGGATCAAGAGCACGGGTTGCTTTTCCAGAGGTTCCAGCTCCCACACTGGGTGGCTCCAAACCTGTAACTTCAGATCCAATGGAGTTCTCTTCCGCCCTCTATGGATACTTACACACACACACACACACACACACACACACACACACACACACACACACATACACACACACACAAACACATACACTCACACACTTTTAAAATCTTTTTTAAAAACATGTAGATTCCTGGAGCTGGAGATATGGTTCAGTGAATAAAGACCTCTGGCTCCTCTTTCAGAGAACCAAAGTTAATTTCCCAGCACCCACATGACAGTTCACATCTATCTGTAAATCAAGGGCTAGGGCTTGTGACATCTTACACATGCATCACACATGAAGCCAGAACATCAATGAACATAAAAATAAATTAAAATGTGTAGATTCTGGGGAACCTTCTCCAAGATAACTCTCTTAACAGATGCCAAAAATCAAAAAATTTGAACCTTTTCTTTGTCAGCTTTTCCAGATAGGGTCTTGATGTGTATGCTAAGAGGGCCTCAGGCTTTCTATCCTCCTGAGTGCTGAGGTTATATTATATATTCTATTGTCCATGTGATAAACTTAATTTACCAAATGCAAAAACATATACTTCATTTGCTAAGTCCCTCTGTGTCAAATATTGTTCTCAGTACTTTTTTAGCAAACAAGAATCGCAATTCATACACTGCTTTCTGAAGCTGAAAAACTGAGTGTATCCTCAGCAAAAAGCAAAATTTCAGTTATCAGGCAACTGTCGTATCACTGTTGCTCTGAGGAACCCACCATCATACTGTAATCTGAGAATCACAGGAAACACTGGCAGATAACCAAGGTCATGCTACATATTTGAAGAGAGACAATTAAGAGACTCCTAATAAGTGAAATAGACTTAGCCTCTGACTGGGCTGGGCCTTTTTGTCCCAGATCTTCAGCCCCAGGAATCATTTTTGTCTTTTATCACAGTGATAGAACCCAATGTTCCAAATGCCTAGAGTGCTTTCTGGATTGGATGCAATAAGAGAGACTATAAATGCCAATGCTCCAGAAGCTCAGACAGGAATGTTACACTTTCAAGCTCACCCTAGACTTCACAGCAAGTATCTGGGAGACATAGGGAGACTGTCTTCAGAGAGAAAAAAATAAATCAAATCAAAAAACAAAAAACAAAACAAAATAAAACAAACAAACAAACAAACAAACAAAACCAAAGGCTCCAAGACCACCAGAGAAAGCAGTATTGAACATAGTTTAAAAACAATGTAAAACAACAACAACAACAACAACAAAAACATAGAACAGCTTAGGCAAGGAACTCCACAACACCCAAGGCTACATCTGATAACCAGAACCCAGAAACATCACTGGAGATAACCAGATACATCCTAGACCTCCAGGATGCCCACTGGACAGTTTATAACTAAAGACCAAAATGTGCTCTTCCCTGCAATGCTGGAAAGATATACCACCTTGATCTGCACTGCATCTGGAGTGTCTTCCCCCAAGATTAAAATCCTTCTATTAGAGACTGGACCTGACCTTCAGCTAAGCTAAATCACATGGGTTAGTATCCTTCAGGAGGTACAACTAGTACTGCAGTTAGGAATTTAGGGTAGGAACCTTGTGTAATGATCTTCAGCATAATAAAATAAAATTTTTAAAAGTTACTATACTAATTACCCATACCTAGATTCTTGCTTCAATGCCAGCTAAACATATATGTGTTTTACTTATAAGAAAGAAAGCCTTAAATGAGGTCATAAAAGTACTTAGTAGCAGAAATAGAAGTAAATCCTGGTCCATCATAAAGGATTTGACTAATAAACTGGGGAATGAATTCTAGGCCACACAAGGCCACCCAGTGAGCCCCTTATGCAAAAACAAAAACAACAAAAAATAAATAAACAAGCCCAGAATGCAAAAGGAATCCTACAGCCATTACTGCCAATATCACCAGCCCACTTGTACCCTCCCTAGTCCCCAATCTCCCTGTTGTCCTCTCTAGGCCACCTTGCCTCCTCCCTATACTTCATTAATCCTGACCTGCAAAGTAACGGGGCCTCAGAAAAAAGTTGCCACTCGACAGAGTGCAGGCCTGCATAGCCCGCCCTCCTTCAGGTCTGAAGCTAACCCTAAGGTGCATGTGCTGTCAGAAACGCACACATTGACGGTGTCTGGATAGCATGACTCCCAGGTACCATATTTGAAATCTGGTTGTGTTCCATTGAGGCTGGCTAGTGTAAGTCTATGTACTGTGTTTATGTTGTTTCTTGAGCATAAGAGATTTTCCCCCAGTGGAAATTTAAATAAGAAAAAGTTCTTGTGGGTGAAAGCTGCCAAAGAAGGCTAAGAAAGGGAAAAGAATGAGTGAGTCCTGGAGGAGACATCGTCAGAGTTCTCCAGAAGCTGGCCGACAATGAAGGGTAACTGGGATGAGAGACACCAGAATTAAGCCAAAATGAAAGTACAGAGGAAACGGGCCTGGAAGCTGGTTTGTGAAATGAATCAGGGATCCCAAGACAACTTTCAGGAAACTGACTCAGTACACAAAATAAATCAAGGCCCAGAGTCTGAATTGGCCAACTCAGTGTCTTAGCCAGTCAAAATGGTGAAGATAAAAACCTCAGGTGACAGCAGATGCTGGAGAGGATGTGGAGAAAGAAGAAAACTCCTCTATTGCTGGTGGGATTCCAAGCTGGTAAAACCAGTCTGGAAATTAGTCTGGTGGGTTCTCAGAAAATTGGACATAGTACTACCTGAGGACCCAACTATACCACTCCTAGGCATACACCCAGAAGATGCTGCAATGTGTAATAAGGAAACATGCTCCACTATGTTCATAGAAGCCTTATTTATAATAGCCAGAAGCTGGAAAGAACCCAGATGTCTCTCAACAGAGGAATGGATACAAAAAATATGCTACATTTACACAATGGAGTTCTACTCAGCTATTAAAAACGACCAATTGGTGAAGTTCTCAGGCAAGTGAATGGAACTAGAAAACACCATCCTGAGTGAGGTAACCCAATCACAAAAGAACACAAATAGTGTGTACTTACTGATAAATGGTATTAGCCCAGAAGCTCAGAATACCCAAGATACAATTCAAAGACCACATGAAGCTCAAGAAGAAAAAAGACCAAAATCTGGATGCTTCAGTCCTTCTTAGAAGAGGTGAACAAAATACCCATGGGAAGAGATAAACAGACAAAGTGTAGAGCAGAAACTGAAGGAAAGACCATCCATGGACTGCCCCCCACCTGGGGATCCATCCCATAGAGTGTCACCAAACTCAGACACTATTGTGGATGCCAACAAGTGCTTGCAGAAAGGAGCTTAAAATCACACCAGCACACATTAATAGTGAGGGACTTCAACACCCCACTCTTAACATTTAACAGGTTATCATGAAAACAAAGTCAACAAAGAATAATGAAGGTAACAGGTTATGATCATGTGAACCTAACAGATATTTATAGAACATTTTACCCGAGTACAAAACAATGTACCTTATTCTCAGCACCTCATGGATCCTTCTCCAAGACTGACAACATAGTTAGTCATAAAGCAAGCCTTTGTCAACAGATAAAGAAGATTGAAATAATCCCTTATATCATATTAGATCACCATGGATTAAAGCTGGACTTCAACAAGAAAAGAAACAGCAGAAAGCCTACAAACTCATGGAAACTGAACAACTTTCTACTCGGTGACCACTGGGACAGGAAGAAGTAAAGAAAACATTAAAGAGTTCCTAAAATTCAATGAATATGAAGGCACAACATAACCAAGAGGAAAGCTATAGCACCAAGTGCTCTCAAAGTGAAAGAGACTTGTAGCAGGGAGGACTACCTGTGAAAGGACAATCATACCAACCCACTGACAAAACATCTGACCCAAAATTTTTCCTGCATACAAAAAGTATAGGGACAAAGATGGAGCAGAGAGTGCAGTAATGGCCAGTCTATGATTGGCCCAACTTGCAATCCATGTTATGAGGAACAACCAGTCCCCAATGCAGAGAGAGAGAGAAGGGACTGAAAGAGTTGAAGACTTTTGAAACCCCACTGGAAGAACAACAACATCAACCAACCAGACCCCCCGAAATCCCAGGGACTAAGCCATCAACAAAGGAGTACACATGGGTCCAGCTGAATATGTAGCAGAGGATGGCCTTGTCATGCATAAATGGAAGAAGAGGTCCTTTGTCCTATGAAGGCTTGATAGATGACCCAGTGCAAAGGAATCGAGGGTGAGGAGGTGGGTGGTTGGAGGAACACCTGCATAGAAGCAGGGGAAGGGACGATGTGATAGGGTGTTTCCAGGAGGAAGAGAAACCAGGAAAAGGGATAACATTTGAAATGTAAATAAAGAAAATATCCAATAAAAAATAACTTTAGCATTTAAAAAAATAAAATAAAGAAATAAAAATGCAGAAAAATACTGTGCTATGCTTATAGAGAATAACCTCGAATAATTGCTTTCTAAGAGACTCCATTCATTAGTTGATGGAACAGACACAAAACCCAACAGCCAAACGTTAGAGGGAGCATGGGAAATCTTGTGAAAGAGTTGGTTGTGGAAGGGATGGAGGAATCCAAAGGGCATATGGACTCGGTAAGAAGACCAACAAAGTCAATTACTTGGACCCTTTGGGGCTCCCAGGGACTGACCTAGTGGTTCAAAAGGCATACAAGAGCTGGAGCTGGAAAAAAATAAACTAGAGAGATCTCATAATAGCAAATCTGAATGCCATAGAACAAAAGGAATCAAGCACAGGCAAAAGGAGTAGATAGCGCAAAATAATCAAACTCAGGACTTAAATCAATATATTAGAAACAAAAACAACAATTCAAAGAAGCAACAAAACCAACAGCTGGATCCTTGAGAAAAAAAGCAAATGAACAAACCATTAGCCAAACTAGCTAAAAGGCAGAGAGACAATAACCAAATTAACAAAATCCAAAAGGCAAAACATATCAACAGAGACTTAGGAAATTCAAAGTATCACTATGTCTTTCTCAAAACCTGGACTCCACAAAACTGGAAAATGAAATGTACAATTTTCTGGAATGATTCTACTTACCAAAGTTAAATTAAGACCAGGTAAATAATCTGAACAGTTTTATAATCCCTACAATAATAGAAGCAGTCAATAAAAGTCTCCTAATCAAAAAAAGTCGAGACCCTGATGGTTTTGGTGCAAAATTACCCCAGACTTTCAAGAAAGACCTAACATTAATACTCATCACCTATTCCAGAAAATAGAAACAGAAGAAACATTGCAAAACCCTTTCTATGGGGCCACGGTCAGCCTGATACTAAATCACACAAGGATTCAACAAAGAAAAATAATTTCAGGTCAATTTCTCTTATGAACATTGATGCAAATATATTTAATAAAATATGAGCAAACCAAATCCGAGCACACACAAAAACATCATCCAACATGTTCAAGTTGGCTTCATCTTAGGAATACAGGGATTGTTCAATATACATAAGACCATCAATATAACCTACTATATAAACAAAAAGAAAGAAATACAAGTGTTTGAGCACCTTAGTGATGCTGACACAACCTTTGATTTATGACTCCTTTCCTGTCATCAGTTAAGCATGTTCAACTTGGAAATATCAGATTTGCTTCATGTCAGTATTTTTTTTTTGAAGCCCGAGGAGCATTTACAGTAAATTCCAGAACAACTTGAGCTACAGAGGCAAACGTATCTCAGGTAAATGAAAGAGGAGAGTAAAATTCCAGAGGTAATAGAATATTGACAGGAGAACAGCAACAAATGCTGAAAGAGGGGATGCATGCAGACCTTTTGTTGTTTACTTGTAAGGGCAGAACCCACTTTACACACATGTGCTTAATGAAATGAAGACTACTGCTTGTGGATGTTCACAGTGATATCACCCACTAGTGTAAGGGTGCAGGGTCAAGTTGGTTCAAGGATCAAAGACTAGAAAGAGTGGATAAAAATAAGAGAGATGGACGGTCCAATATGATCCAGAACAGTGGAAAAAAGGACCTCTGGAGAAGAAACCAGAAAAGAAGAGATGGCATTCATAATTTCTCACAAGGTGCATTTAATGCCCTCAGTCCTACATTTCAACACAGTCACAATGTTGGTCCTTTATTCCTTCCTATGGGCGTCGTTTGTATTCACAGCAGTAAAACTGTAAGACAGTGAGCACTGATGTGGTGCAATCTGTTGGAATGTGATACATGATACACACATCATAAATAGCCTCATCAATGACCCTTATAAAAGTCACTGCCATGATCTCCTGGGCTAAAGTTCCTGGAAAGGGGGTCAGATATGCCAAGATTAATTTTCTTCATTAGCACATACACGGACTTTCATGGCTGCTGTTGGTCTTATGGTATCTTGTTCATCCACTATTATCAGATTCTTATGTAGCTCATAATCTGACCTTAAAATTGGCTATTGCTTGATTGATTACATAACTCTTCCAATCACCCTATCACCTCCTGAGAATCCTGGGGTTTCCATGGTACTGCCAAAAAAAATTTGTATCATCATTGGTTACCAGTGACCAGTGGCCAGTGAGCATTGTCTGATATTGAACACACTGCATGGTTTGGTCAGCAGATCAGACAAAGTTGACCATCTACCTGCTCCATTCTCCAGTAGATTATTGTTACTCCCACAACCACCAACTGTGCCAGATAGGAACCAAACTTTAAAACATTTGTTTTGATCACATCTTTCCTTAGTTTTAGTATGTTTAAATCTTGCCTATCTGTGGAACACAGCTTCTTTGTGCTCTCAAAAAACACTTCCTAGAAGATTTTACCTCAGTGACGCTGGTCTCTTCTTAATCACTGCTAATTTCATAGCTCCAGCTAACCAGCATCAATTGTCCCAGTACTCTCCTTTCTCCCAAAAGCTGCCAGAAATGACCAAAGCTGCTGAATTCTGCTGCTTCCTGGTGCTGTAGCTTACCCCCTCTTGGGATATTACATTATCATCAGCTTTCTATTTTCAGACTCTTTCTGTCCTGGAACTTTCTCTGTAGACTTTCTTTGAACTCAGAGATCTGCATGCCTGTCTCATGGGATTAAAGGTGTGTGCCACCACACCTGGATCTAAACTTAGCTGAGTATACTGCAAAGTCCCACTCTCTTAATCTACTATCTCCTAGAACACAGGATAAGGCTCCATCTCACTTCCTTGTGCCCCTTTAATACTTGAACCATACATTTTGTATTTTTCCTTCCTCAGCTTGCTACACTTGTTTAAAATGCACTCCACAGGACTTAATCCGAGAACAAAGTCTATGATGGGCATTTCTGAGACTTGCTTTGTCAATGAAATTAATCTGAGTCTTTTCTCCTTAGCCTCAGGTACACTTTTCAGACAAGTTACAAAAAGTAGCCACATTCTTTACCAAAATATTATAGAGCAGTCTCTAGGCTGAAACCTCTTGGGCCAGGTCTGCAAAATTCAAGTCATTCTCTGTAACAAAGTATTCCATATTCCTACTAGGATAGCCCACTAAACCCCATTTAAAACATTCTACTGCTTCCCAAATCTAGGTCCCAAAATCCACAGTCTTCCAAACAAAAGCATGGTCAAGCCTATAAAAGCAATATCCCACTCCTGATACCAACTTCTGGCTTAGTTAGGGTTCTACTGCTGTGAATAGACACCATGACTAGTGCAACTCTTCTAAAGACAACATTTAATTGGGGCTGGTTTACAGGTTCAGAGGTTCAGTCTATTATTATCAAGGTGGGAGTAGGACAGCATCTAGGCAGGCATGATGCAGGTAGAGCCAAGAGTTCTACATCGTCACCTGAAGGCTCTTAGTGGAATACAGCCTTCCAAGCAGCTAGGGTGAGGGTCTTAAGCCCAAACCCACAGTGACACACCTACTCCAACAAGGTCATACCTCCTAATAATGCCACTCCCTGGGCCAATCATATATAAACCATCATGAGTGGCTAGAAAACTGAAAAATATTCTTAGACAATCCCAGACAGTACAAACTGGAGATAGCACTACTCCCCACAGGAAGCTAGAAAGCATCAATCTCACCATTTCCTACTGCCCTCTTCCTGCCTATAGAGAATTTCCAAAGCACAGCTTTCTTTGGAATAGAAAGTGCCATGCAATCCCCCATGCCTGTGCTGAGCAACTCCATGCACACAGCAGGAAAGTGTGAATCTTCACCAGGGTCTCCATCCCAGTTTTGAGTTCAGCATGGCTCCTGCCATCAGCCACAAGCACTCTTCTCCCACTGCTCACTGACAGTGCCTACCTCATTCTACATGTTGGCACAGCCATTAAACAATGCTGACTGACTATGGACAGAACTCCATCTTAGCACTCTCCTATGCAGGCACTCCCAAGTGGGATCTTACAAGAAGCACAGACATGAGAAAATACACTTCTGGAATTCAATGTGACGATCATTGACCAGGACACTGTACTCTCCTCCCTGTCTGTGACATCCCAGTGTGATAAAATGTTAGATCACTATATCATATCCCCTTTCTATCAAATGCTGTCATCCAGCTTCATCCAGGCCACACCATGACAGGTGCAAAGGGAAGCCAGGTTTATTACTATGAGCACAATGTTCTGGGCCCTCTGAGAGCTGCAGAACTCAGACAGTGCCAGTGCCTGCAGGTCTGTGGCTCTGTCCCCAACCCTGTGAGTCAGACCTCTGCTTCCCAACCAGAGATGGTGATGGTGCTAAAGGTGATTAACTCAAGGAATATCCAAATGCCACTCCCCACATCTGTCTTCTCCTATTCTGCATCTGCTTAAGCTATGTCAGACACCAGCCTTCCCAGTAAGTACAGAGCCAGGAAGAAAGGAGTGGGATAAGCATTTTAAGGAGACTGAAGTCTTTCAATAGTAGACACAAGGGTAGAATGAGAGTCTTGACTGGTTAGGTCCAGCTCTGGCTTTCCATCACTACCTTCAGACTCTGTCATGAGAAAGGTTAATGTGAGTGGTATCCATCCTGAATTAAATGATATCCATGGAGGACACAACAGACATGCATGTAATTAATTACCCAAGATAATCAGTTCTGTGCACCAACACACTGGATTTATTGCTCTTGGGGATAGAAGACAATAATGGCTTTTTGTTTTAGTTAACACTGGATTTTCCAAGAGGTAAAATCTTTCTCCAGAGCAATGCAACTCTTAATCTGTCCTGGAAGAAGTACTTTTCCCAGATCCCCAGTGCCTGTTCTAGAATTTTCTTAATCTTAAAACTTTACAAGGGTTGTCTGGTGCAGTCCAGGTACCATTGTTATGTTGGCTAAAGCTGCTCATCTTTTTTTATTCTTTCATTTGTTTTGGTACTTCAGAGATAACCAAGGACATAAGATCATATAGACATGGTTTTTACTACTGATTCACACCTGAGTCAAAATATTTTGATTTCTTAAATCAGTTTTCATATCACTTATAAGGAATCTGTGAAACATGGGCTGGAGAAAAGCCTCAGTTGTTGAAAAGCCTGACTTGCAGGAGAACCAAACTGTGGATGCCTAAACCCACATCAAAAGTCAGGGATCTAGACCTTGTGAGTAATGCCTTAAACTGAAAGAAGTTGGCAGTGGCAGGTAAGCTCCTGGAAATTATGGACCAGACAACCTGCCTAAGAGTAAACTTTCTAGGAAATGAGAGGTACTGTATCACAGACAAACAGTAAGGCAATGAAGAGAAGACATTGAGAAAATTCTGTAACTTAACCATGGAGGCTATGCCCCCACGCACCACACAAACCCAAAGAACACAAAAGTATCTGAGAAAACATCACATAGCATGGCCAGCAGAAACAGAGCAGTCACCATCTGTCTGCCAACAGAGGTGCTTCCCTGTTGCTCAAGCAGGGCTCATACGAATGCCCTCCCACTGATGCAGGTGCTGACTGCTGTGGTGCTATAAGAATTGTGGTAGGGGAGCATCTCACAGTGCAGGCGCTGACTGCCTTAACTGTCCTTGACTCTGAGATGTGGAAATGGAGAAGTCCCTGGGATTGCCACCTTCAAGCCAGACACTGTTGTCTGATGCAGAGTTTAGAACAGTCCAACATCCTTTCCCAGGTTTACCAGATGAGACCCAACCTGTCGATGGGGACTGGTTATCAACAGCCCCTACCCACTGTCCTTCAGAAATCTTGGCCTTGCCTTAAGCTCCAGGACTGGAACAAAGAGAGAATGAAACCATGCTTGAGAGGAAAGCTGAGCTGTCAATGCCATGGGATGCCTATGAGGGCACTAAAAAAAAACCAAGACCCATCACTTCTCCCTTTAGCACACTGTGCCATGATGAAGATTCTTCACCTCACTGATACTGGGAGCCGAAGGTAGAAGTCAGCTTCTCGAAATGCCAGTTTGGGAACCATCGGGCTGCATCTAGAAGAGGTAGGGGAGATACAGAACAAGATGGGATTCAGCATCATTTTGAGGACATCACTACAGTGGAGGCAGATATTCACATTTCCCAACTTGTCAATACCCTCACAGTCATAGAACAGAATCAGTGCCATGAAAACTGGAGACTCATTAGTGGTCACTCTGGCAAAGTGAGGAAGAATGACCTTAAAGCCTCTAAGCTGCTTGATGGAGCCCCTCAGCTCAAAATCCATTACGAGGATTGGGGAATGGTGAAGGAGCTGTGGGATTTAGGGCAGGTGAGATGGCTATCAACAACATCACAATGCACCTGAAAGGTAAAGTTCCCAAAGAAACACCCGGAAGGCACAGTAGACTTAGAGGAAAGGGGCAAGAAAGACCAAGTGGACCAGAGAACAACTCCAAGAAAACAAAGAAATGTAAGCAGTCAAAGAACAGAGTCAAAACAAAAGAGAAGCCCACCATCCCCAAGACCAACATCGACCTGAGCTCAGCCACAACAACTGTAAAAAGCCTCAAATCCCCCTTGGCAAGCATATGCTGGATTCCATGAAGGGCTTTCACTCACTGGGGAAGAAGAGTGAGAAGAAAACGGGCATCTCCTCTTTCAGGGGTCTCTGAACGTTCATTAGTCACAAAGATCCTAGGCCAGACCCAGCCACCCCAGCCTTAATGACTGCACTGTACAGAACATCATCTCATACTTCATTCCAGAGGGAGCTTTTTTCTGCTACCAAAAACAAGATGTCATCACCTTCCAATCCACAAACCTAATAATCTGCAGTAAGACTTTAGATGTCAACCCATCCTATGGAGGAAAGTTGACATTCTGAGACCAGTCACCACATAGCTCATCACAAGAGAGCAGAAGCCAGAGAGGGAGGTCATGAAGAGGCAGGCTCAATAGGAGCAAGAGAATGCCACCATGTGTACCTCTCCTAGGAAACTGCAGCTTTTCCTTCAGGAGGAGAAGGATATGGAAATCTCTCAATATTATGGCTATGCAAGGCAAGAGCTGGCTACGTCTTTGCAAGAAAGTGCTGTCAGTGTGGACAAGGAAAGAGATAATCACTGATGTATGCAAATCCATATATAAATTTGCATATACATAAGTACAAGTGTAGGAATATAGAAGATTAAAGTATTTATAGAATGACAGACAAAATATATCCACATATAGTTGAATAGTTAGTAAACTACTAAAAACTGTTAAGTTGGTTATTTTATTTGTGGCTAATATAATTGTATTCTGATGTTTCTGTTAACATTGATAATCTAATTTTATCCTATTATATATGAAATAGAACTTGAGAAATATACTTAATAGTAAATCAATTGAAAATATGCTACACTTGTATTGAAATAATTGTTAAGTTTTTCATTCACTGGACAGGATATATCTTGAAGTACATACTGAATATTGGGCACACTTTCCCTCCATTTTCATAGATCTGCATATTTCTTATCACTCATCACAGCCCTTATCAATCATTTTTCTGCTACAAAGATTTCTGTTCAAGTTCACAAAACACATACAACCAGGATTCCATTTTTCAAGTGTAATCTAGGACCCACTTAATAAGGAAAATGTAGTTAACTTTAGCCAACTTAATTCATATGCTAATCTCCACTGTTTTTGTTTTCCTGAAAACAGCATAGTTTTATTTTTATGAATAAATAATTTCCCATTATGTTTACACATCCCATTTTCTTTCTCCCCTTCTATGTTGTTGACACACATGCTATTTCCCTAATGTAGCTGCAGTGAACTGTTGCAATGGCTATTTTTGGTGTCAACCAGGCTACACCTGGAATTAACTAAAATCTAATTTATTGGGTACACCAGTGAGGGATTTTTTAAAATTAAAATATATTAAACTATTTAAAGTAGAAATAGCCAACATTAATCTAGATCTTTTCAGGTAGGAAGGTCTGCTTTTAATTTGGGCTAACCCATCTGGTGGTAGCCTATATAAAGAATGTGGAAGAAGAGAGCACTATGCTCTTTGATTGCTCTCCTTCGCTCTTGCTGGAAAGTCCATGCCTTCACTGATATTAGAGACCATTTCTTTTGGAATCTAGACAGAGTACATCAGATACCAGCTGAGACAGCCTGATGGATTAAACAACTACTGGACTCTTGGAATGTCTGGTGCTAGACAGCCATTTTTGGACAAGCTAAGCCATAGCTTGGTAGTCCAATCTAATCATCCTCCTTTCTATAGACAGACAGACAGACACACATTCTATCATTCATTCATTCTATCAGTTCTATTCCTCTAGAAAACCCTGAATAGATTCTGGTTATGCAATATGAGAGTCAAGTACAGGTGTGCTACAATCAACACTGACAGGCAAATAAGTCTCTAATATAGTGAATTAAAATCCTTTTTGTAAATAAATACCCAGGAGTGGTATTACCTAGGTCAAATGGTAGATTCAATTTTAGTTGTTTGAAGAACCACGATTATGATTCTACCGTGTGATAATTCTAGCAATGAAAACACATGGTCTCTCTTAAAGGTGAATAAAAACTATACTACTAACCAGCTGCTGCATGGGGAACTTGTGCAAATGGTGCATCACTGAATCTCACTGTCTTTAGACTTTTAAGTACAACAGCTATATCCTGAGTGACACTTCAGTTAGCTAGAACAGTTATCAAGAAGCAGACCTATAGAAGCCGAAAGGCAAGGCTGGCACATTCAGGTACTTTCCTGGATCCTGGAACTGTGGACTGGGTGTTTAACAGGTTAGGTATTTGCTGCCATTTTGCAGGTGTTGGGGGGCCTACTTGCCGGGTTCTAAGGTTCACATGGGGTCCAGCATGGAATCAGGTATGTAAATGTCTGAGGACTTGTTTGAACATCTATACATGATGAAAATGCTTATATCCTCAGCAGTGATGCAGGAGGTTTTTCTTCAGTTTATTTTCTTGACAGAATTTGCCATGTCTTCATTTAAGTAGTGCCATTCTGACTTGGGTAAAATGAATCTCGATTTAGCCTTTATTTGTACTTCTTTGATGAACAGTGAGGTTGAACATGCTTTTCTTTTTCTTTTGGCCAGGTGATTTTCATCTTTCTTGAACAAGCTTTTAATTGGTGATCCCAGTTACTAATTAGGTTATTATTTGTTACTGTTTTAGTTCCTTCCACTCTAGATATTAATCCTCTCTATCAGATGTAACAATATATGGTCTTTCTTCCATTCTGTGGCCAGCCACTTCACTGATATTTCTCTTGCTTGGCAGAAGCTTTTTGAGTTCATGAGATTGCATTTGTTAATGGCTGGCATCATCTCCTGAATGCAGGAGGTCCTTTCAGTCTTTGCTTTGCTCTATATTTGAAGAGCTTCCTTCAATTTTTTTTCTTCAACAGTTTCAAGTATTATATTAAAATCTTAGGTGCATTTGTATTTGAACATTATACTCGGTGAGGGACAGAAATCTACTTTATAATATTTAGAAGTTCATTTTCGAGCTTAATATTCTGAAGGTTCTATTTCCAGGTTATGTGGCCCTGCACTTTGTGTTTATGATAGGTGTGCAGAGTGGCAGAGACAGAAGGCACTGCTTACCTCATAGGTCATTCCCCCAGCAGTGCCCTCCCAACAAGCCTTTAACATGGGGCTTAGAGGGCCATTTAAGACCAGGTCATTGCACCTGAACATTCAGCCTTCCCACCCACTTCCCAACCAGCTGTCAAAACATTGCTTGTATCCCTTCAACCTATAAGTATTTCTCATGAAAGTGACAATTCCTCAAGCCTCTCTTAGACGAGACAGAGAGAGAGAGAGCCACAATTGGTCAGCACTCAGATTAAACCCTGTTGCTACCTTTAATGTTGAACTATCTCTGACTTTGTATACTTGATACTTCAATTCAATTGTCACCTCTCAACTTTTTTTTCTCACAATGAGGACAAAATGTAGGGCTTGGGCAAGAAAAGGCACACTGGGCGTTGGGGTGAGGTGGCTTCCTTCTGAAACAGAAGGGGCAGTGGCTGCTGTCAGCTCTGCTTTCATTTTCTTGTCATTAGAGCCCTAAAAACATAAATGGGCATTCATGTGTCATCGGGGAATGTCAGGTATAGCATGGTTGCAAATGCAACTGCATGTCACAGTGTTAGCTGCTGGAGCACCGTCAACCTGAATAATGCATCTCTGTCTTTCTGGTGAAAGACCGTGTTGCTCTGTCTTGTATGCTTGTTTGTTTGGCCTTTTTCTTTACCATATTTCTCCTCAAATACAACTCTGGTAAAAATGTCTGGGAAAGGGGTTGAGGGTGGTACGAGAGAAGGAAATGGCTCCGATGTCTATAAAGAACAGACTTATTTGGTGCTGGCCATTCAAGCAGTCAACCCAGGCATATCGGGACAAGCAGCCCTGGATGCTGAGGCTGACTGTGTTAAATGTTCTCTGTGAAACTTCAGCCAACTCATGATGATTGTATACTTTCCAGGAAATATCTGAAGCAGGAAATGTTTTTTAAGAAATCTGAAGCTTTAGTAATTTAGAAAATTGAACATCGAAAATGAAAGAAAATGAACATTGGGCCTTGCCACTAAGGACAGGGATGTCCACAGAAATTGCAAGGCACAAGATAGAAGAAGGAATAGCTGGGTCTCCTGAAATAGTGAGCAATGGTGAGAACCCCGACAAGGAGTGATCTCTAATAACAGAAAGTATGATCCAGAAATATTGGGGAAAATGGGAAGATATATGTATGATAGATGGATAAAAGGGTTTAGACCCTGCACAGGAGCTGTTGGATTAGGGAACTGACCTTCCTGGAAAGATGAGAACACACTGATTTGAACCCCTGGCATCCCCTGCCTAAGGAAATTAGGGTGCAAGTTCTAAGAGATTGAATTCAGTCTTGTGAGGAACCCTGGGGGAAGCTGCCAGAGGAATTAACATTGAACATGGAAAAGAGTTTGAAAAGCACTGTACAAATAGATATTTGGATGAGCTTAACAAACTGGCAGGAGAGATTTAGCAAATTTAGACATGCTAAAAATATGAATATTTCTCTGAACTGTTTAGCACCTTTCTGTTTTCATGCCAGTGCCGTAATGGCAAGTTTTATGCCCAGATGATCTATGATTTGCAGGCTTTTCTGAGAATTAAAGTTAATGTACAAATTGCTTTTGCAGACACTGAACTATGAATTTATGTATGCACTGTGCTTTCTGGTGACATATTTACATAGGGATTTTTTGGGGAAAAGTATTTTAAAAGCCTTTTGATTTTATTTTATAACAAGGAAGTGTGTCATCAATAAAAGACTGAGGTGAACTCAGAGAGAAAACCTGAAAGCTGTCTCCAAGCACAGGTTCAGAACAATGAGTCCCCTGTCCACATGCACCTGCATCATTGCCCAAAACTACGATGTCACACTGATCCAACTTGATACCCCCAAAATGACTGAGGCTGGTCCTCAGCAGGGGAGCAATTTTTAAACATCAGTGTTCAGCGACAAGCTACCAGGGATGAGTGCCCACTTCAGTATCTGTTAACTAGATAGGTAAAAGAAAAAATCTCCTGGACACCTGTTAACGACGTGTCTGCCTTAGATTTCACACTGTGATCCATCACACAGCTTTATCCCTTCCTAATAGTGCCTATCACAGTGCTCATATACTAAAAAATAATATCACCCATTGAAATCCAGGAATATGGTCAACAAAGCATAACTTTTTCTACTCAATGGTACTCATCAGTTATCTAATTAAAGAGAACAGCCTCTCTGATCATCAGAATGAATTTCTGTGCAGCACTCATACCCCTTGAGGCTGGTTCTCTGCTTGACATTCAGCAATAACAGTGGACACCTTGAAAGAACAGTGAGAAATTCGTGTGTACTATGCGACTCCAGAAGCGAGTGCTTGCATCTCCAGGGAAGGGAGGGAAACACTCTGAAAAGTACAGTGCTTGGAACAGAGAACTCAGCCAAGAGCAAGCAGAACTCAGCAGGCCTGCCTCAGTCTGGCAAGTGAAAGAGGCCATTTTAGGGAGGTGGTAAGCAGGGGTGAGCTCCCCACACTGTGTCCCCACACACACACACTGCCTTCCTGCAGCCCTTTAAGGATACACTTGGTGGGCAGAGTCCAGTCCACTGGCACCACTGCCAAAATGAAAGGAAATAAACAACTTGTCCCTAGTTAGATCCAGCTGAGCTAAGTCAAGCCCCCATGTACTGACCTAGTCAGAGGGGATGCTAACTCATCTACAGTTAAGAGGGAAGAAGTGGGAGAAGCATATGGAGTTAGTCTTGTTGTCGACCAATTTGCATCTTTACCAACTCCCTTATTCCACTTCACATTCAGACTCTTTCACTGACACAGACTACAGATTTGCCTTTTGATATGGCAGGGTTTATTTATTACCCTCTCCAGATACATTTGCTTTTCAGAATAGAGACCTGAAGAAAGCCTGGTAATTCTCCTGAGGAAGGAATCTCCTCCGTGCTGTTGGAATCTTGGATCCTGCAATTCCCTGACACCATAGCTTACTTGTCAACACACTGATAAAGACATGGAATCTAGCACTGTATGTTGTTCCCTGGAAGTGCACCACTTAGGAAGCTACCTGAGCTTGGGCCAGCTGCTCAGTTATTGCATGAACACAGCCCCCTGCATCAGCACTGAGGGGCCCAGACATCCCTCCTGCCTTAATCCTCTCTTACACAAACGTCTCCCATGATGATGAGGACGGAAGACTGCAATCACAGCCTAGATGGCACCAGGAAATGTCATTATACAGGCACTAAGTGCCAAAATAGAAAAATCATCTCAGTTTGGTATCAATGTCCCTAAATGACTTCAGTTCCCTCTGTCTGATCTGTCTGCCTGTTATGGGATAAAGACACTTGCTGTTTAAATTAATGAACTCATGGTCATATACAGTGCTCAATGGTAAACACACATACTGTTCAATGCAAAGATGCTGCAGATATGAATATCTCTCCATGACAACAACAAAGTCACTGGGCAGAAAATTCTATTATAGAAAAGGGGGGAAGGTTCCCTTCAAAAATAAAAAAATAACAAAATAAACAAGACAAAGAGAGAGTGACAAGCCAATTCCCTTACATTCATAGGAGCAGCCCCGTGTTGGAAATATACCTACCATCCTGTCCTCTAGGAGGGGTAAACTCCTGCCTTTCTACCCCCTTGAGCAGCCACCAGTTCATGAGTATCATCTGCAACCATGCCTCTTCTCCTTTCTCTCTTCTCTTAACCTCTGTCTCCTTGAAGCTACCTGGCTCTGTTGAGGTGGTAAATCCCAATCCAGCTTCATTGTTTACAGAGAAATAGCTGATCCTGACTGCTCTGGGTTCCTACTCACAAGGACCAGCTGGGATCCTCAGACATCCTGGGGAAACCTGATTTTTACCAGGCAGAGAGGGAAATCACTCCCTGACTCTGGAAGACCCAGCTCTATTTCATTCCTGAAGCTCACTGACATCTACTGGACACCTAACTGCAGAAGACTCCTGCAGTATTGATTGCTGGTATTTTTCCAAGCTGACCACTTCCATGTCCAAGATCTCCAAGGAGAGATCTCAGAGCATGCCGAATTGTTGCTAGGCCTGATGGTACAAACCTGTTGTCTCACTAGAGAAGGTGAGCCAGGGAGATCACAGCTTCAAAGCTAGCCTAGGCAAGGGGCCCTGGGCTCAAAATAAAACACACACACATAAAAAAAGGAAGGTACGATCTGGGTGTCGTGGCATACACCTTTAATCCCAGCACTTGGAGGCAGAGGTGGGCGGATTTCTGAGTTCCAGACCAGCCTGGTGTACAGAGTGAGTTCCAGGACAGCTAGTGCTACACAGAGAAACCCTGTCTTGAAAAACCAAAAAAAAAAAAAAAAGGTACAAATAGATCACAGTTGCAGAACACTTGCCTAGCAGGTGTAAGCTGTAGTGTGTCTGTGATTTTGAGGTGGATTTATGCTTGCTAATTATTACTGTGTTAACTTTACACACTCAGCCACCATCATGAACAATGAGCAGTCTAGCATTTTTGTGTATCAGTAGTTCATTTATTCAATCCAACTTTTCCTCTAATCTACTTTATGTATTTGTCATAGTATCTTATGGTTCTTTCTTCCAGGTCAGGTATCTGGTCTACAGAGTGAGTTTCAGGAGAGCCAGGGCTACACAGAGAAACCCTGTCTCGAAAAAAAAAAGAATGTCTGGATTGATCTCAGTTGCAGAACAGTTGCCTAGCAGGTGTTCACACAAGTGAGGACATCCACAGCTCTGCCCTCTCCTGGCCTCACATGCAGTTTCCTGTGTCTGATGGGTCTATTCTCTCCTGGTCTCACCTGCAGCTTCATGCTTCTACATATTTTCCTTCTACATTTCTTTTGCACATATTCTTCTATACTGTGTTTAAATTTTTAAGCTGCATGCTGCACATTAAAGGACAGATGAGGCAGGAGAAGCTAAAAGTATTTCCACCTCTCAGAAAGCACATGCCTTTTACACTGTTGGAAGCAGCTATGCTGGAGGGGGCTCTCTTCTTCACCGGACTAGGCTTAAGTAGCCCCAGGTCCATGGCGGCTGGAAAGGAAGCCTCTTCTCTTCCTCTAACCAGGGCTTAGGACACCATCAACACAGCCAAACTCTACGTTTTGCTTTCACTTCTCTCTCACTTCCCAGAATTATAAACCAGCATGGAAGCTGCACAGGGAAATCTGAGAACCACAGTCAGCAGCTCTGAGATTGGATTTCTCAGAAAGGGGAGTGCAAGTGTGAACTGAGTGAGTGCCCAAGCAGCCTACAGAGAGGGCCTTAGAAACCCCTCCAGGGTCTCGAATCCCTCCCAATCCAAACAAGCTCAAATTGATGTGAACCTATAATAGGTAGATAGATAGATAGATAGATAGATAGATAGATAGATAGATAGATAGATAGATAGATAGATAGACTCTGTTGTTGGATTGTCCTGGTGATCTGTGTATTTTGATGCTAATTCTGTGTCCCCAAGAGGGGCTGCCTCAGAACAGAAGTGACTTCATGTGAACCTTCTCCCCATTTTACTTGTAAAATAAAGGCTAAAGCTGATGATTGGGCAGTGGAAGGGAAAGGTGAAGCAAAAAGTTTTAGAGAGAGAGAGGGAGAGAAAGGAGGAGGGAGAGACAAAGAGAGGAAAACTGAAGACAAGAAGATGGAAGGGAAATGGAGCAGAAGCAGGTAGTCTAGAGAAAAGTCAAGTTAGAAGGGATCTCATAGCTGGGGAACAGTGCAGTGGTAAATCTGCCCAATCTAGGTGCCCAGCTTACATTCATATTAATTGAGTTGTGTTTTCATTGCATGGGCTTATGGGACTTGGAGCTTTACCGCAACAAATTAGCACCCATCATATTAATTAGAACTCAACTAACCTGAGATAAAAGCTCACTGACCCCCAACCCCACCCCTAAATACACAGCTGGAGCAGCGATCTAGGCTGCAGCAGTGTGTGGATTGAAAGCTGACTGGGTCTGTCTGAGGGGCCTACAGAGAACTGCAGACAGGCTCTTTACCCTAACCCCCAGGCAGAGAGCTAGGGCCAGGAGCAGCACCCCAGGCTGGAACTGGACCTAGGCACTGCCCTGTAAGAATCGCAGGGAGGGACAGGAGTCCCTTCGGCTTAACTACCTGGGAGGTAGTTTTGGGACAGACACAGTGAACTGATGGGGGCATCTATGCCCGGAAGAGTCTTTCTTTGTTCAATTGCCCTACCCACCCACCTACCCGAGTCTACACAGGAAACGGACAGCCAGACTGGATCTCCCGACTGCTTGTTTGACCTGCAGGCTTCCTGAGATCCACACACAAGCACACGCTGCCAGCTGCAATCCAAACAGAAGCACAGAAGCCTCAGTCTTACTACAGTCAGCCCCTCCCTGTGAATAAAAGAATTAGACAGAACTGCACTGTTCCAAATTGAACAGCAGAGGGAGACACGAGTACAAAGCGCTAAAGATCAGGTAATACATTGATAATAAAGAGAGAAATATAACTTTTTTGATACTTAAAGATGAGAAACACAATAAATAACTTTTATGGGATGATATTTTGAATGATTTGACATGGACAAATTTAAAAGAAATAGGTATCTTGTCATATACCGGTATTGCAATATATATTCTCTTGATTTACTATGTCTTCTCAAAAGATAGGGCCCTAGATAAGAAATTCTTTGCCTTGGAAAAGAGATTACAGGTAACACCAGAACTAAAGGTTCATGATTTTATAGGTGAAAGTAAGCAAAGTCTAGAGGATAATTTACTAAACCTAGCAAATCAAACTAAGGCAGATGCTGCAATATCAGAATGACAGCATAAAGAGGAGTAAGATTATGGAACAGAAAACACAGGAAATTATAGAGCAGTATGAACAACAGAAAGAGAAATTTAAGACTTGGAAATGTTGCCTAGAGGAAACACTAGAGTTGAAGACACAGGAAATTATGGATCAGAATAAGAGATAGAAAGAAGAAGATGAAGGTGGGAGACAGGAGCTGGAAAAGATGCTAGAACAAAAGATACAACAGCTCGAAGATCAGACTGAGAATCAAAGGGAAGATAATAAGGATTGGAAGCAAAACTTGGAGAACAACACTTTAATCAATCAAAATAAAATGGACAGCAGAGTATCAGAATTGCAATATAAAGACAAAATCAAAATGTGGAGGCAGAACCTTGAGCAGAGAATACAGGAGCTCAAGGAACAGGAGGAGACAAAGGGAGAGCTATGAAGCATGTGCACAGACCTTAAGGGAGAATATGAAACTTCAATTAAGGAAAATACTCAGGTAGAAATAGAAGATAAATTTAGAGAAAGCCAACCAAAGGCTGTTAGAAAGCAAACTTTAGTCTATCCAGTTCATGTACAACCACGACCTCCAGACAATGATCAGCCACAGGTTTATCAGGAATTTGAATGGCAACCTGTGGGTCTGTTAGAACTGAGGAAATCTAAGGAAAGTGTCACTACTTTTGGAATGCATTTGCCAACTGTAAAACAAATCCTGACTTCTTGGACTATTAAAAATAGACTAATCCCCCAAGACTGGGAAGATATGGCAAGAGCAATATTACAACCTGCCACACATTTTCAATGGTTCTCCTGGTGGAGAGAAGAGGCGAGGAAGAGAGCATGACAAAATAGAGAGATTTCCACAGACCAGCTACTCGGTGAAGGATTCTGCCTCAACTACATCAAAGCTGCTTCTTTTAAAGACTTGCTTTCAGAACTTTTCTAAAGCAGCTAGCTTGCCTATCCAGCCTTTCAGACTGTCATAGTCAGGATGCCACCTAAGCAATGAACTTTCTCAGCACAGAGCAACTGGAAGACAAATGATGCCAGCGAGCTCTCCTTGGACAAAGCCAACATTCCTATTTCCCTTTGAGCCCCCAGAAAAAGATTCTTCTCCCCAATTTCAGCTGGAAGCAGACAAAAGCAGATTGTTGTCCCACTTCCTTATGTTGGGGGGCATGGTTCTGCCTTTTTTATGAATTATAGATATGTTGTCCTTTTAAGGGGTACTTTATAAATGTAGATTTGGACAGGGAGGGAACTAGAGAGCTTAAAATCAGGGATTTCTACCTTTCCTTTCCTCTTCTCTATCCTTCCTTCTCAGGTAAAGGGGAAGTGGATAGAAGAGAAAGGGGGAATAGAGAAATGTCATCGAAGTTAGAGAAATAGACAAATAGGGATAGGTTATCAAATTTACTCTTAAAACATTACATACCTATATCTTACATTGGTAGAAATCTTTATAATTGATAGAAAGTTGAAGTTTATAATCTCTTTCCATTGGTATACAATTTATTTGACACAAATGTAAGGTTTTCAATGGTATGAATTTATTGACATAAAAATTGGGATTAATAGTGTGACTCTCATGTAGGCATTGTGCTGTACAACACATAGCTGGGTAATATAGTAGTATAGTGATAGATCTACCCAATCTATTTGTACAGCTTGAACTCATATTAATTGAGTAGTGTTTTATTGCATGGGCTTATTGGGGTTGAAGCTTTAACAAAACATTCCTCAATGAGGTCAGCCCACAGCAAGACAATTCAGTTATCCTAAAGAACCTACTGAAAACCCGGAATGTGGTTCACATCTTTAATCCCAGCACTCAAAAGTTAGAGGCAGACGTAACTCTAGGAGGTCAAGACCAGCATGGTCTACATAGTGAGTTCCAGGACATCCAGAGGTACAGAGCCCCTGTCCTGGAAAAGAAAATTTACTAAAGTGTTACTGTATAGAGCACAGGGTGAAAATAGCCTTCAAGAGTAATTTTCATAGGTTGAAAGGTTCAGGATTACAATTGAAAAACTGATGTTGGGCTATACATGTATGTGTCAAGGTCTTTACTGTTGACAATTCTAAGTATTAAACTATGGTGCCACCTCTGGAGCATGGGTGCACATGTGATCAGGCCTGCAATTTCTACTGACAATGTATCTGCTTATTCAATGTGGGAAAGGGGTTCCTAGGAAAAATGCCCAGTGTTGAGCTGGGGCAAGTTCCACAGTGGAACTGTTGATTAGTAAGTGGGAAACCTGGGATCTATCCCCACCATTGTGGAACATAACAACACAAATGGAGGGATTTAAGGTCTGGTGATAGTCTCTTGATTTTCTTGTGGCTTCCGGAGACACTGTTAAGGTGAAGAATGGGGCAAGCAAAATGGATCAGTGAGTCAAGGAGCTGGCTCTCAAGCCTGACAACCTGAGTTCAATATTCTAAACTCACATAATTTCCATGATGTAGCTACTGTTGTCCTCTGACATACACACACATGGCATGTTGAACACACACACGTGCATACACACAAACACAACACATAGTCAACCAACCTGAGGAATGCTGGCACCACCGAGTCCATGTTCTCCTCTACCCAAGACCTCCAGCTCCACTTGCAAGGCCTCTCTACTTAGACCAGGATTGCATCCAGTGCAAAGCAGCTCCAGGAAGTTCATACTCTTGGGCGTTGTACTTTTGAGGACATTAGGATTGCAGGGTATCTTCTGTCAAGCAGTGCTGTCTCTGAGTACTCCAAGCCAACCTATGGAGCAAGCACAGAATACCCAGTCCAACATACAAAGTAACCCAGAGTCTAAAATATCTTGAAAAACATTTATATTTCATATCAATTTCCAGCTTTAAGTTTTCAGATTAGGATTGTCCAATCAAAAAATCCATGCTGATATTCAAAGCATCTAGAAGACTCCGAAGTGCGAGACACTTCTTGTTCCATACATTTTGAATGAGAAATACTCATATGCTGTTGTTCAAAAGCTGTTACACACAAGGCTTTCTTGAATGAAGACACAAAAAGGACTCCTCTCTCTCTCTCTCTCTCTCTCTCTCTCTCTCTCTCTCTCTCACACACACACACACACACACACACACACACACACATATACATACAACCATTAAACAGAATGGGGTATGGTGGTGATGATTTATTGCCTGTTAGTAGGCAGGCTGAGGCATGAGTATGCACGTGTATATATCCATATTTCATATAAGCAACGAAATAAAAGAGGAGTAAAACTTAGTAGACTACAATTCTCATGATAACAAGGCATTCTGATTATTATTGCATGCTTGGAGATAATTTCTTTTAAATACTGAATTTTTTTAAAGTCTAGACCAGGAATCCCGAAAAACTGATTTTTCTTGTCCAAAAGTTAAAAGTGGGCTTCTGAAAGTAACGCGCACTGTCAGTAGTGACATTAGGAGTCATTAGATAAATTGACCTCACTCCCTTATGGAGCCCATGGTTTGAATCTGCAATGTCTCCCAGAGGCTGCTATTTTGAACAACTTTTCCCTAGCTGGTGATGCTATTTGGGAATACTATGGACACTTTAGGAAGTGTCCTCCCTGACAGAAGTGGATAATTAGGAGTGGCCTTTAAGGTGCTGACATGGTTCTCCCCATTCTGTTTTTCCTGGTCAGCCATGATATGAGCACCCACTGCCACACACCAAGCTACCACCAACTCAACTCAGTAGTGCCTGCCTGCTGCTATACACTGCAGATCTCTGAACACCAGTCAAAATATTCCTTTCCTCACTTGTCTCTTCCAGGTATGGTGTCTCAGCAGCAAGAGAAAAACTAAGGGGCTGGCAAAATGGTTCTGTGGCTATGTGTGCTAGTTTTGTATCAACTTGAAACAAGCTGAAGTCATCTGAGAGCAGGGAGTCTCAATTGAGTAAATGCCTCCAGAAGATCCAACTGAAGGAAAACCTGCAGGGCATTTTCTTAATTAGTGATTGATATGGGAGGGCCCAGTCCATTTTAGATGGTCCAGTCCCTGGGCAGGTGGAACTAGGGTCTATAAGAAAGCAGGCTGAACTTGGCTGGAGAGATGGCTCAGCAGTTAAGAGCACTGGCTGCTCTTCCAGAGATCCTGAGCTAAGATCTCAGCCATATGGTGGTTCACAACAATCTGTAATGGGATCTGATGCCCTCCTCTGGTGTGTCTGAAGAGACTGACAGTGTACCTCATATACATAAAATAAACAAATCTTTTTTTAAAAGCACTCAAATATAAAATATATATATAAATAACTCTTTTAATAAGAATAGAAAATGGGCTAGGAAAGCAGTGGTCTCTACATCAGCTCTTGCCTCCAGATTCTTTCCCAATTTTGAGTCCCTGCATTGGCTTCCTTGCATAAACTGTGACTCAGGATACTTAAGAGTAATAAATCCCTTTCTCCCTATGTTGTGTTTGGTCATGGTGTTTCATCACAGCACAGAAACTTTAACTAAAACAGTGGGTAAATGTGCTTGCCCCCAGGCCTGACTACAAGGGTTCAGTATCAGGGACACACATTGTAAAGGGAGAGAACTTGCACAAATATACCAACATGTTAGATCTAGAAGCATACTCCTACTGACTGGAGTGGGCATTTATGTGTAAATGCTGGCACACACATGCTACAGCATGAGTCTAGAGGTCCAAGGTCAACTCTCTGAAGTCAGCCCTTCTCTGTCACGGTGGAACGAGGTGATGAGATTCAGGTGGTCAGATTTGGGTGGCAAACACCATTACCTGCTGAGCCATCTCACCAAATGCTATTTCAAGTTTTCCATAGATAAGTTAATAGACATAGGTGGAGTCACCACTGTGTCATTTTACTTCAAATTATCAAAAAACTTTCAGATTCACTCATAGAAAAATACATGCATTTCATGATGTGAAGTTTACTGTTGATTGCTATAAAAAAAATTGAGGTGTAATTGTCATCAAAAAGTTTTGTTTTTAAATAAGCAAAACAAAATTATTTCCCCACCCATTTGTAAAAGCTTTTAATGTATTTGCATATTTTTCTATTCAAATTTGAGTTCCTTTACTAATATTTTTATAATCATCCTATAAATTGTGACTACCTAACATGTAAGGGGACCCCAAAATTACATAAAAACACCTCACCTGAGAACATTCTTCAAAACATTGTTACCTTATCTGCCTGATTTTATAATTGTTTTCCTTGGTTTGTTAGTGTCTAATTTCTTGAGGTCTTTACATATTTTAGATATAATAAGAGATATATAGATATATTCCTCTCTAGTATATTGGGTTGGTAAAGATCTTTTCCCATTCTATAGGCTTCTCAACAAAGAAATCCTAATGGCCAAGAAGCACTTAAAGAAACTTTCAATGCCCTTAGTCATCAGCTGCAAATCAAAACCACTCTGACTCAAGTGACAACGCATGATGTTGAGGGCGTAGAACAAGGGGAACACTTGTTCATTGCTGGTGAGAGTGGATACTAGTACAAACACTTGGGAAATTAATTTGGTGGTTTCTCAGAAAATTGGGAAGAGTTCTAACCTCAAGACCCAAATATACTACTCCTGGGAATATACCCAACAGATGCTCCATATCACATGGACACTTGCTCTCCTATGCTCATAGCAACATTACTCATAATATCCAGACACTGGGAACGACCTAGATGTACATCAAATGAAGAATGAATAGAGAAAATGGGGTAAATTTAAAAAATGAATTTCTACTCAGCTATTAAAAACAAAGACATCATGAAAGTTGCAGGTAAATGGATAGAACTAGGAACTTCCATCTTGAATGAGGTAACCCAGAGACAGAAAGATACACATGGTATCACTTCTAAGTAAATATTAGCCACAAAGTACAGGATAATCATGCTGAAATCCACAGAACCAGAGAAACTTGGAAATAAGAAGGACCCAAGGGAGGATGTGGAGTCTCACTCAAAAGTGGAATTAAAATAGAATTCAGATGTGTATGGAGGGAGGAGATTGGGTAGGAGGCGAGTGTGCAGGGGAATAGGGATGGGGATAAGATATGGGAATGGAGAGGGAGAGGGCCAGGAGAGAGAACAGATATTGATGGGGGACATCTGTGGGACTATCTGGAGACATGGGAAAAGGGAGAAACAGGGAGTTTATGAGGTTGACTCTAGCTGAGACTCCTACCAGTGAGGTATAGGGAGACTGAAGTGGCCACATCCTGTAGACAGGCAGGACTTCCAGTGAAGAGAGTGGGACTCCAATATAATCACAAAACCTTGAACCCAAAATTTGTACTACCTACAAGATGTGCAGGGATAAAGATGGAGCAGAGAATGAGGGAATGGCCAGCCATTGGCTGGCTCCACCTGAGACCCATTCCATGGGAGAAAGCCAACCCCTGACATTATTAATGATACTCTGCTATGCTTGTGGACAGGAACCTAGCATAACTGCTTCCTAAGAGACTTCATCCATCAGTGGATGAAAACAGATGTAGAAACCCACAGCCAAACATCAGGCAGAGCTTAGGGAGTCTTGTGGGAAAGTTGTGAATGGGCTTGAGCAAGCTGGAGGGGTCAAGGACACCACAAAAATACCAACAGAGTTAACAACCTAGGCCCATGGGGACTGACAGAGACTAAACCAACAAAAGAACACACAGGGGATGGACGTAGGCCCTCTACACATTTGTAGCAGTTGTGTAGCTTGGTCTTCATGTGGGTCCCCTAGCAATTGGAGTGGAGGCTGTCTCTGACACTGTTGACTGCCACTGGAAGTGCCCCCCACCCCGTCCCTTAGCTGGACTGCCTGGCTGGGCCTTAGTGGGAGAGAATACACTTAGTCCTGCTGTGGCTTGATGTCCCAGGGCAGGCAGGGTAGGGGAGTGGGGAGGGGCTTTGCCTCTGCTGAGAGGAAGACAGGGTGATGGGGGAGGGATATATGAGGGTGAGACTGGGAAAGGAGAGGGGGAGCAGCAGACAGGATTTAAAGTGAATAAATAAATGAAAAATGTGATATGATTAAAAAAATAGATTCTGGGAGCTGGGAAGATGTTCAGGTATCAAGAGCGCTTGTTGCATTTCCAAAGTTTCCAGCTCCCACACTAGGTGGCTCCTAACTACCAATAACTTCAGGTCCAATGGAGTTCTCTTCTGATGTCTATGGATAATTCATTACACACAGAGGTGGGGGGGAGGGGAAGAAAGGGAGAGGTACATTAAAGAAATCTTTTGAAAAAATAGATAGATAGATAGATAGATAGATAGATAGATAGATAGATAGATAGATAGATAGATTCTTGGGGCTGGAAGGACTCACCGGGGAAGAGCACCTGCTACTGCTACTCTTCCAGAGAACCTGTGTTCTATCTCCCACCACCCACATGGCAGTTCACACCTGTCTGCAACTCCCCTTACAGGGCTTCTTGACACCTCACATTGACATAACTGCAGGGAAAACACCAATAAACATAAACTAAAATTTAAAAGTATAGAGATTCTGGGCACCCTTCTGCTAGGTAACTCTGATTTTTGAAACCCTTCACTTGTCTGCTTATTCAGACAAGGTCCCCATGTGTATGCTAAGAGGGCCTCAACCTCTCTATCCTCTGGTCCCAGCCTGCTGACTCTGCACTATTGTGATAAACTTAATTGACCAAATAAATCAGTACACACTTGATTTGCTCAGTCGATCACTGTCAACTACTCCCTCCAGTACTTTACTATCATAAACAACAATCACAAAAACTCTAGTAGGTATCTTTTTTCATGTGGTTTTCTGAGGCTGACAAAGTTAGAATTGCTCCTTCTTAAAAAGAAAAAAAATTAGTAAGCATGCCATCTGTGGTGTCACTGTTACTCTGAAAAAACAAAACACAAAAAAACAAAAAACAATAAAACCCCACACCCTACTGTAATCTGAGAATCACAGAATCTGAGAAAAACAATAAAACCCCACACCCTACTGTAATCTGAGAATCACACTGGCATATATCCAAAGCTATGCTAGATATTTGAAATGTTCAAAGTCCTTAGTCATCAGGGAAATATTAATCAAATGACCCTGAGATTCTACCTTACACCACATGTCCCTCAACTGAAGAATGGATACAGAAAACGTGGTTAATTTACACAATGGAATACCACTACACCAATAAGAACAAGGACATCATGAATTTTTCTGACAAATGGAACTAGAAAATATTGTGAATGAGGTAACCCAGATCCAAAAGGACATCCACTCACTTATAAATGGATATAACCCATAAATACAGGATACCTGCATACCTGCATTACACTCCATAGATTCAAAAATAGATAAACAAGAAGGAAGGCCCAAGTAAGGATGCTAAAAATCTCTTAGAAAAGATGTAGAGACCTGGGTAGGAGCGGTAAGGAGAATGGGACCTGTGTGGGGTTCAGGGTCCAAAACTGACCATATCACAAAGCAAGCCTCACCAGATACAAGATATTTGAAACAACTCCTTGCATCTTATATGATCACCATTAATTAAAACTGAACTTCAACAATAGAGAAAAGAGAAAGCCTACGAACTCTTGAAAACCAAACAATTGGCTACTCAATGAATGACTACTGGGCCAGAAAGGAATAAAGAAAGAAACTAAAGACTTTCTAATATTGGATGAAAATGAAGGCACAACATATGTAGTGGAAACAATGAAAGCACTACTAAGAGGACTGAAGTGTGGACACTATGCCCCTCCTTAGAAGTGGGAACAAAACACCCTTGGAAGGAGTTACAGAGACAAAGTTTGGAGCTGAGATTAAAGGGTGGACCATGTAGAGACTGCCTTATCCAGGGATCCACCCCATAATCAGCATCCAAACGCTGACACCATTGCATACACTAGCAAGATTTTATCGAAAGGACCCAGATGTAGCTGTCTCTTGTGAGACTATGCCGGGGCCTAGCAAACACAGAAGTGGATGCCCACAGTCAGCTAATGGATGGATCACAGGGCTCCCAATGGAGGAGCTAGAGAAAGTACCCAAGGAGCTAAAGGGATCTGCAACCCTATAGGTGGATCAACATTATGAACTAACCAGTACCCCGGAGCTCTTGACTCTAGCTGCATATGTATCAAAAGATGGCCTAGTCGGCCATCACTGGAAAGAGAGGCCCATTGGACACACAAACTTTATATGCCCCAGAACAGGGGAATGCCAGGGCCAAAAAGGGGGAGTGGGCGGGTAGGGGAGTGGGGGAGGGTGGGTATGGGGGACTTTTGGTATAGCATTGGAAATGTAAATGAGCTAAATACCTAATAAAAAATGGAAAGAAAAAAAAAAGAATAAAAAAGAATAAAATCTAAAAAAAAAAGACTTTCTAATATTGGATGAAAATGAAGGCACAACATATGTAGTGGAAACAATGAAAGCACTACTAAGAGGAAAGATCATAGTGTGAGTGCATTCATAAAGAAACTAGAAAGATCTTTGCCAGAAAGGATTCAAAAAAGAAAGAATTTCAGACCAATTTCCCTTATAAACATTGATGCAAAAATAATCAATAAACTGTTCCAAACCAAATCAACTAGTATATCAAAAACAAAATTCCACCATGATCAAGTAGACTTCAGCTCAGGGCTACAGTGATGGTTCAATATACAAAAATCTATCAATGTAATCCACCATATAAGCAAACTGGTACAAAACATTCAATCAACTCAGTGGATGCTAAAAAAAAAAAAAAAGCTTTGAGTTTTGGATTTTTTCCTCCCATCAGTAACCATCGTCAACTTGGAAATGAGAGATTTGCTTCATCTCAGTTTATTTTCTTTGGAATTGTTTGGTTGTTGTCTCTTAGAAGTATGTTCTTTTCTACTGAAAGACAGGGAATGGATACTGATGACAGGGGGATTGGGGATGGGCAAGACAGACGAGAGGGAGGGGAAACAAACATCATGATATATTCTATGAAAACATAATCTAGTTTCAATAAAAAGTAAATAAATTAATTGAAAAATACTAAAACAATATACAGAAACTATGGGATTACAAAAGAAAATACAAATAATAGTCTATTTTTTCTCTCTCTCTCCTCCCTTTCTCTCTCTCTCTCTCTCTCTCTCTCTCTCTCTCTCTCTCTCTCTCTCTCCTTCTCTTTCTTTCTTTCTTTCTTTCTTTCACCAAAAAAGGGAAAAGATTGGATCTTTATTCACAAATGAACAAAAATACCTACACTATTTTTTTTTCATGTAACCCAACATCCTGTACCAATTAAGGACTTCTTTCTTTTTCCACCTCTTTCTTTCTCCTCTCCCTCTCTATTTATATGGGTCTCAGACTCAAGCATGGCAGAAACCAGAATTCTACACAGGCTGTTACAAGAAGGAAGAAGGTACAGGAAGTGTCACACTCCTTTCAGGTGGGGACAAAGAGAGAAGGCAGCCAGCTTGGGTAGCTCACAACCATGATACCAAAAACAGGGAGACAAAGACAACAAGAATGTCCATTGAGTCTGAGGGCAGACAGTGATGTACAGAGAGATCCAGAACATGAACTAGAGAGGAAATCCTAACTTGGGAAAACAAAAGAAGAGGAGAGAAAAATACCCAGAAATAGCAGAAAATGGGCAGAAGAGCACGAAAGTCTGAATAAGGGAACACATGCAGCCAGCCTTACCTTTGGCTCCTCTGTTCTTTACTTGTAAGGGCAGAACCCACTTTACAAGCATTTGTCAGATGAAATGAAGCCCACTGCTTCTGGAAGTTCAGTGCTATCACCCACTAATGTAAGAATGCAGGATCAAGCTGGTCCAAGGATCAAAGCCTACAGAGGAGAGAAGAGAGATGTGAGGTCAACCAGGGTCAGAACAACAGAAGAAAGGACTCCTGGAGAAGAAACTGAAGCATTCATAATCTCTACAACGCTGCCCTTCAACACAGCTAAAATGGAGCTCTTGATCTCTTCCTTTGGTCACAGAGAGATGCTAATAGCTCACAACTCAGATTAACTGAAATGGTTTCTCAACTAAGTTGCCCCAACCTATATGCTCCTCTCCTTCCTGCTGAAGGGTTCTGTCTGAGTATACAATGGGCACTGAAGGGATAAAATCTTTTGGAATGTTTTATATCATATGTACATTAGAAAGACCTTCATCAATGAGCCTTATCAAAAGCACTACCATAATCTCAGAGGCTAAAAGTCATGTCAAGAGGGGTTGCCATGCCAAGATTAACTCTTTGATCAGCACACAACTCAGGCTTCATGGATGAAGCTGGTCTTCTGGCATGCATCTTCTCCACCCAATCCTGTCTTGGAGCTCAGAATATGACCTTCCAATTGGCTACTGCTTGATTTATGACATCATTCTCCCTCCCAGCCTACCAGCACCTAGTAGAATCCTGGGGTTTCCATGGAGCTGCCTGTAAACAAATTTGGATCATCACAGGTAACCTGTGACCAGTGACCAGTGAGCTGTCTGATACTGAACACTCTCTCTGGTTTGGTCAGCAGATCAGACAAAAACAACCATTTTTTCTGATTGGTTCACCTGTGTATTACTGTTACTCTCCATCATACATCATGTCAGGTAAGTAACAAAACTTTAAAATTGGTTTTGATCCAACTTTCGTGATTTTTAAATATATGTTTAAAATCCATACAGGACTAGTGAGGGATACCATAGGTATTGATATTCATACAAATTGAATGTCAATTTGAATGAATATCTCAAATTGAATGTTTAGCTTTGGTTTTTACTAAGAATGTGTCTCTGGACACAACAGTTTACTCTCAAGTGCTTCTTCACCCATCTCAGGGGGATTAGAGTGTCACTATGCTCTGGGCTCTGAACTGTTGAGTCTTAAGAGGCAAGTAAATGTGGGAGAGACTAAGAGGGGACTTGATTCTGAGGAAACAGTTACTGTAGAACTTTGAGGCTGTTACATGAAGGACAGAGCCATGGGAACTGGGAAGAGGAAAAAAATCCAAAATATAAAGATGAGGGGCTAGAAAGTAAAGAAATAAAGGAAGTCAAAAGTGTACAGTTGATCCTAAAGGAACACACAGGTAGTTTAGGACCGAATGCTGCAGAGAGGCACAGATTTCACATCTAAGGGCCTAAGGATTTGTCCTTTCCTGAGCCTTATTTTGGCAACTACACTGCTGAAATTTGTCTGGGCACAGGTTCCCTGTCATAAACAGAGGGCACTACCCCACTCTGAACCCTGACTCGTACAATCTGTCACATTCATCTTGTGCAGAGTTCCTTGATTCTTTTTTTTAAAGAATAAACATCAAATATATTTCTATTCCTAATTATAAAATCATGTATTAAAAATAGCTTTTATTACATTTATACATTTTAATATTTATTCCAATTCACTGGATATGTTGAGAGTGTCTTGAGGCCAAGTCTTTGAAGTAGCAGTTTAATGTCTACATTCAGTTCAGAGTGGCTTGGCTGAGACTGCCACGTCAGAGCTGTGAGTTATACATGGTTATCCATCTGTACAGACATTGCTGGACTTCTACAGTCAATGTAATGCATGAGAAAGAAATCACAGATGCATACTGGTAGCCGGCAGTTCATAATCCAGAAACAAAAATCACTACTAACTTAAACGATTACAAGAGACATTTCCCCCTTGAAAACCTAGCAGGAAAGCACTCATGGGAACACCTGGCACACATATGTCACTACCTTGCCTGTGGTGTGCGGAGGGCAGTGTTCATCCAGGTCCTCAAGAAGATCAAACCAAGGACTGTATTCATTGATCAGCATTCGAATGTCTTGCATATCATTTTGTTGTTTCTGTTGGTATTTAAGACCAGCCTGAGTCCACGGTGATCTTATAGTGTGTATGGGATTATTTCAATCTTCTTGTATTTGTTGAGGCCTGTTTTGTGACCCATTATATGGTCAATTTTGGAGAAGGTAACATCCTTTTGTTGAAAAGAAGGTATATCCTTTTGTTTTAGGATGAAATGTTCTATGGATATCTGTTAAATCCATTTGATGTTTCATAACTTCTGTTAGTTTCACTGTGTCTCTGTTTAGTTTCTGTTTTCAGAATCTATCCATTGATGAGAGTGGGCTGTTGAAATCTCCCACTATTATTATGTAGGTACAATGTGTGCTTTGAGCTTTAGTAAAGTTTCTTTTATGAATGTGGTTTACCTTGCACTTGGAGCATAGATGTTGATAATTGAGAGTTCATCTTAGTAGATTTTTCCTTTGACCAATATGAAGTGTTCTTCCTTATCTTTTTTGAGAACTTTAGGTTGAAACTCAATTTTATTCGATATTAGAATGACTATTCCAGCTTGTTTCTTGGGACCATTTGATTGGAAAATTTTTGTCTAACCTTTCACTCTGAGGTAGTGTTTGTCTTTGTCATTGAGGCACATTTCCTGTATGCAGCAAAATGCTGGGTCCATTCTGTTAGTCTATGTCTTTTGGGAATTGAGTCTATTGATGTTAAGAGATATTAAGGAAAACTGATTGTTTTCTGTTATTTTGGTTGTTAGAGGTGGAATTCTGTTTGTGTGGCTATCTTCTTTTAGGTTTGTTGACAGATTACTTTCTTGATTGTTTCTGAAGTATAGTTTTCATCCTTGTGTTGGTCTTTTCCATCTATTATCCTTTGTAGGGCTGGATTTTATAGAAAGATATTGTGTAAATTTGACTTTGTCATGGAATATCTTGGTTTCTCCATCTATGGTAATTGAGAGTTTTGCTAGGTATAATAGCCTAGGCTGGCATTTGTGTTCTCTTAAGGTCCTTATGATGTCTGCCTAGAATCTTCTAACTTTCATAGTCTTTGGTGAAAAGTCTGGTGTAATTCTGATAGGTCTGTTTTTATTTGTTACTTGACCAATTTCCCTTACTGCTTTTAATATTCTTTCTTTGTTTAGTGCATTTGTTATTTTGATTATTAGGTGACAGGAGGAATTTCTTTTCTGGTCCAGCCTATTTGGAGTTCCGTAGACTTCTTGTATGTTCATGGGCATCTCTTTCTTTAGGTTAGGAGAGTTTTCTTCTATAATTTTGTTGAAGATATTTACTGACCCTTTAAGTTGAAAATCTTCATTCTCATCTATACCTATTTTCCTTAGGTTTGTTTTTCTCATTGTGTCCTAGATTTCCTGGATGTTTTGAGTTAGGATCTTTTGCATTTTGCTTTTCTTTGAGTGTTGTGTCAATGTTTGCTATGGTATCTTCTGCACCTGAGATTCTCTCTTCTATCTCTTGTATTCTGTTGGTGATGCCTTGCATCTATGACTCCTGATCTCTTTCCTAGGTTTTCTAACTCCAGGGCTGTCTCCCTTTGTGATTTCTTTACTGTTTCTATTTCCATTTTTAGATCTTGGATGATTTTGCTCATTTCCTTCTCCTGTTTGATTGAGGTTTCCTGTAATTCTTTAAGGGATTTTTGTGTTTTCTTTTTAAGGGCTTCTAGCTGTTTACTTGTGTTATCCTGTATTTCTTTAAAGGAGTTATGTCCTTCTCAAAGTCCTCTATCATCATTATGAGAAGTGATTTTAGATCAGAATCATGCTTTTTTTCCAGTGTGATGGTGTACCCAGGACTTGCTATGGTCTGAGAATTGGGTTCTGATAATGCCATGTATCCTTGGATTCTGTTGCATACACACACACACACACACACACACACACACACACACACACAATTTGTTTGTTTTTCGAGACAAGGTTTCTCTGTGTCTCCCTGGCTCTCCTGGAACTCACTTTGTAGACCAGGCTGGCCTCGAACTCAGAAATCTGCCTGCCTCTGCCTCCAGAGTGCTGGGATTGCCTCGCACCATCTGGTTATCTCTAGAACTACCTGCCCTCACTATATCTGACTGGAACCTATCTTTCCTGTGTTCTTGGATGTGTCAGAACTCCTCAGAGTTCAGCTGTCTCTGTGGTCCTGTGATTCTGTGATCCTGTGATCCTAAGATCCTGGGTTTTTCAGAGCTCCTGGAAGTCAAGCTGCTTCTGGAACCCTGAGATCCTGTTGTGACCAAGCTCCTAGGATCCTAGGATCCTGGGATCCTGGGATCCTGGGACCCTGGGATCTTGTGGTCCAGGGTGTGTTACAGCACCTGGGAGTGGAGCTTCTTCTGGGTGTTGTGGTTCTGGCTGCAGAGTTCACACCCAAGGTCTGCTCAGGGCACTGGCCCAGACAGGAAAGAGTTCCTTGGTTCTTGTATACACTGGCTATGTTGGATATTATCAAGGCTCCCACTCTATAAGAGTTACAATTAACAAAGGGAAGTACAATCTTATTCATGAAAAAGCAAGGCTCCCATTCTGTTAGAATTAAAATTAACAAAGGTTACAAAGGTAGAAACAATCTTATTCATGAAAAAGCCTTCTAATAAGTTTGCAAATCCTAATAGTCAGGCCTAAATAAGTACAAGCTACATGAAAATTTATCACCAGGTAGTATTTATAAAGTGATATATACATACTATGTAAGACTTATACTTAAATCATAAGAAGGCATCAATTATAAAAGAAATGGGAGGGCAAAGGAGGATCTAGAAGAGGAAAGAATTAGTTAAATAACAGTATTCATACACAAAATCCTGTATGCATCATTTTCGACTTGATATTTTATTTATTTACATTTCAAATGTTATCTCCTTTCCCAATCCCCCCCCCAGAAACACCCTATCCCACCCCTCTCCTCCTGTTTCTATAATGGTGTGCCCCAACTACCCACCCACTCCTATACCCTTGCATTCTCCTTTACTGGGGCACTGAGATTTCATGGGACCAAGGGCCTCTTCTCCCATTGATGCCTGACAAGGCCATCCTCTGCTAAATATGCAGTAGGAGCCATGAATCCCTCCATGTGTACTCCTTGGTTGGTGGTTTAGAACCTGGAAGCTCTGGTTGTTTGACATTGTTCTTCCAATGGGGTTGCAAACTTTCTTTCTTTCTTTCTTTCTTTCTTTCTTTCCTTCCTTCCTTCCTTCCTTTCTTCCTTCCTTCCTTCTTTTGTTTTTTCAAGACAGGGTTTCTCTGTGTAGCCTGGACTGTATTGGAACTCACTCTGGAGACCAGGCTGACCTGGAACTCAGAAATCCTCCTGCCTTTGCCTCCCAAGCCCTGGGCTTAAAGGCATGTGACACCACTGCCCAGCCATTAATTTTTAATCATAGAATATAGACAATCTAGACAATCCTGGTGGAGCTGGCACTCACTTAAGAGAGCAGCACTCCATAGGCAGACCCAGGTCCATCTGTATATATTAGAGAGACCCTGTCTCTCTACAGAGAGTGAGATCTGCATAGGACACTGCAAAGCAAGAGGCCTAAGCTGTCTATGGCTCTCTTGCCTCTAAACATTTCTGCTCTGGGACAGAGTAACGAGATAGTATCATAGGTATGGGAGCAAGACAAGCCAGGACAAAGAAGGACTGTGCCTAGATTGGAGCAAAAGTTGAATGAGATCAATTAGGAATTCTCTGCCCACAGAGAAAGAACAGGCAGCTAATCAAATGAGTGTCATCCTGAAGAGTACCAAGAATCAAGTACTATTGATTCATTTGCAATTTGGGATGTTGGAGAGAACTTCAGTCTTAGACAATCCCAGCCAGTACAAACTGGAGATAGCATTGCTCCCCACAGGAACCTAGAAAGCATCAACCTCATTATTTTCCTGCTGTCCTCTTCCTCCCTACAGAAAATTTCCAAAGTTCACCTTTCTTTGGGACAGAAAGTGCTCTTCAGTCCTCTCTCCCTGTGATGAGCAACTCTACACACTCAGGAAGGTTGTGCAACACCTCGAGTGTCTCCACCCCAGCTGTGAGTTTAGCATGGATCCTGCCACCAAACACCATCACTTCTGTACAGCTGATCACAGGCAGAGCCTACCTTAACCCACATGCTGGCATGACCATGCAGGTGGAGCTGACTGACCAGAGCCAGAACTCAACCTCTGCACTCTTCTATCCAGGTGTTCTCAAGTGGGATCTCACAGAAAGCAAAGATAGGGGAGATGCAATCCAGGAATTCAATATGACCATCACTGACCAGGACACTGCACTCTCCTCCCTGTCTGTGACATGCCAGTATGATAAAATTTTAGATCCCATTACCATAGCCCCTTTCCATCCATCACTTTTAACCAGTTTTGTCCAAGTTACACCACCACAGGTACCAGATCAAGGATACAGCCTGGCACCTTCCTACCAGGATGGCAGCCAGGTGTACTACTACAACCACAACAGCCTGGACTGTCTGATACCCGGAGAACTAGGACAGTGTCTGCAGTCCTACAGCTCTGTGTCCTACCCTGTGAGCAAGGAGTCTGCCCCTCAACCAGAGATGCTGATGGTGGGAAAGGAGATTCAGCCAAGGAATGCCCTAATACCAATCTCCCCCTCTGGCTTCTCCTTTTCCACATCTGGTCAAAATATGCCAGACATCAGTCTTCCGGGTAAGTACAAACTCAGGAGGGAAAGGCACGTGATCAAGAGTCCAAGGATGCTCAAGTCTACTTTTCGGTAGTGGATATTCCACACAGCCAGAGATTATGAGTCTTTACAGGTTAAATAGAGCTCTGCTTTTCATCCCCATCTTCAGACTTAATAATGATAGAGAATGCAAGGCCACAGTGAGTGGTGTCCATCCTGCATTCAGTGGTGTCAGGAACACACCACACTCACACATGTGACAGCACAAGTTAGTCACTATCAAATCCCTGCACACTGTTACTGACTCATTCAACTACTGCTCTGGGGTAGAGATGACAATGACGACTTTTTGTTTTGGTAACTTGGGATTTTTCTGTCAGTTGAAAACTCTCTCCAGAGCAATGCAACTCAAAAGCTGTCCTGGAGGAAGAATTCCTCTCATATCCCAGCACCTCTCCTGGCATTTTCTTACACTTAAAATTATAGAGAGAGTAGGGTGCAGAACATGTACCATTGCTAAGGTAGCCAAGGCTAATTTCCTTCTTTTTCCTTCTGATGCAGTACTTCAGAAGTGACCCATTGACAACAATATAAGATCATGTAGATGTTTTCTCTAATGGAGAATCATAACCAAGCCAAAATATTTCATTTTCTTACATCAATTTGCATGTTGCTTACAGGAGGTCTGTAAGATACAGGGCTGGAAGAAAGCTCTTTTGTTCAAATGCTTGTCTCAAAGGAGGGCCCAGCTAGTTTTGGATGCCTAAACCCACATAAAAAGCCAGGCTTCTGGGGTTTTGAGTAATGCCTTAAACTGAAAGAAGTTGTCAGAGTCAGGTAGTTTCTTTAAAATTATGGCCCAGACAACCTACCTAATAACAAAGCCCCAAAAATGGGAATCACTGTATCATTGGAAAAGGGAAGACAAGTGAGGAGCATATATCAAGAAAATTTTGTAGCCTAACCATAGACTCTAAGCCTCAAGAACCACACAAACCTGAAGGAACACAAAAGTATCTGAGAAAACATGACATGGCATGGGCAGCAAAAACAGAGCAGTCACCATCTGTCTGTCAAAAGAGCTGCTGTCTGGGATGCTCAAGCACAGCTCATAGGAATAGCCTGCCCTCCTGCAGAGGCTGCGTGCTGTAGTGGGATGAAATGGGGGAGGGTGGGGAGCATCTCACTCATCAGCACTGACTTCTTCCTTGACTCTTTTCCAGTGGTGCACATGGAGACGACCCAAGGATTGTTACCCTCGGAACAGACAGTCAGTCTGTTGCAGAGTCCAGAACTCTGCAATATTTCCACTGAGGTTTTCCAGATGAGCACACCACCTGTCAATGGGGACAGGTTATTAACAGCCCCCATGTACAGTTCTTCGGAATTCCTGACCTTGCCTCTAGCTCCAAGCCTGGAAGAAAGAGAGAATGAAAACATGCTTGAGATGAAAGCTGAGCTGTCAATGCCTCAGGATGCCTATGAGGGCACTAAAGAAAACCAAGGACCATCACACCTTCCTTTAGTGCACCCTGACTTCACTAATACAAGAAGTATAAGACCAAAGTCTGCTTCTGACAATGCCACCATGGAAGGCATCAGTGTGGGTCTGGAAGAGCAAGAGAAGCTGGAGAATGAGACTGGATCCAGAAACAACTTTGACGACATCACTACACTGGGAGCAGGTGATCACCTTCCCCAGTTCTTCAAAACCCTCAAAGACATAGACTGGGGCCCTCCCCTTCAGAGCTGGAGAGTCATGAGCAGCTCCTCTGAAAAGGTGACAAAGAATGACCTAAAAGCCTCTGACCTGCTCGATGGAGCTCCTCAGGCTAAAATCCAGCACCAGGACCTGGTCAGGAGAGAGAGGAGTGGGGGCTGTGCAAAGGACAAGGAAAGAGCTATTGACAACATCTCAAAGCATCTGGAGGGCAAAGATCCCAAAGAGGCACCCAGCAGGCACAGCAGAGGTAGAAAACGGGGGCAAGAAAGACCAAGTGGGCCACAGAACAACTCCAAGAATACAGAGGAACTTAAGCAGTCAAAGATCAGAGTCAAAGCAGAACAGAAGCCCACCACCCCCAAGACCAAGAGGAAGAGGAACCCACCTGAGCTCAGTCAAAACAGCTTCAAGAAGCCTCGAACCCACCTTGGCATGCACATGCTGGAGTCCGTACAGGTCTTCCACCCACTCGGGAAGAAGATTGAGAAGAAAACTGGCATCCCTTCCTTCGGGGGTCTGAGAACCTCCACCAACAACAAAGATCAAGGCCCAGGCCCAGCCACCTCTGCACTGCTAGATATGCCACCTGAGGGCCGGGGTCCTGACAGAATCCCAGGCAAAGCTCAGAGAGCAAAGATCAGTGCTCACAAGGACTGTACATCTCCACCCCCGTATGAGCTGCCCCCGCCTGGGAAGGTCAAGTTAGTACCTTTGCCTTTCCCAAAGCTGGACCAGCCTCAAGCCAGACCTGCTTCTAGAAAGCCTCTCCCCCTGGCTTCACACAGGCCCACTGCAGCTTACCCTGTGAGGCTTCATCCCCACTCAGCTCATCCATCCCAACCAGCTCCTGTCAGCACATCTCTGATGGCCTCTGCCAATTCAGCTCCTCCAATTTCCCCCAGTGCTACACAACCTAATGTAGCCAACACCAGTCAGTCTAATGCTATGCCTCAGTTGTCCTACATGAGGCTTGTACCCTACAGAGCATCCTCTCACACTTCATTCCAGAGAGAGCTTATTTCTTCTGCCAGGAACAAGGCACCATCACCACCCAAACCTCAAACCCAACATCGACTGCAAGACTTCAGCTGCCAATCAATTCCATGGAGGAAAGTCGACATTCTGGGACCAGTCATCTCACAGCCCATCACAAAAGAGGAGCGGCCAGAGAGGGAGGCCATGAAGAGGCGCGCTCAACAGGAGCGTGAGAATGCTGCCAAGTGTAGCTCTCCTGGGAGACTACAGATTTTCCTTCACAGGGAAACCGATATGGAAATTTCTCAATATTATGGCTATGCAATGTAGGAGCTGGCCAGATCTTTGTAACATAGTACTTGTGATGTGTATAATGACAGGTACACAGATACAGATATATACATAGAACTTCAAGGGTCATATAAGTGTGTAGATGCCTAAGTAAATATGTAGCTATGTAGATGAATATGTAGATGTTTGTAATTATATAAATGAACAGACAAATTTTCTATAATAATTGTAAATATTTGAAGTCAGTAAAACTAACTGGAGTAATTTAAGTCAGTTCTTTAATCCATAGCATATACAGAGGCCTTTGTTATTTAAGTCAGTTCTTTAATCCTGAGCATATACAGAGGCCTTTGTTACTTAAATCAGTTCTTTAATCCATAGTACATAAGGAGGCCTTTGTTATATAAGTCAGTTTTTAATCCATAGCATATACAGAGTCCTATGTTATTTAAGTCAGTTTTTTAATCCATAGTATATACAGGGCCTTTGTTATTTAAGTCAGTTCTTTCATCCATAGTACAAAAGGAGGCCTTTGTTATTTAAGTCAGTTCTTTCATCCATAGTACAAAAGGAGGCCTTTGTTATTTAAGTCAGTTCTTTAATCCTGAGCATATACAGGGCTTTGTTATTTAAGTCAGTTATTTAATCCATAGCATATACAGAGGCTTTTGTTATTTATGTCAGTTCTTTAATCCATAGTATATATAGGAGAAGTCTTTATTATTGTTCTCAAAACTTTAATATTGCTAATTTTGATTGACAAAATAGTATATGTTACATAACTACATCATATTATGTAAACTCTAGTAATACATATTTACTATTAAAGCAATTCATCATAGCTCTGGTGGTAATAAAATTATTCTCCTTGGCTTTTAATTTCTCTGTACTGGTCACTGATTATGGGCTGTTTCCTAAAGGATTTCCTATCAACTTAACACACTAGCACTCTCACCATGGTTCTTCCCATTTCAAACCTCTCACACCAGCCCTTAATTATAATTTGCATGGGACAGAGCACTTCCTAATGTTTCAAGAAAGGAAAAACAGGCTTTCATGTACACATGTATACATACATGATCTAGAACCTAGATATGACAGAGAACACATCAGGATGACTAACTTTCTGAGATGTTTTTAATTTGATTAGTATGCCTATCTCACGTTGGATCCATTTCAGAAAACATCCATTTAATATTTATTTTGCATGTATGTCTCCCCTGTATACATTCTGGAACAACACATGTGTGCAGTGCCCAGAGGATGACATCAGACATGTGGGTCTGGAATTGAGGAACATTGACAGGCAGCTAGGAACTCAGCCTGAGGACTCTGTAAGAAAAACAAGTGTTCTCTATAGAGCTATCTCACCTGGCCCAGGATGAGTGCAGGTCCTGTAACAGCATAGCTTCACTTTCTTTGACTTATGCTTTCCTCCCTATGTCCATCAAGTTTTTCTCACCCATGACAATGATGTTGGATACCACCTTGGTTCCCTAATGTACTGGAGACACTGCTATAATCAACACTGATGGCAAGGGTCTTTCTAATATGTCCAGTTTTGGAATGGTTTGCTTGAGCCATGTGGTAGGCCAGGTTTTGGCTTTAGGAGGTCCCATTATTGGGACACCCAAACAGGCAGAAACATGTCACACCCCACCAGCAGAGCACAGCATTCCGTCTTGTGCACTCCCACAGAGATGTTTGTCATTCCTTCTCTGATTGACTTTGGCATCTCCTGAAGTTTCACTACGCATTGCTCCAACTCCTGGATCCACATGCTTTTTTAATGCATTCATGCTCTGTATTAAAACTTTGAGGACTGCCATTTTATTTATCATTTACAAACTGGGTTGTCTTGTTTCACATGACTTAGATATTTTGTTTAATTGCAAATAACCTACATATTAATCCATCTGCAGTAATAACAGCAATGACTGCCTCTTGTTCATTAAGCCGTACCCTCAAGTAACTGCTTCCTTTGCTGGGAAGGACCACTTTGCTTACCTGAGAAGCCATTTGTCAACTTCTGCCAGGATGCCTTGGGTGGCTCTATATATTTGCCTATCCCTGTACCTTGAACTGTATGTGATAATCTGTTATGAGAGTTTCAAGTTTGTCACACCTAGGTCCCTAAGTGGACATATGGCATAGGTAAACTAAAATATGCATTGATTTGTTTGCTTGATTTTGTGTCTGTGTGTGTGTGTGTACCCTTTAGTGTCTTGACACAGGGTCTCACTACATAGCCCTGGTTGTCGTAGATCTAACACTGTAGACTGAGATATCCTTGAACTCACAGGGATCTGCCTCCATCTGTCCCTGCCTCTCCTTCTGTGCCTCTCTTCATCTCTATCTCTACTTTTCTCCCTCTCTGCCCCTCTGAGCCTCTGTCCCACTGCTCTTCTTTCTCTGCTCTCTGTTTCTGCCTGTGCTCATGCTTCTGTCCCCCCCACCTCCCAGCCACCACCACCACCTCTGCCTACCAGCGCCCCTGCCCTCATCCTACCCCGTTTCTTAGTCAGGGTTTTACTGCTGTGAACAGACACCATGACCAAAGCAAGTCTGATAAAAAACAAAATTTAATTGAGACTGGCTTACAGGTTCAGAGGTTCAGTCCTTTTATCATCAAGGTGGGAGCATGGCAGCATCCAGGGAGGCATGGTGCAGGAGGAGCTGAGAGTTCTATGTCTTCATCCAAAGGCTGCTAGTGGAAGATTCACTCCTAGTCAACTAGAGTGAGGATCTTAAGCCCACACCCACAGAGGCATACCTACTCTAACTTGGTCACACCTCCAAATAGTGCCACTCCCAGACTCAAGAATATACAAACCATCACATTCCACTACCTGGCCCCCATAGACTTGTTCAAGCACATGAGTCTATGGGCGGGGGTGGGGAGGCATACTTAAACACAGCATAATGCAAAATGCATTTAGTCAAACTTTTAAAGTCCTCATAGTCTATAGTATTCTCAACAATGTTAAAAAATCCAAAGTTCAAGGCCTCTTCTGAGATTCATCCAACTAATTAACTGTAATCCCCAAAGCAAGGCAGGAAACCAGCTGGGCAAATTCCAAACTCTACATCACCATGGCTGATATCAAAGTGGTCTCCATTCATTTTTCATCTTCGTTGACTGCAACAAACTGCTTTCTCCTGGGCTAGTTCCACTTTCTGTTAGAAGCTTTCCTCAGCATGCCATGCCTCTAGCATCTTTAACGTCTTTGAGTCTCCAAAGCAATTTCAATGTTACAACTTCTTGTTCCAGTGTCCGGCATTCCACTTAATCTTTTGGACTCTTCCTAAGGGCTGGCATCACTTCTCCATCTCTGCCCTCTGTAGAACTCTATGCTCAGGTTGATCCACTCCACTATGGCTGCTGTTCTTGGTGATCATCCCATGGTACTAACATCACCAATACACTGGGGTATTCCACTCAAACTAGGCTTCACCAATAGCCTCTCATAGGCTCTCTTCATGGTGCCAAGCCTAAAATCCTTTACATGACCCCTTCAGTCCTGGGCCATCAACTACAGCTGAGGCTATACCTTCTCCAATGGCCTTCCATGACCCCTCACAGTGCCAAGCCTCAGCTGTTCTTCATGACACCTTCATGCCTTCAAAACCAGTACCACCTGGGTGATTCTTACACTCTACCAAGTCCAGCTTGCAGCTTGGCTCTCTCTGGAAAACAGCTTCTTTGTGATCCCAGAAAACACTTCCCAGAAGATATCACCTCAGTGATGCTGGTTTCTTCATAATCACTGCTAATTTCTTAGCTCCAGCTAACCAGCATCAATTGTCCCAGTCGTTCTTTCCATTCTTAACTCTAGAGCCAGAATCACATGGCTGAAGCTGCTGAGAAGTTCTGCTGTTGGCAGGAATTGGAACATGACCCCCCTTCTACTATTACATTGTCACTGGCTTCCTGTTTTCCAAATCCTTCACTGCCTAAGGGTGGCTATCCTGGGTCTTGCTCTGTAGATTGGCCTTGAACGCAGAGATCAGCATGCCTGTCTCCTGGGATTAAAGGTGTGTACCACCATGCCTGGATCTAAATTTAGCTGGGTAGGATCTTTCCCCAAGTTCCTACTCCCTTAATCCTTTTATCTCTTAGAACACAGGATTTTGCTCCATTTCACTTCCTGGAACCCCTTTATTATTCAAACTATATATTTTATATTTTTCCTTTCTAAGCTTGCTATGCTTGTTCAAACTTTTCTTGCCTGAGTTTTGGGAGTACAAGCATACTCTGCTACCCCAGGCGGAATCAAGTTTCTTCTATACATAAAGATATCCAGGTTTCCCCGCATCATCTGATGAATAGGCCACGTTTTAGTGAGGGTACATTCTTAATCTTTCTAAAACCCAGTGGGATTTAACTGCATATATTTTTTAACTGGAACTCAATTCAGATTCAATTATCTAAACGTCTGTTTAGTGACAGAAGTAGCCTATACTAGACTATAGTAGGCAATATGGATGTGAATCGCTAACCTCATATGAGGTGTGTTTAAGGTATCCAGAGTATTTTTTGCTTCCTTAGTAATGTTAAGATACATTTCTACTTTTGAAAGGAATGAAAACCCCTTTTCATGGTTTTTTATTGGATGATTGACTCCATCCTGCAGATAGATATTCATGGTATAGACCAACATCTAGCAAGAGTCAATAATCTCCACCTTAACACGGGCTATTTGCTGCCCAGGGTCACCCATCTAGACAAAGCTAAGAAGGCCAGCATGAAACATCCCTACCCCTGTATCAAATGAACCACACAAGGAGGAGCTAGTACGAGGAAATGCCATGAAGGAGTAGCTGATGGAGCTCTCTGGTCTTAGCACTTCCCATGGGCTGCATTAACTCCAGAAAGAAGCATGGGGATGGGACCATTGCCATCACTTTCCATCCTAGGAGTGACATGAAAGACTTGATGCATATCTCTTCATTTTGATACACTTAATTGAATTTTTATTTTTCCAAATTAAGAACCACGGACTTATGTAACATAAAATGAACTTTAGGAAAAGAATTTTGATTACTAAAGCAATTAACAAAACGTTATTCTCATATTGCAATTATGTTCATTGATTTTAATTCTCATTGAACTATATTGGATACTGAGCACACTAACTCTGTTACCAAGACCTGTCCATTTCTCAAATCTCACCACAACCCTGAGTCATCGTTCTTCTACAAAATGTTGCCTACAAATCATAAATAGCTCTATATGTATTATGGAGGATCAACATATGGCAGAAAACATAAGATTTTTTTTTCTGGGCCTAGATACATTTGGCCACAATATTATTGTCTCCAGTTACACACAATCTCCTGCAAACAATGTGAATTTCTTCACCTTTTTAGCTGAAAATAGTTCCCATGTTGGAGATATCGCATATTTCTCATCCCTTTTTTCTTCTCTTGTTGGACATCAACATCTAGCGCTAACACAGATATTGCTGACAATGCTACAGTCTACACTGATGTGCAAATCACTAATTCATTCAATTAGTAAAGTATGCATGGGATATGTAATAGTCATGGTTTTCTTATTTAAAGAAACTCCATATGGGGGTGGGATAGATGGCTCAGCGGTTAAGAGCACTAACTGCTCTTCCAGAGGTCCTGAGTTCAATTCCCAGCCACTATATGGTGGCTCACAACCATCTATAATGGGATCTGATTCCCTATTCTGGTGTGTCAGAAGACAGCTATAGTATACTCATATAAATAAAATAAATAAATCTTTAAAAGGAAAAAACTCCACACGAAGTGCAGACAGGGAAATGTACTTTACTACTTGATAAAAGTGGTACATGGGAGCCCCCTACTTTCAGTTAAAGCTCCACTTATATTCTATAGCATCCAGGAACGTCATGTACTACGAGGGTCTGAATTGAGTAAAGGCTGGGATGCAAAGTCAAAGTTTCAGGCCTCTCCATGGCTCCTTGAATTCTGGACTGTTATGTCCACTGCCATAGACCTAGGAATTACTGCACAGATCTGTTCAATTACTTACAGTCTCCATTCATCCAATGTACCTGCTGCTAAAATATGTCAGAGGGCTGTCTATTGTATTATGGAGTAGATACGCTAGGCTATAGTGCTGTATGCCTTTGCTCCCATTCTCACCATCTTTGGCACTCTGGATTGCCTGACCGTCCCTGAGTCTTGCAAGGACTGATTTGTGCATAGTTCATTTCTGGGTAATAGGCTGCCCTCTCACCACAACAACAGCCACTGAGTCTTTGCAGCCTGAACAATTGCAACTCTCTCCATCAGCAAAGAACACCACTGGAAGGACATGTCCACCCAATAGGCAGACTGAAGCAGTTACAGCAGAACTAACATCTGCACTAATATGGGCATAAACACAAGTGTTTAGAAGGGAATGGAGAGGCCCATTCCTTTTGTTCCAAGCAGCTTGTTCTATGACATCCATGTCTGAGGTATCCATTCCCCAACAGGACTGCCTTTTCTGGCCTCAGTGGGAGAGGATGCACCTAATTTGGCAGAGACCAGACATGGTTTCTCTGTGTATCCCTGGCTGTCCTGGAACTCACTCTGTACACCAGGCCAGCAATACCTCTCCTGGGCATATACCCAGAAGAAGTTCCAACTTGTAATAAAGACACATGCTCGAATATGTTCATAATAGCCTTATTTATAATAGCCAGAAGCTGGAAAGAACCCAGATGTCCCTCAACAGTGGAATAGATACAGAAATTGTGGTACATTTTCACAATGGATTACTACTCAGATATTAAAAACAATGAATTTATGAAATTCTTAGGCAAATGGATGGATCAGGAGGATATCATTCTGAGTGAGGTAACCCAATCACAATAGAATTCACATGGTATGCACTCACTGATAAGTGGATATTAGCCCAGAAACTTAGAATACCCAAGATATAATTTGCAAAACACATGAATCTCAAGAAGGAAGACCAAAATGTGTAAACTTCATTCCTCCTTAGATGAGGAACAAAATACCCATGGAGGGAGTTACAGAGTCAATGTTTGGAGCTGAGACGGAAGGAGGGACCATCCAGAGACTGCCCTACTCAGGAATTCACCCCATAAACAACCCAGTCACTAGGCAGATGCCAACAAGAGACTGCTGACAGGAACCTTATATAGCTGCCTCATGCAAGGTTCTGCCAGTGCCCAGCAAATACAGAAGTGGATTCTCACAGTCATCCATTGGATGGAGCACAAGGTCCCCAGTGAAGGAGCCAGAAGACGCAGGGAGCTGAAGGGGACTGAAGCCCCATAGGAAGAACATTAATATGAACTAACCAGTACCCCCAGAGCTCCTTAAACTATATCACCAATCATAGAAAACACATTGTGGAACTTGTAGCGCTAGGTGCATATGTAGCAGTGGACGGCCTAGTTGGTCATCAGTGGGAGGAGAGGCCCTTGGTCCTGTGAAGGTTCTATGCGCTAGTATAGGGGAATGCCAGGACCAGTGGGTTGTTTAGGCAGAGGGAGGGGGAGGGTTAGGGGATTTTCATAGGGAAAACTAGAAAAGGGGATAACATTTAAAATGTAAATAAAGAAAATATCTAATAAAAAATAAAACCCAGCTAAAACAACAAACAAAACTTGGAATAAATCCCTAAAATCACAAAGCCTGGAAGGTGAAAAATAAAACAGTTCAAGACCTAACACAGGAAAGAGAGCAAATGAAGAACAGGCAACCCGACTGTCTAACCAGTCTCCATCAGGACTGCTGGGCAAGGAACCTCTTAGGCCTTAGCGTTCCATCTAGGCCTCGTGCTGGCTCATTTTCTCTGTCAACTTGACACAGGCTGGAGTTATCACAGTGAAATGAAGCTTTCTTGAGGAAATGCCTCCATGAGATCCAGCTGTAAGGCATTTTCTCAATTAGAGATCAAAGGTGGGAGGGTCAATTGTACGGTGTGCCATCCCTGAGCTGGTAGTCCTGGGTTCTATAAGAAAGCAGGCTGAGCAAGCCAGTAAGTAACATCTCTCCATGGCCTCTGCATCAGCTCCTGCTTCCTGACCTGCTTGAGTTCCAGTCCTGACATCCTTTAGTGATGAACAGTAATGTGAAAGTATAAGCTGAATAAACCCTTTCCTACCCAAATGCCTCTTGGTCATGATGTTTGTGCAGGAATAGAAACCTTAACTGGGGCTGGAGAGATAGCTCAGCAGTTAAACACACTGACTGTTCTTCTGAAGGTCCTGAGTTCAAATCCCAGCAAACACATGGTGGCTCACAACTATCTGTAAGGAGATCTAGCATCCTTTTCTGGAGTGTCTGAAGACAGCTACAGTGTACTTAAATATAATAAGTATATAAATTTAAAAAAAGAAAGAAACCTTAACTAAGACAGGCCTTAGTATTTTACCTAGGCCTTAACACTAGTTAAGACTACCAGATCTCTTATCAAAAAGAGACAGCTTTGCCTTGCTAGCAGGCTTCATGATTAAAGATCCACAAGTTTCAGCGGGAAACTTTTGAAGATGTAACCTTTTTCTACTCCCTTTCCAAAAAATCAGTTTTCAATGACTGTTCTCCAATGATCAACCACTTATGTCCCATGGCAAATGATTAAATAAAAAAGGTAGAAACTTCAGGCAAGGTCTGAGGATATAAGCTTAAGTTGTGAATATATAAAAAAATTATTTGAGAGTCTAGAAAGATGTTTTGAGATCGGTAATCATAACATATAAAGCTTGGAGGGCATACACAATTGGATGATGATAGAAAATAATTTAAGATAAAAATGCTTCAGATTTCTTCCCCTCAATATGCTACTGTTATATCAAAACTTCAAGAGTTCAGATTATTTTCAGTAATCATTGTAATTCTAATAATTTAGCCTAATTCTAATAAATATACCACTATACAATCCACGTTCCTAATCACAAGTTCAAAATTTTGAGTTTCCTTTGGTTTTCTTTAACTATAGACTTAAGGTATTCTCATGCTAAATCTATATGATCAACTATCATATTCACAAATTCAAATATGTGAGTTCCCCTTAATTATCCTTTAAATATAAACATAAAAATGTTTCTCATTACACTATTATTATGTACATTATATAATTCAGACTTCTGGATAGAAAAAAAAAAGCCCCTCCTGCCCCTTCTTCACTACAAAAGGGTTTGTGTCTTCAATGAACTCACCTTAAAGACTTCATGCTGTTAAAAAAATTATCTCTTTTGTAAACTTAAAAAGATTCTTATGAGCTCCAGAAAACCCACTCAAATCTACCTCATGGACCAAATAGATTCCAAGAGAATAACAATCCCTGCCACCCATTTGCTGCCTATTCCAGAGGGTGGGATTCCTCCCCCTGTCCCCTGGTTTGGGGACCCCCGCCCCCCAACAACAAAGACCTAAGGGTTTCAAATATACACCAGACAAAAATTTTCTCCAAAGTCTACTTAACTGCCTCTAATGTGTGTGTGTGTGTGTGTGTGTGTGTGTGTGTGTGTGTGTGTGTGTGTGTGTGTGTGTTTCAGCATCTTGCCAAGTCCAGGTGTTTACTCCAGCCTATATCCACGACAGCTCCGGTCTACTCTCACAGATGCTTCTACTGGACCAGCACTTTCCTACCAGCAGATGGTTCCACAGACCCAGGACAGCAATGAAAGAGCCAGCTTTCCCAGAACTTGACCAGCGTCCCCATCCCAATCTTCTTAGGTTCCTCAAAGATAAAACCATTGCCCCAAGGTCAGCAGGAAGGAGCTTAAAGAAGAGAAGACTTCATCCCTGCCTTAGCAGAACCTCTTCATGGTCTCTCTCTCTCTCACTCTCTCTGTCTCTCTCTCTCTCTCTGTCTCTCTCTCTCTCTCTGTCTCTCTTCCTCTCCTCTCTCCACTCCCTCTCTGCTCTATGTCTTTGTCTTCGATTTTTTTAAAAACATACTTTTAATACGATTTCTCAAATGTGTCAAATCCCCTGTTAACCCACCTTGCAAATGTAGGGGAGAAAAGATGGTATATAGGATGAGAGATGTGCAAATGTTAGTAGTTCTTCCAAATGTATGTATAGATAGATAGATAGATAGATAGATAGATAGATAGATAGATAGATATACATATAAATTATTTAAACACATACATACATAGCCGGGCATGGTGGCGCCTGCCTTTAATCCCAGCACTCAAGAGGCAGAGGCAGGTGGATTTCTGAGCCTGGTCTACAAAGTGCATTCCAGGACAGCCAGGCTACACAGAGAAATCCTGTCTCGAAAAACCATTAAAAACATTTAAAAAGCAGTAGTTCTTCGGGGCGATTCCAATCTCTCTTTGTCAGGAAACTGAGAGTCCAGTTCAGCAGTGTCAGGATAACAAAAAACAAATCAGCAGTGGTGCCCTGATCCAGCAGAAACAGCCTCCACTGAGGTGACATGAGTAAGCAGAAGAGACCAGGACCAGCCTGGACATCAGGAGAAGTTCTCTTCCATGCTTCTACCAATGAAGTGAAGATCGGTGAAGACGAAGACTTGAGACAAAGCATTGCAAAGCTAGCTATGCAAGCATCCATCACTATCCTTGGAGTTCAGTTATGTTCTGTCCAAACATCACATGTCCTCCCATAGGTCAACAAAACAACATGTGAGTTTGCCTTAGCAATACTATGTGAGTCTGTGTCACATGTTATATCTGCCTCTATTTCCTTACCCAGAGCCCCTCCAATGTCCTTACAAATAAACTTTATTTCATAATAGACCTGTCCTACGGCTGATACCTCAGAGAGGATGCCTCTGCATGGGCCTCGTAAGGCATCCCCTCCCCCTGCAACACTCTGCCATTTTATAAATCATATCCCTTTGTGGCTCCAGAAGAGAGTATGTGCATCTCCAGGGAAGGGAGGGAAACACTCTGAAAAGTACAGTGCTTGGAACAGAGAACTCAGCTAAGAGCAGACAGAACTCAGCATGCCTGCCTCAGTCTGGCAAGTGAAAGAGGCCATTTCAGGGAGGTGGTAAGCAGGGGTGAGCTCCCCACACTGTGTCCCCACACACACACTGCCTTCCTGCAGCCCTTTAAGGACACCCTTGGTGGGCAGAGTCCAGTCCACTGGCACCATTGCCAAAATAAAACGAAATAAACAACTTGTCCCTAGTTAGATCCAGCTGAGCTAAGTCAAGCCCCCATGTACTGACCTAGTCAGAGGGGATGCTAACTCATCTACAGTTAAGAGGGAAGAAGTGGGAGCAACATACGGAGTTAGTCTAGTTGTCGACCAATTTGCAAAGTCAATGGGCAGAAAATTCTATTATAGAAAAGGGGGGAGGGTTCCCTTTAAAAATAAAAAATAAAATAAACAAGACAAAGACAGAGTGACAAGCCAATCCCCTTACATTCATAGGAGCAGCCCCGTGTTGGCAATATGCCTGCCCTCCTGTCCTCTAGGAGGGGTAAACTCCTGCCTTTCTACCTCCTTGAGCAGCTACCAGTTCATGAGTATCATCTGCACCCATGCCTCTTCTCCTCCTTTCTCTCTTCTCTTAACCTCTGTCTCCTTGAAGCTACCTGGCTCTGTTGAGGTGGTAAATCCCAATCCAGCTTCATTGTTTACACAGAAATAACTGATCTTGACTGCACCAGGTTCCTACTCACAAGGATCAGCTGAGATCCTCAGACATCCTGGGGAAACCCGATTTTTAACAGGCAGAGAGGGAAAACACTCCCTGACTCTGGAAGATCCAGCTCTATTTCATTCCTGAAGCTCACTGACATCTAGTGGACACCTAACTGCAGAAGACTCCTACAGTATTGATTGCTGGTATTTTTCCAAGCTGACCACTTCCATGTCCAAGCTCTCCAGGGAGAGATCTCAGAGCATGCAGAATTGTTGCTAGGCCTCATGGTGCAAACCTGTTGTCCTACTACAGAAGCTAAGCCAGGGAGATCACAGCTTCAAAGCTAGGCTCAGCAAGGGGCCCTGGGCTCAAAATAAAACACACACATATAAAAAAAGGAAGGTACAAGGCGGGCATGGTGGCACAGGCCTTGAATCTCAGCACTTGATAGGCAGATTTCTGAGTTTGAGTCCAGCCTGGTCTACAAAGTAAGTTCCAGGACAGCCAGGGCTACAGAGAAACCCCAGTACGGATTGATCTCGGTTGCAGAACACTTGCCTAGCAGGTGTAAGCTGTAGTGTGTCTATGATCTTGAGATAGATTTATGCTTGCTATTTATTACTGTGTTAACTTTACACACTCAGCCACCATCATGAACAATGAGCAGTCTATAGCATTTTTGTGTATCAGTTGTTCATTTATTCAATCCATCTTTTCGTCTAACCTACTTTATGTATTTGTCATAGTATCTGATGGCTCTTTCTTCCATTTCAGGTGTCTGGGACATCCATAGCTCTGTCCCCTCCTGGCCTCACATGCAGTTTCCTGTGTCTGATGGGTCTATTCTATCCTGCTCTCACCTGCAGTTTTTTGCTTCTGCATATTTTCCTTCTACATTTCTTTTGCATATATTCCTCTATACTGTTTTTAAATTTTGAGCTGCATGCTGCACACTAAAGGACAAATGAGGCAGGACAAGCTAAAAGTATTTCCACCTCTCAGAAGTTACATGCCTTTTAATAAACTGTTGTAAGCAGCTATGCTGGGGGGGCACTCTTCTTCACAGAACTAGGCTTAAGTAGCCCCAGGTCCATGGTGACTTGAATGGAAGGTTGGTCTCTTCCTTCCAACCAGGGCTTAGGACACCATCAACACAGCCAAACTCTACATTTTGACTTCACTTCTCTCTCACTTCCCAGCGTTATAAACCAGCATGGAAGCTGCACAGGGAAATCTGAGACCTTAGCCAGCAGCTACTTCTCTGAGACTGGATTTCTCAGAAAGGGGAGTACAAGTGTGAACTGAGTGAGTGCCCATGCAGCCTACAGAGAAGGCCCTGGAAACCCCTCCAGGATCTAGAATCCCTCCCAATCCAAACAGGCTCAAATTTGTGTGACCCCCTACACACACATACACACACACACACACACACACACACACACACACACACAAAACCAAGCTTTACTCAAGGGGGTCAGCTCACAGCAAGACAGTTCTGCTAACTTAAAGAACCTACTGACAACCTGGTATAGTGGCTCACTCCTTTAATCACAGCACTTAAGAAAAGGCAAGTGGATCTCTTTGAGTATAAGAAAAGTCTGATCGACATGACTTTCAGGAGTCAGACCTAGAGTGAGACCCTGTCCTTGAAAAGAGAATGTATTGAAGCTCTACTGTATTCAACATGGAGTCAAAATATCCTTCAAGAGAGACTTTCACAGGTTGAAAGACTAGGGAATTGCATTTCAAAAAACTGATGTTGGGCTACACGTGACATGTGTCATAGCTTCTACTGATACTCAAAATATTATAGTACAGTGCCGCCTCCTGAGTAGGAGGATGAATTTGATCAGATGTAAAATTTCTATTGCCTATGTGTTTATTTATTCAATATGGGAAAGGGTTTGCCCAGCAGAAATGGCCAACATTGAACTTTGGGAGAGCTCAGTAGTAGAGCTGTTGCCTAGCAAGTAGTAAATCTGGGTTCTAACCTCAGCATTGTGTGGCATAACCAAATATATATAGAGAGAAGTAAGGTCCAGTGTTAGCCTTTTGATTCTCTTGTGCCTTCAGGAGACACTATTAAGTGGAAGAATGTGGCCATCAAACTGGATCAGTGAGTAAAGGAGCTTGCTCTCAAGTCTGACAACATGAGTTCAGTGATCTAAACTCACATAATGGAAGTAACTATGTAACTACTGTAAGTTGTCTTCTGACCTCCACATACACGGCATGGTAAACACACACACACGCGTACACACAAACACTATAAATTACCAACCAACCTGAGGAATGCTGGCACCACGGTGTCCATGTTCTCCTCTATCCGAGACCTCCAGCTCCACTTGCCAGGCCTCTCTACTAAGGCCAGGACTGCATCAAGTGCAAAGCAGCTCCAGGAAGTTCATACTCTTGGGCCTTGTACTTTTGCGAGCATTAGGAAAGCAGGGTATCTTCTGTCAAGCAGTGCTGTCTCCAAGCCAACCTATGGAGCAAGCACAGAATAACCAGTCCAACATACAAAGTAACCCAGAGCCTAAAATATCTTGCAAAACCTTTATATTTCAGATCAATTTCCAGCTTTAAGTTTTCAGATTAAGATTATCCTATCATCAAATTCATGCCTACGTATCCTCAAAGTACAGGAAATGCCAAAGTATGAAACACTTCTGGTCCAAACTATTTTGGATAAGCAATACTCACCTGTTGTTATTCTCAAGCTGTTACACAACAAGGCTTTCTTGAGTGAAAGCACAAAAATGCCTGTCTCTCTCACATACATTTCTCTCACATACATAAAACCATTTAAAAGAAACAGAATGCAGAATGGGGCATGCTGGTGAGGATCTGTTGCCTGTCACTGGGCAGCCTGAGGCACGTGCATGCATGTGTGTATACATATTTCATACAAAAAATGAAATAATAAAGTAATGAAATGTAGTAGATTATAATTCTAATGATTAACAATGCATTCTGGTTATTATAGCATGCTTGGAGATAATTTCAAACACAAACACATATATGTGTGTGTATGTGTGTGTTTATGTGTATGTATATGTGTATGTGTATGTATATGTAGTGACAAGGAATCCAGTAGAAATGTTTTCCTTATGCAAAAATGAAGGAAGAGGGCTACAGAAAGTTACTCCCACCATCACCAGGAGACATTGGATGAATGGATCTCATTCACTACAGGAACACATGGTTTGAATCTACAATGTTTCCTAGAGGCTCATGTATAGTACACTTGTTCCCTAGTTAGTGGTGCTATTTAGGAAGGCTTGCGGAAACTTTATAAAGAACGGCTGTCCTAATAAAACTGGATAATTAGGAGTGGCCTTTAAGGTTCCAGATATGATTCCAGCCATTCTGATTTTCCTGGTCAGTCATGACATGAGCAATCACTCTCACATACAACACTGCCATCGAGTGAGGAACTCCACCATGCCTGCTGTGCTATGATACACTGCAGATCTCTGAACATGAGTCAAAATAAACCTTTGCTCCATTTTTTCTGCCAGACATTGAGTCACAGGAGCAAGAAAAAAACTAAGGGGCTGGCAAGATGTTTCAGTGGGCTTTCTGGCTACATTTGTGTCAACTTGAGACAAGCTGAAAGTCTTCTGAGATCAGGGAATCTCAACTGAGAGAAAGCCTCAGTGAGACTGGGCTGACGGCAAACTTGCAAGATATTTTCTTAATTAGTGATGGATGTGGTGGTCCAGTCCATTGTAGGTGGTGCCACTCCTGAGCTGATGGACCTAGGGTCTGTAATCAAACAGGCTGAGTTTGGCTGGTGACATGGCTCCATGGTTAAGAGGACTTCCACAGGTCCTAGGTTCAGATCCCAGCAACCATATAGTGGCTCATAACTATCTGTAATGGGACATGATTCCTTCTTCTCATGTGCATTAAGGAAGAACACTCACACATATAAAATATATAACTAAAACTTTAAAAAGAAAAGAGGATGAAAAAAGCAATGGGCTCTGTATCCACTACTACCTCCAGATTCTTTTCCAGTTTGAGTCCCTGCCTTGGCTTCCCTCAAAGGACTGTGACTCAGGATATGTGAGAGGGATACTTTTCTCCCCAGGTTGCTTTTGGTCGTGGTGCTTCATCACAGTACAGAAACCCTAACTAAAGCAGTGGGCAAAAGTGCCTCCTGGCAGGCCTAATGACAAAAGCTCAGGTTCAAGGGCATACATACTGAAGAGAGAGCATCGACTGCTATAGATGTCCTTAGACCTTACACATGTGCTGTGATAAACACAAGCCTACAGACTCCCATAATAACTAGAGAAGCAATAAACTAATCCAAGTTATCTGTTACTCTGCCATACTTGCACACAGGCACCTGGCATAACTGTCTCCTGAGAGGCTTCATTCAGCAGCTGAAGAAACAGATGCAGAGACCACAGCCAAACATCAGGCAGAGTTCAAGGAGTCTTGTGGAAGTCAGGGATAGGAGTGAGCAAGCTGGAGATGTCAAGTATACCACTAGAACACCAACCTGGATCCATCAGGACTAACAGAGACTGAACCATCAACCAGAGTATATATAGGCTGGTCCTAGGCCCTCCCCTACACATTTGTAGTAAATGTGAGCTTGGAATTCATGTGGGTTCCCTAACAATTGGAACAGGGCTGTCTCTGACTCTGTTGCCTGCCATTGCATCCCTTCCCTCTACCTAGACTGCCTGATCAAACCTTGATGAGATGGATCTACTTAGCACTGCTTGGACCTGATGTTCCAGAGCAGGCTGATATCCCAGGGAGGCTTTGCCTTATCTGAGGAAAAGAGGAGGTTATAATGGTGGGAGGGATTTGTGAGGGTGGGGCTGGGAGGAGGGGAGAAAGGGGGCCTGAGACCAAGATGTAAAGTAAATAAATAAATAAATAAATAAATAAATAAATAAATAAATAAATAAATAAATAAATGAAAAAATAAGTGATTAAAAAATAGAGGTCCTGGGGGCTGAGGGAATGGTTCAAGTGCCAAGTGAACTTGTTTTTCCAGAGGTTCCAGCCCCTATACTGTGTGGTACCAAACCACCTGTAACTTCAGATCCAACTGAGTTCTCTTTTGACCTCTATGGATATGTGACACACACATGTGCGCTCAAACACACATACACACACAGACACACACACACACAGACACACACTCAAAGAAAACCATTTCTGAGGCTGGAAAGACTTGGAGTTTAAGAACGCTGGTTACATTGCATACACTAGCAAGATTATGCTGAAAGGACCCTGATATAGCTGTCTCTTGTCAGAGTATGCCTGGGCCTAGGAAACATAGAAGTGGATGCTCACAGGCGGCTATTGGATGGATCACATGGCCCCCAATGAAGGAGCTAGAGAAAGTACCAAAGAAGCTAAAGGGATCTGCAACCCTATAGGTGGAACAACATTATGAACTAACCAGTACCCCGGAGCTCTTGACTCTAGCTGCATATGCATCAAAAGATGGCCTAGTCGGCCATCACTGGAAAGAGAGGCCCATTGGACACGCAAACTTTATATGCCCCAGTACAGGGGAACGCCAGGGCCATAAAAGGGGAGTGGGTGGGTAGGGGAGAGGGGGTGGGTGGCTATGGGGGACTTTTGGTATAGCATTGCAAATGTAAATGAGCGAAATACCTAATAAAAAATGGAAAAAAAAAAAGAACGCTGGTTACTCTTCCACAGGGCCCAGGTTCTATTTCCCAGAACGCACATGGCAGTTCACACTTGTGTAACCCAGTTTCAGAGATTCTGACTCCTTATAAATATATACATGCAGGCAAAACACCAAAGGACTTAAAATAAATTTTAAAATATGTAGATTCTGGGGACTCTTATGCTAGGTAACTCTCCTAAGAGATGCCTAGGAATCAAAAATTTGATACCTTTCATTTGACTGCCTTTTCAGACAGGGTCTTGATGTGGATGCTAAGAGGGCCTCAAACTGTCATCCTGTACAAGCCTCATGAGTGCAGGATTATAGGTGTGTACACTATCATCCTCATGATAAATTTATCAAATAAATCAGTGCATACTTCATTTGCTCGGTCTATTGCTGTCAAATATTTTTCCCAGTACTTTGCTCTCATAAGCAAGAATCACAAAAATTCTAATAGGTATCTTTCTTCATACACTGATTTTTTGGAATATCAAAGTGAGCCTGTATCCTTGTTAAAAAGCAAAGATTTTAGCCAACAGGAAACTGTGGTGTCACTATTGCTCTAAAGAACCCGCCTGAAGATCACAGAGAACACTGACTGATACCCAAAGCTAAGCTAGATATTATGAGAATCACAGAGAACACTGACAGATACCCAAAGCTAAGCTAGATATTTTAAAAGGGTCCATTAATTTCTTTTTGGAGGCACTCAGAGCTATGATTTTTCCTCTTAGAAATGCTTTCATTGTGTCCCATAACATTGGGTATGTTGTGTCTTCATTGTCATTAAATTCCAAAAAGTCCTTAATTTCTTTCTTTATTCCTTCCTTACCAAAGTATCATTGAGAATAGTGTTGTTCAGTTTCCACATGAATGTTGGCTTTCTATTATTTATTTTGTTGTTGAAGATCAGCCTTAGTCCATGGTGATCTGAGAGAATGCATGGGAAATTTTCAATATTTTTGTATATGTTGAGGCTTGTTTTGTGACCAATTATGTGGTCAATTTTGTAGAAGGTACCATGAGGTGCTGTGAAGAAGGTATATCCTTTTGTTTTAGGATAAAATGTTCTGTAGATATCTGTTAGATCCATTTGTTTCATAACTTCTGTTAGTTTCACTGTGTCCCTGTTTAGTTTCTGTTTCCATGAACTGTCCATTGGTGAAAGTGGTGTGTTGAAGTCTCCCACTATTATTGTGTGAGGTGCAATGTGTGCTTTGAGCTTTACTAAAGTTTCTTTAATGAATGTGGCTGCCCTTGATTTTGGAGCATAGATATTCAGAATTGAGAGTTCCTCTTGGAAGATTTTACCTTTGATGAGTATGAAGTGCCCCTCCTTGTCTAAAAATATGGAACGCTTCACGAATTTGCGTGTCATACTTGAGCAGAGGCCATGCTAATCTTCTCTCTGTCTTTCCAGTTTTAGTATATGTGCGGCCGAAGTGAGCACGGAATATTACACTTTCAAGCTCAGCCTTGACTACATAGCAGGTTTTGGGGTGACACAAGGAGACTTTGTCTTTAGAGTGAAAAAAATAAATAAATTTAGAAGAGCTGGGACCATCAATGCCACCTGTAGTGAGCACAGTAAAACAAATGCCTTTTAGACATTTGAAAACAGTTTAGTCAAGGACTCCCACTACACACAACTCTGGCTGAAACTGTTAACCAGTACCCAGTTTCATCACTCACTCAAGATAACAAGACATATTCCTATGATCCCATGATACCCACTGGACAGTGTATAAGCAGAGACCAAGATATGCTCTGCTTTGCATATCTGGAGAGATGCCACCTTGATCTGACCTGAAACTGGAGAATCACCCTCAGGATCCTGACCCTTGAGTCAAAGACTACTAGAGTCTGGACCTGACGTTCAGCTAAGATAAATGATACCACCAAGTAGCCTTGGAGAGATGGGCTTAGGACTGTAGTTAAGAATTTAGGGTGTAAACCTTGTGTAAAGACCCTCAGCATAATAAAATAAACTTTTACTAGCTACACTAACAATCCACGTCTACCTTCTGGCTAGCAACACCAACTAAACCTACTCTTTCTTTTTACCATTGAAAAGTAAACTTTAAAGGAAGTCATAAAAAGTATTTAGTAGCAGAAATAGAACTAAATCCCACTCCACCATAACAAAGTGTGAATAATAATTTCGGAGTAAATTCTAGGCCACCCAGTGTCACACTCTTGCTAAGGAAAAAAAAAAAAAAGAATCCCAAGACCTCACTACAGCCGTTACCGCAGATATCGCAGGCCCAATGTTGCCCTCCCTCGTCCCCATCTCCCTTGCGTCCTCCCTATGCCAGCTCGCCTCACTATACTTAATTATTTCTGACCTGCAGCCCTTGTGCTCCAGCAAGAGACAGTTGCAAACTGACCACATAGAACAGCCGCCACTGGTCAAATCACCGGTCTCTATCAGCTCTGGAGGTAACCTCAAGGCGCATGTGCTGCCAGAGACAGACACACATCGATGGCGTCATATAGTGGCGTCAGTAAGGCGCCATATCTGAAATCTGATCTCAATTCATTGATGCTGGCTGGAGCAAGTCAGTGTGCTGTGCGTACCTTGTTTCTTGGGCATATTGGATTTTTCCAAAGGAAATGTAAACAAGAAAGTTGCTGAACACAGCAAAGAAAGGGGGAGGGGGACAAAAAACAAACAAACAAACAAACAAAAAACAAAAAACGAGCGAGCCTTGAAAAAGAAAGATGCCATCAGGGTACTGCAGAAGCTAGCCAATAACGAAGGATAAATGGGGCGAGAGATTCGTAATGGGCCCAGATGAGAGTATAGAGCGATGGGAACTGGAAGCTGATCTGTGAAATGGATCAGAGATACCTATCTCAACATAGTCCCAAGACAACTTCCACAGGACTTTTGGGATAGCATTTGAAATGTAAATGAAGAAAATACCTAATTTTAAAAATATATATAAGAAATAAGTAAGTAAATAAATAAATAAATAAATAAATAAATAAATAAATAAATAAATAAATAAATAAAAAGTACACAAAAGAAATCAAGGATCAGAGTGTGTAGGAAATGACAGCCTATGCCCACCTGAAACCAGGTCTTGATGCTGCTTCTCTGTTCTTCTCACTGCCATCCCATTTCATAAATGGATGTTACAAATTCTATTTAGATGTTTCAGCTCTGCTTTGGCAGTAGGGAAGAGCTTTCACCTGTGGCTCATAAAGACAACATATTCTTGAAATCCAAATTTTAAAAGGCCACTTTCTTCTTTAAATTTACTTCCCCATAAATGAGAGAACACGTATATATTTTTAAAAACACAAATTGTCCTGATATCAATGATGGTTCGTTCAGCCATCTGTGCTTTTAAACTACCGCAAAGACTGTGTTCTGTATTTGGATTCCCTTATATTATCACAGAGAAGGTATCTGTCCACTATTGATACATTACCCTAAAGTTGGCAGTTAGCCTCAGACTTCTCCTTATTATCTGGATAGTGCAAAAAGAACCCAGCAAATGGCCCAGGGAAGAGACTGGGCCTCAGGAAAGAGGGCTGCAGCAGATGAAGGACAATTGAGGTACCTGTTGCCCAGTGAGGTACCTGCTCCAACTCAAGAGGAAGTTGGAGTGTTTTCAGGACAGGATGCAACTGTGAAGTGTTTTTGCCCAGTCTTCCCTAGAAATCCAGGTAACTTGACATTGCTGTGTCTGTTGCTGAAAGTGAGTAGCTCCCAAGATAAACTTCACACTTTTTGCCTACAAATGGGGTTGTGCAGACCTCTCCAAGAGCAGTCACACAGAGTCCACAGGGCTGAAAACCAAGGAAAGAGGACTTTGAAGCTCACTGCCAGAATTCCTCCTCAAAGGACTTGACTTTCCTGGAAACCCCTTTCCTCTAGTTCTGGAGTGGCTCATTTCCCTAATAACTCCAGCTCCCTTCCCCTTTAAGCTGGTCATGACTGATTAAATAACCCATATCATCCATATCTCAAGCTTCCTTCCAACAAGGCTTAGAAAAATCTTGCAATACAAATGATTTTGAATCCTCAGTAGAGGATCCTCAAAGAAGCAGGACAGGATGTCAGTGTATGACCTGGCTGCAGTGTAGGACACTGTCACAATTAGCATTTGAGTGTTTCTTTTACATCTTGTCAGTTGGGTATAGAAAACACTTGGCAGAAGAGACTTGTGAGTCTCAGTAGGTAGGCAGATAAATCATCAAAAATAGTGGCTCTCTGGAATGGAATATGAGGGCCCTGATCTAAGAGCAGAACTGTGAACCACACTACCACATCTCTTAGCAGGAACTGGGAAACTAGCAGGCTAGGCCCTTTGTGTCAGCATTCCTGAAGCAGCATTCTGGACTGGAGCCAACAAGACTGTTAAGCCATATGCAGCACAAAGCCGTGATCTTGAAATTTTTTTACTTGTCAGAAGACAATGCAAAAGAAAAAATCCAAAGGCCTCTCTGCCAGAGGAGAGACATGCTGCTCTTATGCCAATATTTCCCAAAGTACTTGCCATCCACCATTGCATAGTCTTCCTGATCAGAATGTGGACTGGGGAGTCCAGGACTCACTGGACATCCATGTCTACTTAGTCTCAGGGGCTCTGTCTTCTGCCACAAAGGAGCAGCCTCTCCCTTCCAATTGCCTTGTATATGGTCTTGGCCTCTAAAACGCAGACATTGGTGGGACTAAGGACTCTAATCATTTAGCATCTGTCCTAGCCTTTAAAAATATGTGAATCTGCTGCCCATAGCAACAGGCTATTTTTCTTTTAGGTTTCTAAAAAAGAGGAATTATATCCTTCCCCCAATTTTTCTCTCGAAACCATATGTATATATATATATATATATATATATATATACTTACATTCCAAATGTTGCCTATGAGGGGGTACTTCTACACTCACCTACTCACCCACCAACTCTCACCTATCCCACATCTACATCTCTCTTCCCTGGGACGTCAAGTCTCTGCAGGATTGGGTGCATCCTCTCCCACTGAGGCCAGACAAGGCAGTCCTCTATTACATATGTGACTGGAGCCATGGAACAGCCATGTATGCTATTGGTTGGTGGCTTATCTTCTGGGAGCTCTGAGGGTTATATGTATTAGTTGATACTATTGGTCTTCCTATGAGGCTGCCATTCCCTTCAGCACCTTAAATCCTTCCCCTAACTCTTTCATAGTGGTCTCTGATTTCAGTTTACTGGTTGGTTGTAAGCATCTGTCTTGGTCAAATGCTGGTAGAAGCTCTAAGAGTGCAGCCATGGTAGGCTCCGGTCTGAAAGTACAACATGGCCCCAGTAAAAGTGTCGGGTTTTAGTAACGGCCAATAGGATGGATCCCAAGTTGGACCTGTCTCACTGGACGTTCTTTCTTTCTTTTTTTTAATAATATTTTTATTAGGTATTTTCCTCATTTACATTTCCAATGCTATCCCAAAAGTCCCCCAAACCCTCCCCCCCCACTCCCCTACCCACCCTCTCCCACTTTTTGGCCCTGGCGTTCCCCTGTACTGAGGCATATAAAGTTTGCATGACCAATGGGCCTCTCATTCCACTGATGACCAACTAGGCATTTTTTTAATAGATATGCAGCTAGAGACAAGAGCTCCGGGGTACTGATTAGTTCATATTGTTGTTCCACCTATAGGGTTACAGATTCCTTTAGCTCCTTGGGTACTTTCTCTAGCTCCTACATTGGGGGCCCTGTGATCCAACCAATAGCTGACTGTGAGCATCCACTTCTGTGTTTGCTAGGCTCCAGAATAGTCTCACAAGAGACAGCTATATCAGGGTTATTTCAGCAAAATCTTTCTGGTGTATGCAATGGTGTCAGCGTTTGGAGGCTGATTATGGGATGGATCCCTGGATATAGGATTCTCTAGATGGTCCATCCTTTTGTCTCTCTTCCAAACTTTGTCTCTGTAACTCCTTCCATGGGTGCTTTGTCCCAATTCTAAGAAGGGGCAAAGTGTCCGCACTTTGGTCTTCATTCTTCTAGAGTTTCATGTGTTTAAAATTGTGTCTTATATCTTGGGTATTCTAGTTTCTGGGATAATATCCACTTATCAGTGAGTACATATCATTTGAGTTCCTTTGTGATTGGGTTACCTCACTCAGGATGATGCCCTCCAGGTCCATCCATTTGCCTAGGAATTTCAAATTCATTCATTTTAATAGTTGAATAGTACTCCATTGTGTAAATGTACCATATTTTCTGTATTCATTCCTCTGTTGAGGGGCATCTGGGTTCTTTCCAGCTTCTGGCTATTATAAATAAAGCTGCTATGACCATAGTGGAGCATGTGTCCTCCTTACCGGTTGGGACATCTTCTGGATATAGGTCTAGGAGAGGTATTGTGGGATCCTACAGTAATACGATGTCCAATTTTCTGAGAAACTGCCAGACTGATTTCCAGAGTGGTTGTATAAGCTTGCAATCCCACCAACAATGGAGGAGTAGTCCTCTTTCTCCACATCCTCCCCAGCATCTACTGTCACCTGAATTTTTTATCTTAGCCATTCTGACTGGTGTGAGGTGGAATCTCAGGGTTGTTTTGATTTGTATTTCCCTGATGATTAAAGATGTTGAATATTTCTTCAGGTGCTTCTCTACCATTCGGTATTCCTCAGGTGAGAATTCTTTGTTCACCTCTGAGCCCCATTTTTTAATGGGGTTATTTGATTTTCTGGAGTCCACCTTCTTGAGTTCTTTATATATATTGGATATTAGTCCTGTATCTGATTTAGGATAGGTAAAGATGCTTTCCCAATCTGTTGGTGGTCTTTTTGTCTTATTGATGGTGTCTTTTGCCTTGCAGAAGCTTTGCAATTTTATGAGGTCCCATTTATCGATTCTCAATCTTACAGCACAAGCCATTGCTGTTCTATTCAGGAATTTTTCCCCTGTACCCATATCTTCGAGAGTTTTCCCTAATTTCTCCTCAATAAGTTTCAGTGTATCTGGTTTTATGTGGAGCTCCTTAATCCACTTAGATTTGACCTTAGTACAAGGAGATAGGAATGGATCAATTCGCATTCTTCGACATGATAACCACCAGTTGTACCAGCACCATTTGTTGAAAATGCTGTCTTTCTTCCACTGGATGGTTTTAGCTCCCATGTCAAAGATCAAGTGACCATAGGTGTGTGGGTTCATCTCTGGGTCTTCAATTCTGTTCCATTGGTCTACCTGTCTGTCACTATACCAGTACCATGCAGTTTTTATCACAATTGCTCTGTAGTAAAGCTTTAGGTTGGCATGGTGATTCCACCACAGGTTCTTTTATCCTTAAGAAGAGTTTTTGCTATCCTAGGTTTTTTGTTATTCCAGAAGAATCTGCCGATTGCCCTTTCTAATTAGTTGAAGAATTGAGTTGGAATTTTGATGGGGATTGCATTGAATCTGTAGATTGCTTTTGGCAAGATGGCCATTTTACTATATTGATCCTGCCAATCCATGAGCATGGGAGATCTTTCCATCTTCTGAGATCTTCTTTAATTTCTTTCGTCAGAGACTTGAAGTTCTTATCATACAGATCTTTCACTTCCTTAGTTAGAGTCACGCCAAGGTATTTTATATTATTTTTGACTATTGAGAAGGGTGTTGTTTCCCAAAAATCTTTCTCAGCCTATTTATCCTTTGTGTACAGAAATGCCATTGAATTGTTTGAGTTAATTTTATATCGAGTTACTTCACTGAAGCTGTTTATCAGGCTTAGGAGTTCTCTGGTGGAATTTTTAGGGTCATTTATATATACTATCATATCATCTGCAAAAAGTGATATTTTGACTTCTTCCTTTCAAATTTGTATTCCCTTGATCTTCTTTTGTTGTCTAATTTCTCTGGCTAGGACTTCAAGTACAATGTTGAATATTTAGGGAGAAAGTGGACAGCCTTGTCTAGTTCCTGATTTTAGTGGGATTTCTTCCAGCTTCTCACCATTTACTTTGATTTTGGCTACTGGTTTGCTGTAGATTGCTTTTATCATGGTTAGGTATGGACTTTGTATTCCTGATCTTTCCAAGACTTTTAACATGAATGGGTGTTGGATTTTGTCAAATGCTTTCTCAACATCTAACGAGATGATCATGTGGTTTTTTTCTCTTTGAGTTTGTTTATATACTGGATTACATTGATGGATTTTGGTATATTGAACCATCCCTGCATCCCTGGGATGAAACCTAGTTGGTCAGGATGGATGATTCTTTGAATGTTTTCTTGGATTCGGTTAGTGAGAACTTTATTGAAAATTTTTGCATCGATATTCATAAGGGAGATTTGTCTGAAGTTCTCAATCTTTGTTGGGTCTTTTTGTGGTTTAGTTATCAGAGTAATTGTGGCTTCATAGAATGAGTTTGTAGAGTACCTTCTGTTTCTATTTTGTGGAATAGTTTCTGAAGAACTAGGATTAGATCTTCTGTGAATGTCTGATAGAACTCTGCACTAAACCCATCTGGTCCTGGGCTTTTTTTGGTTGGGAGACTATTAATGACTGCTTCTCTTTCTTTAGGGGATATAGGACTGTTTAGATCATTAACCTGATCTTGATTTAACGTTGGTACCTGGTATCTGTCTAGAAACTTCTCCATTTCATCCAGGTTCTCCAGTTTTATTGAGTATAGCCTTTTGTAGAAGGATCTCACGGTGCTTCAGATTTCTTTGGGATCTGTTGTTATGTCTCCCTTTTATTTCTGATTCTGTTCATTAGGATGCCTTCCCAGTGCCCTAAGTGAGTCTGGCTAAGGGTTTATCTATCTTGTTGATTTTCTCAAATAACCAGCTCCTCATTTGGTTGATTCTTTGAGTAGTTCTTCTTCTTTCCACTTGGTTTATTTCACCCCTGAGTTTATTTCCTACTGTCTACTCCTCTTGGGTGAATTTGCTTTCTTTTTTTCTAGAGCGCTTAGATGTGTTGTCAAGCTGCTAATATGTGCTCTCTCCATTTTCTATTTGGAGGCACTCAGAGCTATGAGTTTTCCTCTTAGGAATGCTTTCATTGTGTCCAATAAGTTTGGGAATGTTGTGGCTTCATTTTCATTAAACTCCAAAAAGTCCTTAATTTCTTTCTTTATTCCTTCCTTGACCAAGGTATCATTGAGAAGAGTATTGTTCAGTTTCCACGTGAATGTTGCCTTTCTATTATTTATTTTGTTATTGAAGATCAGCCTTAGTCCATGGTGGTCTGATAAGATGCATGAGACAATTTCAATATTTTGTATATGGTGAGGCTTGTTTTGTGACCAATTATGTGGTCAATTTTGGAGAAGGTACCACGAGGTGCTGAGAAGAAGGTATATCCTTTTGTTTTAGGATAAAATGTTCCGTAGATATATGTTAGATCCATTTGTTTCATCACTTCTGTTAGTTTCACTGTGTCCCTGTTTAGTTTCTGTTTCCATGATCTGTCCATTGGTGAAAGTGGTGTATGGAAGTCTCCCACTATTATTGCGTGAGGTGAAATGTGTGCTTTGAGCTTTACTAAAGTTTCTTTAATGAATGTGGCTGCCCTTGTATTTGGAGCATAGATATTCAGAATTGAGAGGATTTTACCTTTGATGAGTATGAAGTGCCCCTCCTTGTCTTTTTGATTATTTTGGGTTGGAAGTCGATTTTGTTAGATATTAGAATTGCTAGTCCAGCTTGTTTCTTCATACCATTTGCTTGGAAAATTGTTTTCCAGCTTTTCATTCTGAGGTCCTTTCTATCTTTTTCTCTGAGATGAGTTTCCTGTAAGCAGCAAAATGTTTGGTCCTGTTTGTGTAGCCAGTCTGTTAGTCTATGTCTTTTTATTGGGGAGTTGAGTCAGTTGACATTAAGAGATATTAAGGTAATGTAATTGTTGCTTCCTATTATTTTTGTTGCTAAAGTTGGCATTCTGATCTTGTGGCTGTCTTCTCTTAGGTTAGTTGAGGGATTACCTTCTTGCTTTTTCTAGGATGTGGTTTCCATCCTTGTATTGGTTTTTTCTGTTATTATCCTTTGAAGGGCTGGATTCGTGGGAAGATAATGTGTGAATCTGGTTTTGTCGTGGAATACTTTGGCTTCTCCATCTATGGTAATTGAAAGTTTGGCTGGGTATAGTAGCCTGGGCTGGCATTTGTGTTCTCTTAGTGTCTGTATATCATGTGTCCAGAATCTTCTGGCTTTCATAATCTCTGGTAAAAAATCTGGTATAATTCTGATAGGCTTGCCTTTATATGTTACTTGACATTTTTCCCTTACTGCTTTTAATATTCTATCTTTATTTAGTGCATTTGGTGTTCCAATTATTATGTGTTAGGAGGAATTTCTTTTCTGGTCCAGTCTGTTTGGAGTTCTGTAGTCTTCTTGTATGTTCATGGGCATCTCTTTCTTTAGGTTTGGGAAGATTTCTTCTATAATTGTGTTGAAGATATTTGCTGGTCCTTTGAGTTGAAAATATTCATTCTCATCTACTCCTATTATCCTAAGGTTTGGTCTTCTCATTGTGTCCTGGATTTCCTGGATGTTTTGAGTTAGTATCTTTTTGCATTTTCCATTTTCTTTGATTGTTGTGCTGATGTTCTCTACAGAATCTTCTGCACCTAAGATTCTCTCTTTCATCTCTTGTATTCTGTTGCTGATGCTCGCTTCTACGTTTCCAGATTTCTTTCCTAGGGTTTCTATCTCCAGCGTTGCCTCACTTTGCGTTTTCTTTATTGTGTCTACTTCCCTTTTTAGGTCTTGGATGGTTTTATTCAATTCCCTCACCTGTTTGGTTGTGTTTTCCTGCAATTCTTTAAGGGATTTTTGTGCTTCCTCTTTAATGTCTTCTACCTGTTTAGCAGTGTTCTCCTGTATTTCTTTAAGTGAGTTATTAAAGTCCTTCTTGATGTCCTCTACCATCATCATGAGATATGCTTTTAAATCCAGGTGTAGCTTTTTGGGTGTGTTGGGGTGCCCTGGACTGGGCAAAGCGGGAGAGCTGGGTTCTGATGATGGTAAGTGGTCTTGGTTTCTGTTAGTAGGTTTGTACGTTTGCCTTTCGCCATCTAATAATCTCTGGAGTTAGTTGTTATAGTTGTCTCTGTTTGGAGATTGTTCCTCTGGTGATTCTGTTACCCTCTATCAGCAGACCTGGGAGACTAGCTCTCTCTTCTGAGTTTCAGTGGTCAGAGTACTCTCTGCAGCAAGCTCTCCTCTTACAGGGAAGGTGCACAGATATCTGGGGTTCGGACCTCCCTCCTAGCTGAAGACGAAGGCCCAAAACAGGACCTTTCCCACAAGGTGTGTTGCTTTGGCCTGTCCAGACGCTGTTAGCTTCTGTAGTCCACACTCTCTTCTGTGCAGACTACATTCGGAGGAGTCTCAGAACCAAGATATCTTCCGCCAATGCTGAGGCAAAGCCCTCGAGGGCTGGGCAGACAACTATCCTCTGGCTGAGAAGGTGGCCAGATGTCTGGAGGCCGAAAAGGGCGCTACCTCAGAAGCTCTGTGGCTCCCGTCTTTCCCAGAAGCTGTTAGCTTCTGTAGTGCACACTCTCACCTGTGCAGACTACTATCCGAGGAGTCCTGGAACCAAGATGGCTCCCACCAATCCTCAGACAAAGGCCTCCCGGGCCGGGCGGACACCTGTCCTCTGGCCGGGAAGGTGGCTCGATGTCTGGAGCCCGAAAAGGGCACTGCCTCAGAAGTTCTGTGGCTCCTGCCTGCCCCAGGAGATTTGAGCTTCTATAGTGCACACTCTAAACTGTGCAGACTACTTTCAGTGGAGTCCCGGAACCAAGATGGCTCTTTCCTACGTTTTCTATCTCCAGAGTTGCCTTTTTGGGTTTTCTTTATTGTGTCTACTTCCCTTCTTAGGTCTTGGGTGGTTTTATTCAGTTCCATCACCTGTTTGGTCATGTTTTCCTCTAGTTCTTTGAGGGATTTTTGTGCTTCCTCTTTAAGGTCTTCTACCTATTTAGCAGTGTCCTCCTGTATATCTTTACGTGAGTTATTGAAGTCCTTCGTAATGTCCTCTACCATCATCATGAGATATGGTTTAAATCCAAGTCTAGCTTTTTGGGTGTGCTGGATTGCCCAGGACTGGGTGGGGTTGGAGTGCTGCGTTCTGATGATGGTGAGTGGTCTTGGTTTTTGTTAGTAAGATTCTTTTTTTTTCCATTTTTTATTAGGTATTTAGCTCATTTACATTTCCAATGCTATACCAAAAGTCCCCCATACCCACCCACCCCCACTCCCCTACCCACCCACTCCCCTTTTTTGGTCCTGGCATTCCCCTGTACTGGGGTATATAAAGTTTGCGTGTCCAATGGGCCTCTCTTTCCAGTGATGGCTGCCTAGGCCATCTTTTGATACATATGCAGCTAGAGTCAAGAGCTCCGGGGTACTGGTTAGTTCATAATGTTGTTCCACCTATAGGGTTGCAGATCCCTTTAGCTTCTTGGGTACTTTCTCTAGCTCCTTCATTGGGGACCATGTGATCCATCCAATAGCCGACTGTGAGCATCCACTTCTATGTTTGCTAGAACCTGGCATACTCTGACAAGAGACAGCTATATCAGGGCCCTTTCAGCATAATCTTGCTAGTGTATGCAATGGTGTCAGCATTTGGAAGCTGATTATGAGATGGATCCCCGGATATGGCAGTCTCTACATGGTCCATCTTTTTATCTCAGCTCCAAACTTTGTCTCTGTACCTCCTTCCAAGGGTGTTTTGTTCCCACTTATAAGAAGGGGTATAGTGTCCACACTTCAGTCTTCATTTTTCTTCAGTTTCATGTGTTTAGGAAATTGTATCTTATATCTTGGATATCCTAGGTTTTGGACTAATATCCACTTATCAGTGAGTACATATTGTGTGAGTTCCTTTGTGAATGTGTTACCTCACTCAGGATGATGCCCTCCAGGTCCATCCATTTGCCTAGGAATTTCATAAATTCATTCTTTTTAATAGCTGAGTAGTACTCCATTGTGTAGATGTACCACATTTTCTGTATCCATTCCTCTGTTGAGGGGCATGTGGGTTCCTTCCAGCTTCTGGCTATTATAAATAAGGCTGCTATGAACATAGTGGAGCATGTGTCCTTCTTACCAGTTGGGGCATCTTCTGGATATATGCCCAGGAGAGGTATTGCTGGATCCTCCGGTAGTACTATATCCAGTTTTCTGAGGAACCGCCAGACTGATTTCCAGAGTGGTTGTACAAGCCTGCAATCCCACCAACAATGGAGGAGTGTTCCTCTTTCTCCACATCCACGCCAGCATCTGCTGTCACCTGAATTTTTGATCTTAGCCATTCTGACTGGTGTGAGGTGGAATCTCAGGGTTGTTTTGATTTGCATTTCCCAGATGATTAAGGATGTTGAACATTTTTTCAGGTGCTTCTCTGCCATTCGGTATTCCTCAGGTGAGAATTCTTTGTACAGTTCTGAGCCCCATTTTTTAATGGGGTTATTTGATTTTCTGAAGTCCACCTTCTTGAGTTCTTTGTATATGTTGGATATTAGTCCCCTATCTGATTTAGGATAGGTAAAGATCCTTTCCCAATCTGTTGGTGGTCTTTTTGTCTTATTGACGGTGTCGTTTGCCTTGCAGAAACTTTGGAGTTTCATTAGGTCCCATTTGTCAATTCTCTTTTTTTTTTCCGTTTTTTATTAGGTATTTCGCTCATTTACATTTACAGCTGATTATCCAGCCCCAGCTAATCAAAACTGAAATTTTACAAGTCAGGCCTCCATCTTCTGCATTGTTCTCAACAGTGTCTTCCAAGCTCCTACACGACATCCCACAGAGCTCTTAACACCAAATGGATCTTTTAGCCCAAACTTCCTAAGTCCTTCCATTAACATGGTCAGATTGTCACAGGAATACCACACTAGGCTGGAACCAATTTTCCTGCAATGCTACAAAGGGAGAAAATCATATTTACCATATACTGACTTTTTCCTTGCCTCTTTTGCAATGGTGGAACTGGATACATCCCTGGGATTGTCACCTAGGGCCCAAATAATTTGTCTGCTGCAGAGTCCAGAATTCTACATCATTTGCACCCCGGTTTCCCAGAGGAAGACACCATCTGTTGATGGGGACGGGCCATTAACAACACCTATCCCTAGCCCTTCAGAATTCCTTGCCTTGCCTCCAACTCCAAGCTCTGAACAAACAGAGATTAAAAACATGCATGAGATGGAAGTTGAGCATTTGATGCCTCGGGATGCCTATGAGGGTACTAAAGAAAACCAAGACCCATCATTCCTCCCTTTTTCACACCCTGGCTTGCAGCAGCCTCTGCACTGCACTGACACTGGGAGCCTAAGACAGACGTTTGCTTCTAACAATGCCAGCTTGGGGGGCATCCACCTGGGTCTGGAAGAGAAAGGAACACTGGACATTTTGATGGTGTCCACTATTGACTTTGCAGATATCACTACATTGGTGGCAGATATTCACCTTCCCCAACTCTTCAACTTCCTCACAGGCCTAGATCAATACCAAGATTCAACAGTAACTGAATCCAAAGACTCCACAGTCATGTGGAGGGATCAGGCCCAGGAAAACTCCAGAGTCATCAGTGGGTTCTCTGAATAGCTGAGAAAGAAAGATCATAACACCTCTGAGTTGATTGATGGAGCTCCTCATTCCAAAAATCCAAAACTGGGATCTGATGGAGGAAGAAGGGGCTATGGTCAGTGTTGGGGTCAGTGACAGGGCTATTGACAACATGGCTAAGGACTTGGAGGGGAAAGCTCCCAAAGTGTCACCCATCATGCCCAGCAGAGTTAGGGGACAAGGGCAAGACAAGACCAAATGGATCAGAGAAAATAATTCCAAGAAAACAGAGGAGTTCAAGAAGTCAAGGAACAGAGTCAAAGCTGAAGAGAAGCCCACCATCCCCAAGACCAAGATAAAGAGGGATCTACCTGAGCTTAGCCACAACAGCTTTAAAAAGCCTAGAACCCACCTTGGCATGCACATGCTGGAGTCTGTGCAAGTCTTCCACCCTCTTGAGAAGAAGAGTGAGAAGAACCCTGCCACCACTTCTTCCCAGGCTCTGGGAACTTCTAGCAGCAACAAATATCCTGGGCCAGGCCCAGCCACAACAGTACTACAGGATATGCCACATGAGAGCCAGGGCCCTGACAAAACTCCAGGCAAGGTTCAGAGAGCAGAGAGCAGTGCTCTCAAGGACTGTCCATCTCAGTCTCAGTATGAGGTGCCCCCAGCTGGGAAGGTCAAGTTAGTACCTCTGCCTTTCCCAACCCAGGACCATCCTCAAACCAGACCTGTTTCTAGAAAGCCCCTCAATCTGGCTTCACACAGGCCCACTACAGCTTACTCTGAGAGGTGTCATTTTCACTCAGCTCAGCTTACTACACTCAAGCCATCCCAACCACCTTCTATCAGCAAATCTTTGATGGCTTCTGCCAAGCCAGCTCTGCCAATTTCTTCAAGTGCCACATGATCTAATGTAACCAACATCGTCCACATGAGCACTGTGCCTCAGTAAGGCACCTTGAGGCCTACATCCTATAGAGAGCCATCTCAGACTTCCCTCCAGAGGGAGCTTCTTTCTGCTGCCAAGAAGAAGATGCCATCACCTCTTGAACCTCAAACTCAATATCTGTTGCAAGACTTCAGCTGCCAACCCATTCCATGGAGAAAAGTCGACATTCTGGGACCAGTCGTCTCACAGCCCATCACAAAAGAGCAGAGGCCAGAGAGGGAGGCCATGAAGAGGAGGGCTCAACAGGAGCAAGAGAATGCTGCCAAGTACACCTCTCCTGGGAAACTGCAGCTTTTTCTCCAGAGGGATAAAATATGGAAATTTCCTGGTACTATGGCTATGCAATGTAAGAGCTGCCCAGATCTTTCAGTGTGGACAAGGATAAATGTAGACACTGATACATACATATACATGAGTATTATATAAATGTGTAGTAGTGACATGGGTACATCTGAGTTATGTAAATGTTTGTTTATAGAAATTGACAGACAAATTTTCTATCATACTTGTAAATATTTAAACAGTAATATTTACTGGAGAAATTTAAGTAAATCCTTTAATTTATGGTATATAGAGGATTTGTTTTTATTCTCATGACTTTGATTTTTAAAAATCTAGGTTGCTCAAGTGATATATGTTACATAAATATATCACATGATATAAAACTTTGATAATATTTAATATTAAGCAATTCATCAATAGCTATAGTGGTAATAAATTTATTCTCCTTGAGCTTATTTTCATTGTACTAGTCACTGTACATGGTATTTTCCCAAAAATTTATGCTGTTACCTGAAGACACTCGAGCTGTTACCAGTTCCTCTCATCCCAGCACTTACTCTTTATTCTGTAACAGAACTCTTCCTGCTATTTCATTTTCTTTATGACTGAAAATACATCTTTATCTCTGTCCAACATGTTTTCCTCACCCATGATGAGGCTTTTGAACACAAAGCTTTTTGTTTGTTTGTTTGTTTTTTTGTTTGTTTGTTTTTTGCAATTTATTGCAGAAATGGCTGCAATCAGCACTGATGCATAAGGATCTCTCCAGGACACCAAGCTTAATTCCCTAATTTATTGTAGAAATGGCTGCAATCAGCACTGATACACAAGGATCTCTCCAATATGTTGAGTTATTTGGAATGATATACTATAACCATTTGGTAGGCCAGGTTTTGGCTTTTGGAGAGCCCAACAAATTAACATCCAAACAGGCTGGAATACTTCACACCACCACCAACAATTCATAGCTTCCTGTGCATTTCCTCAGAAGCATTTGTCATTCTTTTTCTGACTGACTTTTTCTGAAGTTTCACTGTACAATTCTGATTCTTCCTGAGTCTGGGGAAATTATTTGCTTTCAACAAAGTGAGTTGCCTTTCTTCTTATGATGCTGATATTTTTCGAATTGTAAATAATATAGATACTAATCTTCTAAGATATCTATAGAAAATATTTGCCTCTGTTCTTGAGGCGATATTAACTCCTTTCTTAGCTGGGAAGGATACCTTTACTTACCCTGAGTAACAGTTTGTGAACAGTCAGGATTTCTTGCATGGCTGGGGTTCTTCTACATCCTTGCCTATCCCTGTACCTTGGAGTCTATGTGCTACTCTGTGCTCTGACAGTTTCACACTTGTTACATTTAGGGCTCTGATGCATATGGCATTGGCCTTTATCAGGGTGATATTTCATCAAGCTAATTATACCTATATTTATAAAATTTGGTTTCCTTTTAGTTTTTAGAAATATAGTATCTCTCCATAGCACTAGATGTCCTAGAACTAACTATGTAGACCAGGATAGTATTGAACTTAGAGCAATCTGCCTCCTTCTGTGCCTAACATGGCCTGTACTCCTATCTCCAGAGGGCTGGAGCTAAAGGAATACTCCACCATGCCAGGCAGAATCACATTTCTTTCTTTATATAAGAATATCCAATTTTCACATCATTTGATGAAGAGGTAATATTTTAGCCAAAATACATTTTTGTTATGTATCTAAAAACATAAGAGATTTAACTAATGTATTTACAACTGGAAGTCAACTCAGATACATTTATCTAAAATCTCTTTTATGCCATTAGTAGGCTGTCCTACTTACCATGGCAGTGACAAAATGACTTCATATGGGGTGTCATTTTTCTATCCAGGATATTTTGTACTTTCTCTTAATGCTAAGATTGCTTTTCTTCTGGGAAAAATGACATTGGAATTTTACTGGCTGGTTGTATCCAAACTTTGATAGATTTTTCATAGATTAGGTATTTTCAAAATATCAAATTGACAACATCTGTGAAGGCCCAATACTGTCCAGTCTAACAAGGGATATTTGCTGTCCAGAGCAACCCTTGGAGGGAACATTAACAAGGACAACATTAAAGATCCCACCACTTGAACACATTATCCTCATAAGGGAAAATTTTGGTAGAAGAGAATGATGGAAAGCCATAAATTAGGGAGATCTTTAATTATATCATTTCTTATGTGCTGCTTTAGCTCCAGTTGTGGGCACTGGCAAGGTACCCCGGTGCTTTTGATGTAGGAGCACATAATTCTTTGAATTACCTCAGTGTTTGTTATGTCTCCCTTTTCATTTGAATTAATTTGAGTAGTGTCCCTCTGTCTTTTGGTTAAGGGTTTGTCTATCTTGTTGATTTTCTCAAAGACAAGCTCTTGGTTTCATTTATTCTTTGTATTGTTTTATTTCTAACTGATTGCAGCCCTGAGTTTGGTTACTCCCTTCCTTCTATTTCTCTTTCATGTAATTGCTTTATTCTCTTTCTAGAGCTTTCAGGTGTACATTTAAATTGCTGGTATGAAACTTTCTAATCTCTTTATGGTTTCCTCATAGCACTGCTTTCATTGTGTCCCATAAGTTTGGGTATGTTATCCTTTATTTTCACTGAACTCCATAAAGTCTTTAATTTCTTTATTTCTTCCTTCCTCTGCTTATTGAGGAGAGAGTTGTTTAATTTCCATGACTGTTTCAGGACTGATGTTTTGTTTTTGCTGAAGTCCAGCGTTAATCCATGGTAGTATGATAAGATACAAGGTCTTATTTCAATTTTCTTGTGTCTGTTGAGGTTTGTGAACAAATACATGGTCAATTTTAGAGAAGGATCCATGAGGTGCTGAGAAGAAGGCACATTTGTGTGTGTGTGTGTTTAGGTGAAATATTCTGTAAAAGTTTGTTAGGTTCAGTTGATTCATAATGACTGTTAGTTCCATTCTTTCTGTTTAGTTTTTGTCTAGATGATCTGTCAATTAGTGAGAGTGGAGTGTTGAAGTCTCCCATTATTATGTGGGGTTTGATGTATTGTTTAAGATTTAGCAATGTTTCTTTTACAAATGTGAGTTGACTTGTGTTTGAGGCATAGATATTCAGAATTGAGATATCATCCTGGTATAGTTTTTCTTTGATGAGTACAATGTGTGCATCCGTACCTCTCTTCGATTAATTTTGGTTGAAAGCCTAGAGTGGTAACTCCAGCTTGCCTCTTTGATTATTTTGCTTGGAAAACTTTTTCTAGTCCTTTTCTCTGAGGCAATGTTTATGTCTATTACAGAGGTGTCTTTCTTGTATGCAGCAAAATAATGGATCCTGTTTTTTGCATCCAATCTGTTATTCTATATCTTCTTATTGGGGAATTGAGTCTATTGATGTTGAGAAATATTAATGTCCATTGTGATTTCCTGTCATTTTGAGGGTGGTGGTGTTAGTGTGTATGTGTGTGTGACTCCATATTGTAACAAAGGTTGTCTTAACACCTATTTTACACATTTTAGGTAAAATTTGATTTAAGGTCATTTTCTTGTGCTTTGTTTGTGTTAGGATATTCAGGGCTTGCCATAGTAGGGTAGCTAGGCTCTGAAGATATCATATTGCTCTGGCTTTTATTGATTATGTTCTTTCAAGGGCCTTTAATCATCTGGATGGCTTTGATCCCTGAATGTTCCTGTTGTAGTAGGTACTGGAATGGCCCTGAATTCACTTCTCATATTTCTCAAAACTTATCTAAATCCTTTAAAATATCTTGACATCCCCAGTACCCAGTAAAGGCAGAACAAACTATCTCCTTCTTAAAAAAAAAAATCCTTGTCAAACTGTCCCAAGAACTTCACCCTAGTTGGGTAAACCTGCTGCTGCCTCTTCTCAGGCCATGTACTCTCGCCATGTGATCTCTTTCCATCTCAAGATAATTTCCCTGCTCCCTTATGTTTCAGAGGACACCAAGATCAAACACCTTTTCCCCAGTTCCAGAAATATGAGGCTTTACTCTATAAGCTATGCTCAACTCTACTGGATTGGCCATAGATCCCCCGCTTTGTTTGCATCTGTCTAGGGTAACTGTTACATATTAAGATCTGAGGTTTGGAAAACCCTCACTTATAATAAAAAGTACTTCCAAATAGGTCTTGGGAATTTTTCTTTAGTACAATTAGAATTCCCATTATTCCCGTATCCATGCCCCTTCCTTCATTTAATGACTTTTCTGTCTTTGTCCTTTATGACCAGACAAATAGTTATTTTAAAGAATAGCCAGACAGAGTAGAGGCTTCCCACAGTGGACTTGTCAATACTATTTGTCACATGTGCATCCTCACTCTGATTCCTCCTCTATTGACAAGAGGGTGCTCTCTACCTCTATAACCAAGACTGATACAATCCTAAGTAGGAAACAGGTATTACTGGTAAACTCTACTGTTTCTTCAACATCTGGTATCCAGTAGGCATGATCAATATCCAGAGAATAACCTAATTACTCAACCCATGAATATAGGAGTAGAAGACATAATTATACATTCTATCAAGGTTATTACCTCTTTAACACTTTATCATAAATAATATAAACCTGTCATTTTATCTCCTGCTTTTGACTCTGATCTTGGCCTACTGGCTCCTTAATGTCACACAACCTTGCCAATTTGGAGATTTCTGGCAATCTGTTCCTCCTGAAACAAGCTCACAACTGTCACTTACAGCTTCTTCTATAACCCTTTACCTTACCATTTACCAACTTCCCTGATCCCTATGTTGTCATGACTCCTTACCTTTTTCAATTTTCCCTCTTTGGCATGGAAACCTGATTCAAGGCATTCAGGACACACTTTGTAGGGACATTAAATCTTCTAGACTACAAAAAACTTTAACTCTTGATACCTTATTATCCCCAGTGCCCTACAGTCCATAAAACCTTGATTCTTATGGTACTCAAGTTTATTATTGCCCTGCTAGTTTGTTGCATCATAGTATTTATCTTCCCCAAATTGGGGGGAAGGGGAATACATGGAGAAGAGGCTGTACCGCTTCCCGTCCTGGACTCAATTGATGCATGACATAATAAAAAGGCAGCTTAAATCTTGCTTCTCCTGGCTGTCATAGAAATAACTGCATGTGTTGTCACATGGACAGCAAGACTGTCCATTTTCTGGATCATGTATCATTTCTTTTCTTCCCAGTGCATCTAGGAACTGCAACAGGTGGGCCAAACCATACTCACTTTCAAGGACAAATTGAATCCCTGGCTACAGAGGTATTCCAAAAACTAAAGGGGATTAGATCTTCTCATAGCTGAAAAAGATGGCCTTTGTCTCTTCCTCCCTGAGAAATGCTGCTTCCATGTCAACCAATCAGGTTTAGTAAAAACAAACTAACAAAAAAACCAAACAAACAAACCTCTAAAAAAGGTAAGGCACAACTCAATGTGTCCAGCCCCTGGACATTTGAGGACCCTATATGTAAGTGAACAATTCTTTTCCTGACCCTTCTCATTTTTCTGCTTTTACTAATCAAACCATGCTTTAGAAATTTCTTCTCTACATTTTCCAATGACTAATTAAAAACAAATCCCTAAACAATCAGTTATGATTATAGAACTACCAAACACTAGGCAGAGCTGGACGTAATAGTAACTTTTATTTTCCTGTCGTGTTGTCTGCAAGGATTATTGCCTCTATCAGCTAATCTTGGTCTAGTCCTGAAAGCTTCTAGCCTCTGTAAAATCTCATCTAGGCCTAGAACATTTTCAGCCTCTGAGACATTTTGAGCTGTGACTGGCTGGTTCAACTCAGGTGTTCAAGCTCAAACTTATCTCCCAGCTGAATTATAAATCTGGCCTGTTTTCTCAGCCTTTGAATTGCTTTGCTTGACTTCAAACAATTCTAAAAATCTTTTTTTTTAATCTTTTGGCTCCTTCTCATTCTCTTGCTTGTTCTGTGGTTACCTTTGTCTAGCTTGTTCTCTCTTCAATCTGTCTCCTTAAAACTCTACTGGTAAGACTGCCTTCTTCCTAATCTCTGTGCTGCTCTGTTCTCTACCTCTCAAATCAACTGTTCTTCATGAATTTTACTGTATTCCTCTACTGTACTGTATTTTCCCGTACTGTATGTCTCTCCCTTAAGTAGCTTCCCTCGTCTCTCTTCCCATGAGAGTTGGGTTTATCCTATTCTATCAACGTTTCACTGATTCATCACTTTTCCTGCTATTCACGCTTCATTTTCAAATATGGGTACTTCCTTCATTGTTTGGGATTAAAGCTAAGTTCTAAGGGTTTGTGTGTATTCTTGTCAGAGTGACTAAAGTTATGTGCTAAGAGGTAAGCCACACCCTAACTTTTTTTTTATTTCATATTTTCCTCAATTACATTTCCAACGCTATCCCAAAAGTCTCCCACACCCTCCCCCCCTCCCCTACCCACCCATTCCCACTTTTTGGCCCTGGCGTTCCCCTGTACTAGGGCATATAAAGTTTGCCTGTCCAGTGGGCCTCTCTTTCCAGTGATGGCCGACTAGGCCATCTTTTGATACATATGCAGCTAGAGTCAAGAGTTCCGGGGTACTGGTTAGTTCATAATGTTGCACCTACAGGGTTGCAGATCTCTTTAGCTCCTTGTATACTATCTCTAGCTCCTCCATTGGGGGCCCTGTGATCCATCCAATAGTTGACTGTGAGCATCCACTTCTGTGTTTGCTAGGCCCCGGCCTAGTCTCACAAGAGACAGCTTTATCACGGTCCTTGCAACAAACGCTTGCTAGTGTATGCAATCACACCCTAACTTTTAAATCAGGTTCAAATATCCTGTAACAGCTGGAGGCACATGATTACTGAATTTGTCTTGAATATTCTCTGATGGTGAGGATCAACATTTCCCTGAAGATGACAGCAGGAAGTAGTATAAAGAGCACAGCACTCTCATTCCCTGCCTTAACATCACCCCTCTCAGACTCCTCATTTTGTAAAATAATAAACAAAAAGAGGAATGTTAGCAGGCATTTCTACCAGCCTGCCCTCAGGGACCTAATGACAGAAGGATACATTATCACTAGTTGCCAAGATGTGACACATTTTCACTATCACCATGAGTCATGTATCCTCCCAATCACATGTACTACTCACCTTATAAAAAGCCAGTGCCTCCTTTTCTTGTTCTCTTTTCCTTCCACCCACACTCAGAGACAGCCTCTGCATATCCCATCCCCTGAATGACCCTTCCACATCAGATCTTTTGCATGTGGAATCTGAGGCTTAAATCACACCTTCAATTTCAGAAACAACTCATAAAATGATAAAAAATGGGATACATTCCTTAAAAATAAAAATTATCAACAATATCACAGCATACACAGTTTGTCCAACAGCAGAAAAAAAATAGGAATTGGCTTCCCAAATTTAGAGTAGGAGCCATGATTCACATACCAACTGCCCTACCTTTAAAATCATTAACTTGTAAGCCTGTTTAGGTAGACCAATGACTCTTGACTAACAAGAAATTACATATGTTTGAACAGCTAATAAAAGAACAATTAGAAGCTAATCATTTTGAGGAAACTTCTAGTCCTTTCAATTCTTCTAAATTTATATTAAAAAAGAAATCTGGAAAATCAAGACTGCCAACCGATTTGAGAGCTGTAAACAAAGTAATTCAATCAATTTGGTCTTTATAGCATGGGATACATTTACTTTCTTTATTACCTAAAGATTGGTCTATTATGGTTATTGATTCATGATTATTTTTTTCATTATCCTTTTAAAGGAACAAGATACAGAGAAATTTGCTTTCACGGTGTTTACTTATAATAATGCCCAACCTGTAAAACAATGTCAATGGAAAGTCATTTCTAAAAGAATATTAAATAGTGTAGAATCTAAAATAAATTCCAGACCAAACTATACTAGCAGTCCAAGTGCAGAGCCAGGTAAGGAAACTCACCAGCTAAACAATAATCTCCTCAACATAATTAAGCATAGCTTAAACAAAAGGGGGAAATATAGCAGAATTTTAGAAGAGCCATTATTTGTGGCATGAATTCCAGAGTGTATATATGTATATATATATATATATATATATATATATATATATATATATATATATACACACACACACATATATATATATATACACACACACACACACACACACATATATATATATCTCCAGAGAGGACAACTTTCTAAACAGAACACCAAGAACTCAAGAATTAAGATCAATAATAAATCATTTTTAATTTATAATAAATTAACCTCATGGGACCTCATGAAACTAAAAATCTTTTGTAAGGCACCATCAAAAGGACAAAATAGCAGCCTGAAGAATGGGACAAGATCTACACTAACACTCCATCCAACAGAAGCCTGATATCCAAAATACATAACTCAATATAAGAATTCAAGGAACTAGACACCAACAAGTCAAATAACCCAGTTAAGAAATCGAGTATACACTAGCAACATTTTATCAAAAGGACCCAGATGTAGCTGTCTCTTGTGAGACTAGGCCGGGGCCCAGCAAACACAGAAGTGGATGCTCACAGTCAGCTAATGGATGGATCACAGGGCTCCCAATGGAGGAGCTAGAGAAAGTACCCAAGGAGCTAAAGGGATCTGCAACCCTATAGGTGGAACAACATTATGAACTAACCAGTACCCCGGAGCTCTTGACTCTAGCTGCATATGTATCAAAAGATGGCCTAGTCGGCCATCACTGGAAAGAGAGGCCCATTGAACACGCAAACTTTATATGCCCCAGTACAGGGGAACACCAGGGCCAAAAAGGGGAAGTGGGTGGGTAGGGGAGTGGGGGTGGGTGGGTATGGGGGACTTTTGGTATAGCATTGGAAATGTAAATGAGCTAAATACCTAATAAAAAAAGGAAAAAAAAAAGAAATCGAGTATACAATGAAAGGCTCCATCCAGCAGGCAACGGAAACCAACGCAGAGACACATAACTAAGCATTAGAATAAGCTCACAGAGTCTTGTGGAAGGATTGGAGGAAGGACTGAGAAGACCCAAGGAGAATGGGAGCTCTATAGGAAGACCAAGAGTCAACTCTCCTAGATACTTGGGAGCTCCCAGAGACTGAACCACCAACCAAAGAGGGAGCATGGGCTAGGCATGGGTTCACCACACATATGTAGCAGATGTGGAGTTTGCTCTTCATGTTGGTTCCCCAACAAGTAAAGCAGGGCCAGCCTTTTAACCTGTTGTTCCCCTATGGTTCCTATCTCCCTGGCTGGGCTGCCTTGTCTGGCCTAAGTTAGGTAGGATGTGCTTGGTTCTGCAGTGATTTGATGTGCCAGAGTGTAGTGGTGCCTGGCATGGGGAAAACTCCTTCTTGGAGTAGAGAGTAAGGGGGAAATGGGTGGAGAGGGAAGTAATATTGTGATGTGGAGTGAATAAATAAATGAAAAAAAATGAAAATAAATCAGTAGCAGTAGCCTTGTCCAAAAGGCAAAGACCAAATACTTATTAGTAGCAACAGTTTGATCCAGAAGAACCTCCAAGGCTCCACCAAATCTCTAGTAGTCCATTTCAGTGAAGTAGAATAGAATGCAACATGAAGTTCTTTTGTGTGTTTCCCTCTATGAAGTCATGAGAAATGAAGATCAGAAAAAAACAGCAAAGCTTTGCAAGGCAAACCAATGCAAGAGTGTTGTTCAGGGTCTATTGGGTTGTGCTTACACTCTTTTCAGACATAACACATCTTCTCACGTGTCTGCCTCAGCAAAACATCCTCATACATGTCTGCCTAGCAAAACATCCTTTCACATGTCTGCTATAGTAAAACATTTTCTCATAAGAGAACTTCCAGAAAACAACATTACATGACACAAATGGGTTTCCAAAGAAATGAGAAATTTCTACTTCATCTTTTCAGCAAAGCCACTGGATACAAAATTAACTAAAAAAATATCAGTAGCCCTCCTTTATAAAAACCATATACAGGCTGAGAAAGAGATTTGTAAAACATCCTTTACAGTAGGAACAAATAATATAAAATACATTGAGGAAACTCTCACAAAGCATGTGAAAAACCAATATGAAGTCTTGAAGGAAGAAATTTAGGAAGATATCAGAAGAGGAAAAGATCTCTCATGCTTTGAATTGGTAGGAATGACATAGTAAAAAATGGTCATTTTACCAAATGTAGTCTACATGTTCAGTACAATTCCATTCGAATTCCAATGCAATTCTTTACAGACCTTGATAGGGCAATTCTCAACTTCATATGGAAAAACAAAGAGCCCAGGATAGCAAAAACAATCCTGTACAATATAGGAATACCCAGAAGCATCACCATCTCTGATTCAAAGCTGTATGCAGAACAGTAGTATTAAAAACTGCATGTTATTGGTATAGAAACAGATAGGTTGATAATAGAATCAAATCAAAGTCAACAAATTAACACACATACATAAGGACACTTGAATTTTGACAAACAAGCCCAAACCATACAATGCAAAAAGAAAGCATCTTCAGCAAATGGTAGAAGTATAACTGGATGTCTACATGTAGAAGAATGCAAATATATCCATATGTATCACCCTGCACAAAACTCACTCAAGTCTAAGTGGACCAAAAACCTCAACATAAAAAGTGGCACACTCAACCTGATAGAAGAGAAATTGGAAAATAGACTTGAATGCATTGGTACAGGAGATAACTTCCTCAACAGAACACCAAAAGCTTAGTCACTAAGATCAATAATGACTAAATTGGACCTCTTGAAACTGAAAAGCCATGTAAAGCAAAGGACACCATTACTGGGACAAAAAGGCAGCCTGCAAGATAGGAAAAAAGTCATCAGCCCTATAACCAATAGTGGACAATCATCCAAAATATATAACAAACTCAAAAAAGTAGACACCACCAAAGCAAATAACCCAACTTAAAATAGGGTACAGAGGGGAAAAGCCTCAAAGATATGGGCCCAGGGGAAAAGTTCCTGAATAGAACATCAATGGCTTGTGCTGTAAGATCGAGAATCGACAAATGGGACCTCATAAAATTACAAAGCTCCTGTAAGGCAAAAGACACCATCAATAAGACAAAAAAGCCACCAACAGATTGCGAAAGGATCTTTACCAATCCTAAATCAGATGGGGGACTAATATCCGATATATATAAAGAAATCAAAAAGGTGGACTCCAGAAAATCAAATAACCCCATTAAAAATGGGGCTCAGAGCTAAACAAAGAATTCTCACCTGAGGAATACTGAATGGCTGAGAAGCACCTGAAAAAATGTTCAATATCCTTTATCATCAGGGAAACACAAATCAAAACAACCCTGAGATTCCATCTTACACCAGTCAGAATGGCTAAGATCAAAAATTCAGGTGACAGCAGATGCTGGCGAGGATGTGGAGAAAGAGGAACACTCCTCCATTGTTGGTGGGATTGCAAGCTTCTACAACCACTCTGGAAATCAGTCTGGGGGTTCCTCAGAAAATTGGATATAGTTTGACTGGAGGATCCCACAATACCTCTCCTGGGCATATATCCAGAAGATGTTCCAACTGGTAAGAAGGACACATGCTCCACTATGTTCATAGCAGCCTTATTTATAATAGCCAGAAGCTAGAAAGAACCCAGATGTCCCTCAACAGAGGAATGGATACAGAAATGTGGTACAGAGCCATCTTGGCTCCGGGACCCCACAGAAAGTTGTCTGCACAGGTGTGGACCACAGAAGCTAACAGCTTCTGGGACAGGCAAGAGCCACAGAGCTTCTGAGGCAGAGCCGTTTTCGGGCTCCAGACATCTGGCCACCTTCATGGCCAGAGGACAGGGGTCTGCCCAGCCCTGGAGGCTAGGATTTTGACTCAGGATTGTCGGGAGCCACCTTGGTTCCTGGACTCGACAGAAAGAAGCCTGCACAGGTGAGAGTGTGGACTACAGAAGCTAACAGCTTCTGGGACAGGCAAGAGCCACAGAGCTTCTGAGACAGTGCCATTTTCAGGCTCCAGACATCCGGCCACCTTCCCGGCCAGAGGACTGGGGTCTGCCTGGCCCAGGAGGTTTTTGCCTCAGGATCTGCGGGAGCCATCTTGGCTCCGGGACCCCTCAGAAAGTTGTCTACACAGGCGAGAGTGTGGACCACAGAAGCTAATATCTTCTGGGACAGACAAGAGCCACAGAGTTTCTGAGGCAGTGCCATTTTCAGGCTTCAGACATCAGGCCACCTTCCCAGCCAGAGGTCAGGTGGTTGCTTGGCCCTGGAGGCCCTAGCCTCAGGATCCGCGGGAGCCATTTTGGTTCCGGGATTCTGCAGAAAGTAGTCTGCGCAGGTGAGAGTATGGACTACTGAAATTAACAGCTTCTGGGACAGGCCGAAGCAACATACCTTCTGGGAAAGGTCCTGTTTTGGCCCTTCATCTTCGGCCAGGAGTAGGTCCAAATGCCAGATAACTGTGCACCTTCCCTGTAAGATGAGAGCTTGCCTGCAGAGAATGCTATGAACACTGAAACTCAGAGGGAGAGAGCAAGTCTCCCATGTCTGCTGATAGAGGGTAACAGAATCACCAGAGGAACAATCTCTAAACAGAGACAACTATAACATCTAACTCCAGAGATTATCAGATGACGTAAGGTAAAAGTAAGAATCTTACTAACAGAAACCAAGACCACTTAGCATCATCAGAACCCAGCATTCCCACTTGGCCCAGTCCAGGGCACCCCAACACACTCGAAAAGCTAGACCCAGATTTAAAAGCATATCTCATGATGATGGTAGAGGACATCAAGAAGGACTTTAATAACTCACTTAAAGAAATACAGGAGAACACTGCTAGAGAGTTACAAGTCCTTAAAGAAAAACAGGAAAACACAACCAAACCAGTATAAGTCCTTAAAGAAAAACAGGAAAACACATCCAAACAGGTGATGGAAATGAACAAAACCATACTAGACCTAAAAAGGGAAGTAGAAACAGTAAAAAAAAAAAAAAACCCAAAGTGAGGCAATGCTGAAGATAGAAAACCTAGGAAAGAAATCTGGAACCATAGAAGCCAGCATCAGCAACAGAATACAAGAGATGGAAGAGAGAATCTCATGTGCAGAAGATTCCATAGAGAACATCAGCACCACAATCAAAGAAAATGGAAAATGCAAAAAGATCCTAACTCAAAACATCCAGGAAATCCAAAACACAATGAGAAGACCAAACCTACGGGTAATAGGAGTGGATGAGAATGAAGATTTTCAACTCAAAGGAACAGCAAATATCTTCAACAAAAAATTAGAAGAAAACTTCCCAAATCTAAAGAAAGAGATGCCCATGAACATACAAGAAGCCTACAGAACTCCAAACAGACTGGACCAGAAAAGGAATTCCTCCCGACACATAATAATCAGAACAACAAATACACTAAATAAAGATAGAATACTAAAAGCAGTAAGGGAAAAATGTCAAGTAACATATAAAGGCAAGTCTATCAGAATTACACCAGATTTTTCACCGGAGACTATGAAAGCCAGAAGATCCTGGGCAGATGTTATAGAGACACTAAGAGTACACAAATGCCAGCCCAGGCTACTATACCCAGCCAAACTCTCAATTACCATAGATGGAGAAACCAAAGTATTTCATGACAAAACCAAGTTCACACATTATCTTACCATGAATCCAGCCCTTCAAATGATAATAACAGAAAAAAACCAATACAAGGACGGAAACCACGTCCTAGAAAAAGCAAGAAGGTAATCCCTCAACTAACCTAAAAGAAGACAGCCACAAGAAGAGAATGCCAACTTTAGCAACAAAAATAATAGGAAGCAACAATTAATTTTTTTAATATCTCTAAATATCAATGGACTCAACTCCCCAATAAAAAGACATAGACTAACAGACTGGCTACACAAACAGGACCCAAAAGATTCCTGCTTACAGGAAACTCATCTCAGAGAAAAAGATAGACACTATCTCAGAATGAAAGGCTGGAAAACAATTTTCTAAGCAAATGGTATGAAGAAACAAGCTGGAGTAGCCATTCTAATATCTAAAAAAATTGACTTCCAACCCAAAGTCATCAAAAAAGACAAGGAGGGGCACTTCATACTCATTAAAGGTAAAATCCTCCAAGAGGAATTATCAATTCTGAATATCTATGCTCCAAATACAAGGGCATCCACATTCATTAAAGAAACTTTAGTAAAGCTCAAAGCAAACATTGCACCTCACACAATAATAGTGGGGGACTTCCATACACCACTTTCACCAATGGACAGATCATGAAAACAGAAATTAAACAGGGACACAGTGAAACTAACTGATTTTATAAAACAAATGTATCTAACAGATATCTACAGAATATTTTATCCTAAAACAAAAGGATATACCTTCTTCTTAGCAACGGATGGTACCTTCTATAAAACTGACCACATAATTGGTCACAAAGCAAACCTCAACAGATACAAAAATATTGAAATAGTCCCATGCATCCTATCAAACCACCGTGGACTAAAGCTGATCTTCAATAACAAAATAAATCGTAGAAACCCAACATTCATATGGAAACTGAACAACACTCTTCTCAATGATACCTTGGTCAAGGAAGGAATAAAGAAAGAAATTAACGACTTTTTGTAGTTTAATGAAAATGAAGCCACAACATACCCAAACTTATGGGAAACAAAGCATTTCTAAGAGGAAAACTCATATCTCTAAGTGCCTCCAAAAAGAAACTAGAGAGAGCACACATTAGCAGCTTGACAACACACCTAAAAGCTCTAGAACAAAAGGAAGCAAATTCACCCAAGAGGAGTAGACAGAAGGAAATAATCAAACTCAGGAGCAATGTCAACCAAGAGGAATCAAGAAGAACTATTCAAAGAATCAACCAAACGAGGAGTTGGTTCTTTGAGAAAATCAACAAGATAGATAAACGTTTAGCCAAACTCACTAGAGGGCACAGGGAAAGCATTCTAATTAACAAAATCAGAAATGAAAAGGGAGACATAACAGATCCTGAAAAAATCTAAGACACCATCAGATCCTTCTACAAAAGGCTATATTCAAAAAAACTGGAGAACCTGGATGAAATGGACAAGTTTCTAGGCAGATACCAGGTACCAAAGTGAAATCAGGATTAGGTTAATGATCTAAACAGCCCTATATCCCCTAAAGAAATAGAAGCAGTCATTAATAGGCTCCCAAGCAAAAAAAAAGCCCAGGACCAGATGGGTTTAGTGCAGAGTTCTATCAGACCTTCAAAGAAGATCTAATCACAGTTCTTCACAAACTATACCACAAAATAGAAATGGAAGGTACTCTACCCAACTCATTCTATGAAGCCACAATTACTCTGATACCTAAACCACAAAAAGACCCAACAAAGATAGAGAACTTCAGACCAATTTCCCTTATGAATATCGATGCAAAAATCCTCAATAAAGTTCTGGCTAACAGAATCCAAGAACACATCAAAACAATCATCCATCCTGACCAAGTAGGTTTCATCCCAGGGATGCAAGGATGGTTCAATATACAAAAATCCATAACATAATCCAGTACATAAACAAACTCAAAGACAAAAACCACATAATCATCTCGTTAGATCCTGAGAAAGCATTTGATAAAATCCAACACCCATTCGTGATAAAAGTCTTGGAAAGATCAGGAATTCAAGGCCCTTACCTAACCATGATAAAAGCAATCTACAGCAAACCAGTAGCCAACATCAAAGTAAATGGTGAGAAGCTGGAAACTATTCCCACTAAAATCAGGGACAAGACAAGGCTGTCCACTCACACCCTACCTATACAACATTGTACTTGAAGTCATAGCCAGAGAAATTAGACAACAAAAGGAGACCAAGGGGATACAAATTGGAAAGGAAGAAGTCAAAATATCACTTTTTGCACATGATATGATAGTATATATAAGTGACCCTAAAAATTACACCAGAGAACTCCTAAACCTGATAAACAGCTTCAATGAAATAGCTGGATATAAAATTAACTCAAACAAGTCAATGGCATTTCTGTACACAAAGGATAAACAGGCTGAGAAAGAAATTAGGGAAACAACACCCTTCTCAATAGTCACAAATAATATAAAATACCTTGGCGTGACTCTAACTAAGGAAGTGAAAGATCTATATGATAAGAACTTCATGTCTCTGAAGAAAGAAATTAAAGAAGATCTCAGAAGATGGAAAGATCTCCCATGCTCATGGATTTACAGGATCAATATGGTAAAAATGTCCATCTTGCCAAAAGCAATCTACAGATTCAATGCAATCCCCATCAAAATTCCAACTCAATTCTTCAACGAATTAGAAAGGGCAATCGGCAGATTCATCTGGAATAACAAAAAACCTAGGATAGCAAAAACTCTCCTCAAGGATAAAAGAACCTCTGGTGGAATCACCATGGTGACCTAAAGCTGTACTACAGAGCAATTGTGATCAAAACTGCATGATACTGGTATAGTGACAGACCAGTAGACCAATGGAAGAGAATTTAAGACCCAAAGATGAATCCACACACCTGTGGTCACTTGATCTTTGACAAGGGAGCTAAAACCATCCAGTGGAAAAAAGACAGCATTTTCAAAAAATGGTGCTGGCACAACTGGCTGTTATCATGTAGAAGATTGTGAAATGATCCATTTCTATCTCCTTGTACTAAGGTCAAATCTAAGTGGATTAAAGAACTCCACATAAAACCAGAGACATTAGAACTTATACAGGAGAAAGTACGGAAAAGCCTCGAAGATATGGGTACAGGGGGAAAATTCGTGAATAGAACAGAAATGGCTTGTGCTGTAAGATCAAGAATCGATAAATGGGACCTCATAAAATTGCAAAGCTTCTACAAGGCAAAAGACACCGTCAATAAGACAAAAAGACCTCCAACAGATTGTGAAAGGATCTTTACCTATCCCAAATCAGATAGGGGACAAATATCCAACATATATAAAGAACTCAAGAAGGTGGACTTCAGACAATCAAATAACACCATTAAAAAATGGGGCTCAGAACTGAACAAAGAATTCTCACCTGAGGAATACCGAATGGCAGAGAAGCACCTGAAATAAAATGTTCAACATCCTTAATCATCAGGGAAATGCAAACCAAAACAACCCTGAGATTCCACCTCACACCAGTCAGAATGGCTAAAATCAAAAATTCAGGTGACAGCAGATGTTGGTGAGGGTGTGGAAAAAGAGGAACACTGCTCCATTGTTGGTGGGATTGCAAGCTTGTACAACCATTCTGGAAATCAGTCTGGCGGTTCCTCAGAAAACTGGACATCATACTACCGGAGGACCTCGCAACACATCTCCTGGGCATATATCCAGAAGATATACCAACCAGTAAGAAGGACACATGCTCCACTATTTTCATAGCAGCCTTATTTATAATGGCCAGAAGCTGGAAAGAACCCAGATGCCCCTCAACAGAGGAATGGATACAGAAAATGTGGTACATTTACACAATGGAGTACTACTCAGCTATTAAAAAGAATGAATTTATGAAATTCCTAGGCAAAAGGATGGACCTGGAGGGCATCATCCTGAGTAAGGTAACCCACTCACAAAGGAACTCACACAATATGTACTCACTGATAAGTGGATATTAGCCCAGAAACTTAGGATACCCAAGATATAAGATACAATTTGATAAACGCATGAAACTCTTGAAGAACGAAGACCAAAGTGTGGACACTTTGCCCCTTCTTAGAATTGGGAACAAAACACCCATGGAAGGAGTTACAGAAACAAAATTTGGAGCTGTGACAAAAGGATGGACCATCTAGTGATTGCCATATGCAGGGATCCATCCCATAATCAGCTTCCAAACGCTGACACCATTGCATACACTACCAAGATTTTGCTGAAAGGACCCAGATATAGTTGTCTGTTGTGAGACTATGCCAGGGCCTACCAAACACAGAAGTGGATGCTCACAGTCAGCTATTGAATGGATCACAGGGCCCCCAATGGAGGAGCTAGAGAAAGCACCCAATGAATAAAAGGGAACTGCAACCCTATAGGTGGAACAACAATATCAACTAGCCAGTACCCGGGAGCTCTTGTCACTAGCTGCATATGTATCAAAAGATGGCTAGTCTACCCAAGATATAAGATACAATTTCCTAAACACATGAAACTCAAGAAAAATGAAGACTGAAGAGTGGACACTATGGCCCTCCTTAGAAGTGGGAACAAAACACGCTTGGAAGGAGTTACAGAGACAAAGTTTGGAGCTGAGATGAAAGGATGGTCCATGTAGAGACTTCCATATCCAGGGATCCACCCCATAATCAGCATCCAAACGCTGACACCATTGCATACACTAGCAAGATTTTATCGAAAGGACCCAGATGTAGCTGTCTCTTGTGAGACTAGGCCGGGGCCTAGCAAACACAGAAGTGGATGCTCATAGTCAGCTATTGGATGGATCACAGGGCCCCCAATGGAGGAGCTAGAGAAAGTACCCAAGGAGCTAAAGGGATCTGCAACCCTATAGGCGGAACAACATTATGAACTAACCAGTACCCCGGAGTTCTTGACTCTAGCTACATATGTATCAAAAGATGGCCTAGTCGGCCATCACTGGAAAGAGAGGCCCATTGGACACGCAAACTTTATATTCCCCAGTACAGGGGAACGCCAGGTCCAAAAAGGGGGAGTGGGTGGGTAGGGGATTGAGGGTGGGTGGGTATGGGGGACTTTTGGTATAGCATTGGAAATGTAAATGAGCTAAATACCTAATAAAAAATGGAAAAAAAAGATGGCTAGTCGGCCATCACTGGAAAGAGAGGCCCATTATACTTGCAAACTCTATATGCCCTAGTATAGGGGAACGCTGGGGCCAAAGAGGGTTAGTGGGGGGATAAGGGAGTGGGGGGAGTAGGTATGGGGGTCTTTTGGGATAGCATTGGAAATGTAATTGAGGAAAATACCTAGATAAAAAAAAGAAAAAAACAAAAACAACAACAACAACAACAAAAAGAAACATGGTACATTCACACAATGGAGTACTACTCAGCTATTAAAAAGAATATTATGAAATTCCTAGGCAAATGGATGGACCTGGAGGGCATCATCCTGAGTGAGGTAACCCAATCACAAAGGAACTCAAATGATATGTACTCACTGATAAGTGGATATTAGCCCAGAAACTGGAGAGGGCACACACTAGCAGCTTGACAACACACCTAAAAGCTCTAGAACAAAAGGAAGCAAATTCACCCAAGAGGAGTAGACAGAAGGAAATAATCAAACTCAGGGGGGAAATCATCCAAGTGGAATCAAGAAGAACTATTCAAAAAATCAACCTAACGAGGAGCTGGTTCTTTGAGAAAATCAACAAGATAGATAAACGTTTAGCCAAACTCACTAGAGGGCACAAGAAAAGCATCCTAATTAACAAAATCAGAAATAAATAGGGAGACATAACACCAGATCCTGAAGAAATCTAAAACACCTTCAGATACTTCTACAAAAGACTATACTCAACAAAACTGGAGAACCTGGATGAAATGGACAAGTTTCTAGACAGATACCAGGTACCAAAGTTAAATCAAGATCAGGTTAATGATGTAAACAGCCCTATATCCCCTAAAGAAATAGAAGCAGTCATTAATAGGCTCCCAAGCAAAAAAAAAAGCCCAGGACCAGATGGGTTTAGTTCAGAGTTCTATCAGACCTTCAAAGAAGATCTAATCACAGTTCTTCACAAACTATACCACAAAATAGAAACAGAAGGTACTCTACACAACTCATTCTATGAAACCACAATTACCCTGATACCTAAACCACAAAAAGACCCAACAAAGATAGAGAGCTTCAGACCAATTTCCCTCATTAATATAGATGCAAAAATCCTCACTAAGTTCTCACTAACCAAATCCAAGAACACATTCAAACAATCATCCATCCTAACCAAGTAGGTTTCATCCCAGGGATGCAGGGATGGTTCAATATACGGAAATCCATCAACTTAATCCGGTATATAAACAAACTCAAAGACAAAAACCACATGATCATCTCGTTAGATGCTGAGAAAGCATTTGACAAAATCCAACACACATTCATGATAAAAGTCTTGGAAAGATCAGGAATTCAAGGCCCATATCTAAACATGATAAAACAATCTACAGCAAACCAGTAGCCAACATCAAAATAAATGGTGAGAGACTGGAAGCAATCCCACGAAAATCAGGGACTAGATAAGGGTGCCCACTTTCTCCCTACCTATTCAAACTTGTACTTGAAGTCCTAGCCAGAGCAATTAGACAACAAAAGGAGATCAAGGGGATACACATTGGAAAGGAAGAAGTCAAAATATCACTTTTTGCAGATGATATGATAGTATATATAAGTGACCCTAAAAATTACACCAGAAAACCCCTAAGCCTGATAAAAAGCTTCAATGAAGTAGCTGAATATAAAATTAACTCAAACAAGTCAATGGCCTTCCTGTACACAAAGGATAAACAGGCTGAGGAAGAAATTATTGAAACAACACCCTTGTCAATACTAACAAACAATATAAAATACCTTGGGGTGACTCTAACTAAGGAAGTGAGAGATCTGTATGATAAGAACTTCAAGTCTCTGAAGAAAGAAATTAAAGATCTCAGAAGATGGAAAGATCTCCCATGCTCATGGATTTGCAGGATCAATATAGTAAAAATGGCTATCTTGCCAAAAGCAATCTACACATTCAATGCAATCCCAATCAGAATTCCAACTCAATTCTTCAACGAATTAGAAAGGGCAATCTGCAAATTCAACTGGAATAACAAAAAACCTAGGATAGCAAAAACTCTTCTCAAAAATAAAAGAACCTCTGGTGGAATCACCATGTCAGACCTAAAACTGTACTACAGAGCAATTGTGATAAACACTACATGGTACTGGTATAGTGACAGACAAGTAGACCAATGTAAGAGAATTGAAGACCCAGAAATGTACCCACACACCTATGGTCACTTGATCTTCGACAAGGGAGCTAAAACCATTCAGTGGAAAAAAAACAGCATCTTCAACAAATGGTGCTGGAACAACTGGTGGTTGTCATGCAGAAGAATGTGAATTGATCCATTCCTCTTACCTTGTATTAAGATCAAATCTAAGTAGATCATGGAGCTCCACTTAAATCCAGAGACAGTGAAACTTATAGAGGAAAAAGTGGGGAAAGGCCTTGAGGAGATGGTCACAGGGGAAAAATTCCCAAATACAACAGCAATTGCTTGTGCTGTAAGATGGAGAGTCGATAAATGGGACCTCATAAAGCTGCAAAGCTTCTGCAAGGCAAAAAACCCCGTCAATAAGACAAAAAGGCCACCAACAGATTGGGAAAGGATCTTTACCTATGCTAAATCAGATAGGGGACTAATTTCCAATATATATAAATAACTTTAGAAAGTGGACTCCAGAAAATCAAATAACCCCATTTAAAAATGTGGCTCAGATCCTAATTAACAAAATCAGAAATGAAAAGGGAGACATAACAACAGATCCTGAAGAAAACCAAAACACCATCAGATCCTTCTACAAGAGGCTATACTCAACAAAACTGGAAAACCTGGATGAAATGGACAAGTTTCTAGACAGATACCAGGTACCAAAGCTAAATCAAGATCAAGTTAATGATCTCAACAGTCCTATATCCCCTAAAGAAATAGAAGCAGTCATTAATAGTCTCCCAGCCAAAAAAAGCCCAGGACCAGACAGGTTTAGTGCAGAGTTCTATCAGACCTTCAAAGAAGATCTAATCCCAGTTCTTCACAAACTATTCCACAAAATAGAAATGGAAGGTACTCTACCCAACTCATTCTATGAAGCCACAATTACTCTGATACCTAAACCACAAAAAGATCCAACAAAGATAGAGAACTTCAGACCAATTTCCCTTATGAATATCGATGCAAAAATCCTCAATAAAGTTCTGGCTAACCGAATCCAAGAACACATCAAAACAATCATCCATCCTGACCAAGTAGGTTTCATCCCGGGGATGCAGGGATGGTTCAATATACAGAAATCCATCAATGTAATCCAGTATATAAACAAACTCAAAGACAAAAACCACATGATCATCTTGTTAGATGCTGAGAAAGCATTTGACAAAATCCAACACCCATTCATGATAAAAGTCTTGGAAAGATCAGGATTCAAGGCCCATACCTAAACATGATAAAAGCAATCTACAGCAAACCAATAGCCAACATCAAAGTAAATGGTGGAGAAGCTGGAAGCAATCCCACTAAAATCAGGGACCAGACAAGGCTGTCCACTCTCTCCGAATACCAAATGGCAGAGAAGCACCTGAAAAAATGTTCAACATCCTTAATCATCAGGGAAATGCAAATCAAAACAACACTTAGATTCCACTTCACTCCAGTCAGAATGGCTAAGATCAAAAACTCAGGTGACAGCAGATGCTGGCGAGGATGTGGAGAAAGGGGAACACTCCTCCATTGTTGGTGGGATTGCAAGCTTGTACAACCACTCTGGAAATCAGTCTGGCGGTTCCTCAGAAAATTGGGAATAGTACTACCGGAGGATCCGGCAATACCTCTCCTGGGCATATATCCAGAAGATGTCCCAACCAGTAAGAAGGACACATGCTCCACTATGTTCATAGCAGCCTTGTTTATAATAGCCGGAAGCTGGAAAGAACCCAGATGCCCCTCAACAGAGGAATGGATACAGAAAATGTGGTACATTTACACAATGGAATACTACTCAGCTATTAAAAAAATGAATTTATGAAATTCCTAGGTAAATGGATGGACCTGGAGGGTATCATCCTGAGTGAAGTAACCCAATCACAAAGGAACTCGCACAATATGTACTCACTGATAAGTGGATATTAGCCCAAAAACTTAGGATACCCAAGATATAAGATACAACTTGCTAAACGCATGAAATTCAAGAAGAACGAAGACCAAAGTGTGGACACATTACCCTTTCTTAGAAATGGGAACAAAACACCCATAGAAGGAGTTACAGAGACAAAATTTGGAGCTGTGACGAAAGGATGGACCATCTAGTGATTGCCATATGCAGGGATCCATCCCATAATCAGCTTCCAAATGCTGACCCATTGCATACACTAGCAAGATTTCACTGAAAGGACCCAGATATAGCTCTCTCTTGTGAGACTATGCCGGGGCCTAGCAAACACAGAAGTGGATGATCACAGTCAGCTATTGGATGGGTTACACGGCCCCTAATGGAGGACTAGAGAAATTACCCAAGGAGCTAATGGGAACTGCAACCCTATAGGTGGAACAACAATATGAACTAACCAGTACCCGGGAGCTCTTGTCTTTAGCTGCATATGTATCAAAAGATGGCCTAGTTGGCCATCACTGCAAAGAGAGGCCCATTGGACTTGCAAACTTTATACGCCCCAGTACAGGGGAACGCCAGGGCCAAAAATGGGGAGTGGGTGGGTAGGGGACTAAGGGGGGTGGGTATGGGTGACCTTTGGGATAGCATTGAAAATGTAAACGAGGAAAATACCTAATTAAAAAAAATATGGCTCAGAGCTAAACAAATAATTCTCATGTGAGGAATACCGAACGGCTAAGTAGCACCTGAAAAAATGCTCATCATCCTTAATTATCATAGAAATGCAAATCAAAACAACCCTGAGATTCCACCTCACACCAGTCAGAATGGCTAAGATCAAAAATTCAGGTGAAAGCAGATGCTGGCGAGGATGTGGAGAAAGAGGAACACTCCTCCATTGTTGGTGGGATTGCAAGCTTTTACAACCACTCTAGAAATCAGTCTGGCAGCTCCTCAGAAAATTGGACATAGTACTACCGGAGGATCCCACAATACCTTTCCTGGGCATATATCCAGAAGATGCCCCAACCGGTAAGAAGGTCACATGTTCCACTACATTCATAGCAGCCTTGTTTATAATAGCCAGAAGCTGGAAAGAACCCAGATGCCCCTCAACAGAGGAATGGATACAAAAAATGTGGTACATTTACACAATGGAGTACTACTCAGCTATTAAAAAGAATGAATTTATGAAATTCCTAGGCAAATGGTTAGACCTAGAGGGCATCATCGTGAGTGAGGTAACACAATCCCAAAAGAACTCAAATGATATGTACTCACTGATAAGTGGATATTAGCCTAGAAACTTAGTATACCCGAGATATAAGAGACAATTTGTAAAACACATGAAACTGAAGAAGAACAAAGACCAAAGTGTGTACACTTTGCCCCTTCTTAGCATTGGAATCAATCACCCATGGAAGGAGTTACAGAGACAAATTTTAGAGCTGAGACAAAAGGATGGACCATCTAGAGACTGCAATATCCAGTGATCCATCCCATAATTAGCCTCCAAACGATGACACCATTGCATACAATAGCAAGCATTTGCTGAAAGAACCCTGATATAGCTGTCTCTTATGAGACTAGGCCGGGGCCTAGCAAACACAGAAGTGGATGCTCACAGTCAGCTATTGGATGGATCACAGGGCCCCCAATGGAGGAGCTAGAGAAAGTATCCAAGGAGTTAAAGATATCTGCAACCCTGTAGGTGCAACAACATTATGAACTAACCAGTACCCTGGAGCTCTTGACTCTAGCTGCATATGTATATAGTAGGCCATCACTGGAAAGAGAGGCCCATTGGACACACAAACTTTATAAGCCACAGTACAGGGGAACGCCAGGGCCAAAAAGTGGGAATGGGTGGGTAGGGGAGTGGGGGGGAAGGTATGGGGGACTTTTGTGATAGCATTGGAAATGTAATTGAGGAAAATACGTAATAAAAAATTAAAAATAAATGGGGCTCAGAGCTAAACAAAGAATTCTGACCTGAGGAATACCGAATGGCTGAGAAGCACCTGAAAAAATGTTCAACATCCTTAATCATCAGGGAAATGCAAATCAAAATAACCCTGAGATTCCACCTCACTCCAGTCAGAATGGCTAAGATCAAAAATTCAGGTGACAGCAGATGCTGGCAAGGATGTGGAGAAAGAGGAACACTCCTCCATTGTTTGTGGGATTACAAGCTTGTACAACCACTCTCGAAATCAGTCTGGTGGTTCCTCAGAAAACTGGACATAGTACTATCAGAGGATCCCATAATACCACTCCTGGGCATATATTGAGAAGATGTTCCAACTGGTAAGAAGGACACATGCTCCACTATTTTCATAGCAGCCTTATTTATAATAGCCAGAAGCTGGAAAGAACCCAGATGCCCCTCAACAGAAAAATGGATACAGAAAATGTGGTACATTTACACAATGGAATACTACTCAGCTATTAAAAAGAATGAATTTATAAAATTCCTAGGCAAATGGATGGACCTGGAGGGCATCATCCTGAGTGAGGTAACCCAATCACAAAAGTACTCACATAATATGTTCTCACTGATAAGTGGATATTAGCCTAGAAATTTAGAATACCCAAGATATAAGATACAATTTGCTAAACACATGAAACTCAAGAACGAAGACCAAAGTGTTGACACTTTGCCCCTTCTTAGAATTGGGAACAAAACACCCATGGAAGGAGTTACAGAGACAATGTTTGGAGCTGAGATGAAAAGATGGACCATCTAGTAACTGCCATATCCAGGGATCCATCCCAATCAGCTTCCAAACACTGACACCATTGCATACACTAGCAAGACTTTGCTAAAAGGACCCAGATATAGCTGTCTCTTGTGAGACTATGCCTGGGCCTGGCAAACACAGAAGTGGATGCTCATAGTTAGCTATTGGATGGATCACAGGGCCCCCAATGGAGGAGCTAGGGAAAGTACTCAAGGAGCTGAGGGATCTGCAATCATATAGGTGGAACAACAATATGAACTAACCAATACCCCCTTTCTGGAGCTCGTGTCTCTAACTGCATATGAAACAGAAGATGGCCTAGTGGGCCATCAGTGGAAAGAGAGGCCCATTGGTCGTGCCAACTTTATATGCCTCAGTACAGGGGAACGCGAGGGCCAAGAATTGGGAGTGGGTGGGTAGGGGAGTGGGTGTGGGAGTGTGTGGGGGACTTTTGGGATATCATTGGAAATGTAATTGAAATAAATGCCCAATTTAAACAAAATTGAAAAAAAGAAGTTTTTGTAGAACGACTTCTGAATTGCCATGTATGGGGAGGCTAGGTTGTTGTAGACAGAAGGCAAACAAGCAGAGGAGAATTGGGAGATTCATTTTCTGGAGAACCAGAACTTCCTGGAGTGGAATCTGAAGACGAGAATGTTGTGATCACAGAGTGAAGGAACAGGCCACTCTTTTTGTTGTTGTTGGTTTCTTCTTCTATTTGTTAAAATAATATTCTCACAGTCAAAGGGGTTGGGGCCTAAATCTGGATTGTTAGCCATAATTTGTAAATAAAGCTTTATTGACACACACACACAAAATATGGTACAGAGCTAAACAGAGAATTTACAACAAAGGAATCCCTAATGGCTGAGAAGCACTTGAAGATAGCCTAGTTGGCCATCAATACAGGAGAGACCCTTGGTATTGCGAAGACCATCTGCCCCAGTACAGCAGAATACCAGGGCCAGGAAGCAGGAGTGGTTGGGTTGGGGAGCAGGGCAGGGGGAGTGTATAGGGGGATTTGGGGATAGAATTTGAATGTAAATGAAGAAAATATCTAATAAAATGCCTTAAAAAGAAATGTTCAACATCCTAAGCCAACAGAGAAATGCAAATCAAAGTGGCTCTGAAATTTCATCATATACCTGTCAAAATGGCTAAGATAAAATCTCAAGTGATTGTTGATGCTGGAGAGGATGTGGAACAAAGGGTACACGCTTCAATTTCAGGTTTGGGGGAAAGCTTGTACAACCACTCTGGAAATCAATTTGCTGGTTTCTCAGAAACGTCAAGACCTAGCTATTCCAGCCCTGAGTATATACACAAAAGATATCCCACTATAAACAAGGACACTTCCTCAACTATGTATTTAACAGCTCTATTCATAATATCCAGCAACTGGAAACAACCTGGATGACCCTCTTCTGAACAATGGATAAAGAAAATGTGGTATATCTAACACAATGGAATTCTACTCAGCTATTAAAACAGGGATATCATGAAATTTGCAGGCATACAGATGGAATTAGAAAATAAATAAGTGTAAGTTAACTAAACACCAGAAAGTCACACATGGTATGTACTCACTCATAAGTGTGTATTAGCCACAAAATACAGGATAGCTACAATCCAATACTCAAAGAAGCTACATAACAAGGAGGGCCTAAGGGAAGATTTTTAATCTTTCTCAGAATAGGAAATAAAATAGATATTGGATAGTATATTGAAGGTTATATCTTTCTCCTCATACTGGTCCCACACTCTTAATACCGGTCCACCAAATAGTAGGGAGTATCCAGTACAAACTCCCACAACTATTGATTAACCACACTTTGCTCACTCTTGTGGACTAAGCCAAATAAGGTTTTCCTCCTTAAGGATTAAAGTAAACATCTTTGTCCACAGCAGTTTGGAACTAACTAGTAGAAATTATGTTTTACCCTACAGATGTATGAGAGAATCTTGCCCTTACTCCCACTCATCCTCTTTTCCTGCTCCCCTTCTTCCTCACACTTCTCAGAGAAAAAGCTGATAATTAGCACACATATTTATCGGGAGAAATCAACAAGTTGAATTTGAGGAAATATGACCTCGTCACCAATTCAATTTTAATATTACACTGTCTTACCAATTTTCTATAAATGGCATAATTAGCAGTTTGTTATTGTATGCAAAAATATGCATCAAACTGTGATAGTTTGTATATGCTCAGCCCAAGAAATGGCATTATTAGAATGTGTGGCTCTGTTGTAGTGTGTCACTGTGGGTGTGGGCTTTAAGAACCTCACCCTAGCTGCCTGGCAGCCAGTATTCTGCTAGCCATCTTCAAATGAAGATGTAGAACTCTTAGTTCCTCCTGAACCATGCCTGCCTGGTTGTTGCTATGCTCATGCCTTGATCATACTGGATTGAATCTCTGAACTTATAAGCAAGCCCCAATTAAATGTTGTCCTTATAAGAATTGCCTCCCCACACACCTATGGTCACTTGATCTTCGACAAGGGAGCTAAAACCATCCAGTGGAAGAAAGACAGCATTTTCAACAATTGGTGCTGGCACAACTGGTTGTTATCATGTAGAAGAATGCGAATCGATCCATACTTATCTCCTTGTACTAGGTCAAATCTAAGTGGATCAAGGAACTTCACTTAAAACCAGAGACACTGAAACTTATAGAGGAGAAAGTGGGGAAAAGCCTTGAAGATATGGGCACAGGGGAAAAATTCCTGAACAGAACAGCAATGGCTTGTGCTGTAAGATCGAGAATTGACAAATGGGACCTAATGAAACTCCAAAGTTTCTGCAAGGCAAAAGACACCGTCAATAAGACAAAGAGACCACCAACAGATTGGGAAAGGATCTTTACCTATCCTAAATCAGATAGGGGACTAATATCCAACATATATAAAGAACTCAAGAAGGTGGACTTCAGAAAATCAAATAACCCCATTAAAAAATGGGGCTCAGAACTGAACAAAGAATTCTCACCAGAGGAATACCGAATGGCAGAGAAGCACCTGAAAAAATGTTCAACATCCTTAATCATCAGGGAAATGCAAATCAAAACAACCCTGAGATTCCACCTCACACCAGTCAGAATGTCTAAGATCAAAAATTCAGGTGACAGCAGATGCTGGCGAGGATGTGGAGAAAGAGGAACACTCCTCCATTGTTGGTGGGATTGCAGGCTTGTACAACCACTCTGGAAATCCGTCTGGCGGTTCCTCAGAAAATTGGACATAGTACTACCGGAGGATCCAGCAATACCTCTCCTGGGCATATATCCAGAAGATGCCCCAACTGGTAAGAAGGACACATGCTCCACTGTGTTCATAGCAGCCTTATTTATAATAGCCAGAAGCTGGAAAGAACCCAGATGCCCCTCAACAGAGGAATGGATACAGAAAATGTGGTACATCTACACAATGGAGTACTACTCAGCTATTAAAAAGAATGAATTTATGAAATTCCTAGCCAAATGGATGGACCTGGAGGGCATCATCCTGAGTGAGGTAACACATTCACAAAGGAACTCACACAATATGTACTCACTGATAAGGGGATATTAGCCCAAAACCTAGGATACCCAAGATATAAGATACACTTTGCTAAACACATGAAACTCAAGAAGAATGAAGACTGAAGTGTGGACACTATGCTCCTCCTTAGAATTGGGAACAAAACACCCATGGAAGGAGTTACAAAGACAAAGTTTGGAGCTGAGATGAAAGGATGGACCATGTAGAGACTGCCATATCCAGGGATCCACCCCATAATCAGCATCCAAACGCTGACACCATTGCATACACTAGCAAGATTTTATCGAAAGAACCCACATGTAGCTGTCTCTTGTGAGACTATGCCGGGGCCTAGCAAACACAGAAGTGGATGCTCACAGTCAGCTAATGGATGGATCACAGGGCTCCCAATGGAGGAGCTAGAGAAAGTACCCAAGGAGCTAAAGGGATCTGCAACCCTATAGGTGGAACAACATTATGAACTAACCAGTACCCCGAAGCTCTTGACTCTAGCTGCATATGTATCAAAAGATGGCCTAGTCGGCCATCACTGGAAAGAGAGGCCCATTGGACACGCAAACTTTATATGCCCCAGTACAGGGGAACGCCAGGGCCAAAAAGGGGGAGTGGGTGGGTAGGGGAGTGGGGGTGGGTGGGTATGGGGGACTTTTGGTATAGCATTGGAAATGTAAATGAGCTAAATACCTAATAAAAAATGGAAAAAAACCATTCTGCCCACACACACTCACAAAAAAAAAAAGAAAAAAAAAAAGAATTGCCTTGGTCATGGTATCTGTTCACATCAGTAATACTCTAACTAAGACAGAAATTGGTACCAGCGACTAGTGTATTGCTGTGATAGGTCTGACCATGTTTTTGTTTGGAAGAATAGGGATTTGGGGACTTTGGATTGGGAAAGTCATGGAATATTTTACGTGGGGATTAATGAACTATCCTAGTAGGAATATGGAAGACTTTTTTGCTGTGAGTGATTTGAACTATGCAGACCTGGCCTAAGAGGTTTCAGTGGAAAAGAACTTCAGTATGTGGCCTAGAGACAGTTTTTGTGGTATTTTGAAAAAGATTGTGGCTACTTTTTGCCATTGTTTGAAGAGTCTGAGACTAAGGTGAAGAGACTCAGATTAAATGCATTGACAAAGGAAGTCTCAGAACCACCCATCATAAACTTTGTTCTCTGGTTAAATTTCATGAAGAACATTTTAAACAAGTATAGCAAACTGAGAAAAGTAAAAGGTAAAATATATGGTTTGAGTATTAAAGGGGCATCAGGAAGTGAATTGGAAAGTAACTCTCAGAGTCAATGGGAGGCCATTGTGAAGGTGCAGCCTCAGTTGCAGTTGATGGCCCAGAACTGAAGGGGTCATACAAAGGAGTTGAAGCTTGGCCCCATAAAGAGAGCACATAATAGACTACTGGTGAAGCTAGTTGCAGTAGAAGAATACAGTATATTGGAGATGCCAGTACCATTGGATAGATCACCAAGAACAGCAATGGCAGTGGAGTAGATCAACCTGGGCTTAGACTGCTACAGAGGGAAGAGCTGGAGAAATGACCCCAACCCTTTGGCAGAGCCCAGAACATCATGAATGGATCACAGACATTGAAACAGGAAGCTGTAACATTGAAGTTGCCTTGGAGACCCCAAGATGTTCAAGATTCCAGAGCCATCAAGCCATTGAGTTTCTGCTGATTAAATCTGCTAATATGGAGTGGAACCAGCCCAGGAGAAAGAAGTTTGTTGCAGTCAACAAAGATGAAAAAAGAGTTGGAGATATGAAGACTGCTTTGACATCACTCATGGGGTTGCAGAGTCTGGAGTGTGCCCAGATGGCCTCCTGTCTTGCTTTGGGGATTACAGATATGTGATTGTATGAATCTCAGAAAAAAACTTTTAACTTTGTTCAGACTATTATAGACTCTGGGGACTTTAGAAGTTGGACTAAATGTTTTTTGAATTGTGCTGTGTTTAGGTATTGCTCTTATAGACTTATATATTTTGATAAGCCTCTAGGGGTTCAGGAAGTGGAATGTGATGGTTTCTATATGCTCAGTCAATGGATTGGCATTATTAGAAGGTGTAGCCCTGTTGTAGGAAGTCACTGTGGGTATGGGCTTTAAGACCCTCACCCTAGTTGCCTGGCACCCACTATTCTGCTAGCAGCCTTCAGATGAAGATGTAGAACTTCCAGCTCCTCCTGCACCATGCCTGCCTGGATGTTGCTATGCTACCACCTTGAGGATAATGGATTGAACCTCTGAACCTGCAAGCCAGTTCCAATTCAACACTGTCCTTATAAGACTTGCCTTGGTCATGGTATGTTTTCACAGCAGTAAAACCCTAACTAAGATACAAACATTTCATTATTTTAGGGATATACTGATAGAAGCAAGGATCAACAGAAATCAACTCCAAAAATAACTCTCTATAAGTAATATGTTCTTAAGTAATAGTAGTTTATTTTGACCACCTAGACCCCATCTTATAAACATACTAAAACCTTCCAAAAGAGTGTCACAATCTAGAAAAAGCATATGTAAAGCATAAGCATGGAGAGGTAATTTCATATAAAAAAAAATGGGACCCGAGATCCCATACATTGGGCACACACTCAATGACATAAATGTCTCAGACTAACTTCGTCACCTCTTACACTAAGACCCATTAGTAGCACCATGTTCTCATAATCAATTTTCAAGCACAAGAACTTCAGGTGGATACTTAGTCAATTCATACCTTTTTTATGTAGCCAGCAATAGCTCATGTTTATCTCATAATGTAAAATGTTTTTATTCTAATTCAAAACACCTCCAAAATCATGATTATTTTACATTACCCCAAGATTCAATTATGAAATCTCCAATACTGAATGCTCTGTACGTCTTAGCCATGAACATAATAAAATGAATCTATACATGATACTAGTCATGGAGAGTGTTACAGACCCTTTACTCTGGTGGCCTCATAGAGTGGCTTAGCTATTTCAGCAAAGCTGGGGATCCAGAGTATTCAGAAACCACCTGATGCCAAGAATTCTCACACTAGGCATTGAGTCTTTGTCAGGATGCCTAGGATGGTACCCTTACAGACTTGGGGCAGGGTTCTTTTCCCCCAACCCTTGAATTGAACCCTAAGTAGATTACTTCAGTTATGCAAATCTGTGTTCTTTCAGTAGAGACTCTATACCCCAATCATAGTGTAATTTTTAAGAGGACTTTAGTTGCCTTCATGTGAGAGTCTGTATCAGTGGCAGCCAGAAAAAAATCATTTACATATTGAAGTAAATATGTGGCATGGCCTGTCAATACTCACATAAGTCCTGAAGGAGAGCCTTGTCAAAGATGGTGGGCAAGTTCTTAAATCCTTGCAGAAGTCTTGTCCAGATTAGCTGTACACTGAACCTGTTTTCCAGATCTTGCTACTTGAAGGTGAAAAGTGGTTGGCTGTTTTATCTAGGGGAATATTAAAGAAGGTGCCATTTAAGTCCAAGTCTTTGTAAATTTGCCTGTTGGTTTGTAAGGAACTCAGAAGTGTACATGGATTCAGGACTTTTGGGTGAATGTCTCCTACCATCTTATTCACCTACCTCAGGTCTTGCTTGATCAACAGTCTTTCCCTCCATGCTTTTTTCACCCCTTTTTAAAGTTTTTTTTATTATGTATTTTCCTCAATTACATTTCCAATGCTATCCCAAAAGTCCTCCATATCCTCCCCCTACTCCACTACCCACATATTCCCACTTTTTGATCTGGCGGTCCCCTGTACTGGGGCATTTAAAGTTTGCACGTCCAGTGGGCCTCTCTTTCCAGTGATGGCCGACTAGGTAATCTTTTGATACATATGCAGCTTTAGTCAAGTGCTCCGGGGTACTGGTTAGTTCATAATGTTGTTCCACCTATAGGGTTGCAGATCTCTTTAGCTACTTGGATACTTTCTCTAGCTCCTCCATTGGGGGCCCTGTGATCCATCCAATAGCTGACTGTGAGGATCCATTTATGTGTTTGCTAGGCCCCAGCCTGGTCTCAAAAGAGACAGCTATATCAGGGGTATATTCTAGTAAGACTGATATGGAATGAGGATTCTACACTCTTGAAGTCAATTAATATGGGGCCAGAAACCCTGAAGGGCTTCCTGTGACCAATGGTACTCGCATATTCTAACAAAGCTATCATAACATTCAGATATACCACAACTGGGCGTAGGTGAGAAGCTAGGTTAGAGTTTTATTTTCAGCCCATACTGGGGTATCAGTGCAATATATTATTCTGGGGGGGGGTGGTAAAGGGCTCCATTTCTTTTTCTTTGGCCGCTGCAGGTATTCATTCTTCAAAGAAAAGGCACAGAACAGAGGTGGGTTTTCCTGGTCCATTTTCTTGCCTCCAGGTTAAAAGTGAATTTGGGCTCCCATTTTAGTCAGGAGGTTTCTCAATAACAGGGGATAAGGGCATTCCAGAATCACCAGGAAAAGTGAGTAATAGTCTTTTTTCCCAAGTCTACACACTGCTTGATAGTGTAGGTACCCACAGAATCTTGATTGAGGGTAGTTTGGGTCATCATGAGTCACAGAGGCCTCTAGAAGACTGGATATTGAGACTCAGTATCCAACAGAGTGTTCACTGGGCACTGTCATCTTTCTAAGTTTACCCTGGGCTCTGAAGGGGATTTCAACTCCCAATTCTTCCAGTCAGAGAGTACCAGAATAGGCTTTAACTCCTAGAATTTCATAGGATTTTGGTGGCATTGATCCTTCCAGTGACCCATTTACTTGCAGTATACACATTGGTCTCTAACGAGCCTTGAATGGGGTGGATAACCAGGCTTACTTGAGCTGACCTTGGGTCAGTGGAAGCCTTTCCCCATCCTCCCTATTGTCCCTTAGCTGCCACCAACATCCAAGACAATTTCTTAGCTTATTTGTCCACTGAACATGCCCAATTGCTAACGTCTTTTGAACAATCTCCATCTTTTCAGACAAATTCTTACCTTCAAAGCTTTCAATCTTCTGGATCTTCTTGTGGGTATCTGGAACCCAGTGACCTACAAAGTCCACATTGACGGCCTGGTGAGTATATGCCACATCTGGGTCAATCAGTGTGTAACTTCTGTAGGCATCCATGAGTCACTCCAGGAAGTTGACTGGGGGCTCTGTACTATTTCACCCACCTTCAATAAATTTGTAGGGGGCCTGGCTGTCACCTAGAGAACTCTCATAAGAATCTGGTTAAAACTTTTAAGTGCTTCCTTGCCTTCAGCTGAATTAGTGTCCCAGTCAGGAATGGTCTTAGAGAAGGGAGCATCAATATCCTACTGGATTCTTGGAACATCTGATGTACTTTTCTGGGACCAACTTGTGGGTCCCACCCAATATGATCCTGTTCCTCTGTAGTAAACAGTATCTGAAGGAATTGTTAGATGACCTCCAAAGAAGGATGGTGAGTGAGAAATATAGTCTCAAGAAGGAAAATCGAACTTTTCCCAGAAAAGGTGGGATTACAAGCCTTCCAGTTATGAATATCACAGGTGGAGAAGGACTGGTAGACCATAAAAGGTCTCTCATGTGAAGCAGAGGGAAGTGCTATGATGTGCAGGGAAGGTGCTTCCGCTGAGGGATGGAAGGAAGTGCCTGACCTAGTATGGAAGGAGATAGTCAAGTGAGGAAGGGAACGGAGAGCTGAGGGAAGAGGAGTGGCCTGGCAGAGGTGTGAAGCTTCTTAGAGTATTCAGTAAGGAGGAAGCAGGGGATCTTTGTCACCCAATAGTGTTAGGATTGGAGAACCTCATTTGATGCAGTCTTGGACAGCCTCCCTAATGGCTTAGATAATCGCCATTGTCTGTCTGATCTGGTCCTGAAAATTCACAGGAAGTGCAGATGCCTTCTCTTCCTCTGTGGGTCAAAGAGAAGAAAATGCCAGGCCATGACATAGTAGACCTGATCAGGGTCTCCTGGGGTGTTGGAGAACTAGAGCTTGTATGGGAAGAAGAAGAGCAGAGTCAAATCAGTCCTCTGGGGAACAACCAGTACAAGAGATGGTCATTTGAGCTCATAGAGAGTATGGAGCCTCCCAGGAAAAACTTGGGTATCTAAAACAGCAGTGGCCTTTGGGAAAATTTTGAAATGGCCCAGAAAAGCTTCAACAGGGCTGTCAGGAGTTGAGGAAGAGGCCCATAATGAGGAGTGAAGAATAGCAGGATGAAGAATGGGAAGAAAAACGAAGTAGAGAATAACAGGACTAAGAAACAATGGGAAAGCAAGGCAGAAGCTGTGGCAGAAATGGGAGTTAAGGAAAGGTACCTGGTTGGGTTTCCCTCCCAAGTGCAAAGATGGAGATCTGTGCCCTTCTGCCTAATAGAGAATTAAGGCATCCCAATATTGCTTTCAGTTTCTCTTCTTTGATCCACCAAAGGGTATAAATCACTAGAACAAAACCAATCCCCTCCTGCCAAAAAAAAAAAAAAATCACCTACCTAGGTTCAGAAGGGCCAACTGGCTTGTCGGTGCTCATTGATACTGACTGAGGGGTAGTAGATGGTTTGACACTTTTCTGGACAACACACCACCAAATGCTGAGTGACGTTCAGCATTAGTCCCACAAATGACCCAGGCAATGATCTCAGTCAGATATGTTTCGTTTATTGAACACATATTCAAGACAGATTAATCAATGACACAGCCAGGAATATGGAGCCAAGATGCAATCATTGGCAGTTACTTATCAGGGCCAGTTTTTACATAGGAAAATTATAAACAGGTACGTTTGCAACATTTAAGCTATCTAAACAAAGTTGTGTTATCTGCCATTAAAGCTGATTGGGTGGGTCTAGAGGTGGTGAGGATAAGAAATTTCCAGAGTCCACCAGGCTCTGTGACAAAGCACAACAATAAGACCTTATGTTCAGGGCAAGAAACATTAGGACAGGTTAAGATCATAAGCTACAAAATGAAGGTTGAGGCAATATATTAGAATTACTGTCAGGTATTAAGATTTTACACTAACATACATTTACAGAATTTTTCTTCCAAATACATAATTATATGCCCTCATTTCTGTAACACATAGTTCTTTCTCTAAACTTGGCCACATACTCTTGACTCAAAGCAAGAACCAACAGACAAAAGAACATTGAAATAACCCCATGCATCCCACTGGACCACCATCGATGAAATCTAGATTTAAGCAACAGAAACAACAGGGAGCTTAAAAACTCATGGAAACTCAACACATCTTTATTGAATGAAAAAAAATATGTCAAGACAGGAATAAAGAAATTAAAGATTTACTAGAATTTAAGAAAAAATGATAAACAGTACTCACAAACTTGTGGGACACAAAGCAGTGCTAAGAGGAAAGTTCAGAGTAATGAGTGACTACATTAAGAAAATGGGGAGGGGGACTATCACTTCTATGCTAACAACAAACATGAAAGCTGTAGGCTTAGAGTTTGCAAAGCCTACTTTAAAGCATGGTTCTTTAACACTTCAATCTGCCTTCTAGCTCACCACCTAAAAGTGGTAGGTAAAAAGAACGAACGGTTAATAGGAAACTGGTTATGGGGCTGCTTAGAAATATTTGGGGGAGGCAATTCCAATCTTCACTGTCAGCACTCCAGTCCATTTGACAAGCACCAAAAACCAAATAAATGGGAAGATCTTGATCCAGAAAAAAAATGCAAGGCTCAGAAAATCAGCAAGAGTCCACATACACAGCAAGCAGCAGCAAAAATACTACCAGAAGTTCCTTTGGTGCATTTCTCTCTACTAAGTCAGAGTAAGTGAAGATCAGCAAAGAAAGCAAGGAGAACCAATGCAAGAGTGTTGTCAGGGGAAAACAGCATTATAAAAGAGGAATGATAACCAGCGAAAAGATCCAAGATGAACCAATGAAAGATCTTAACACAGTGTCTGTTGGGTTATAATTACACTCTTTCCAAGCATCATATACCCCTCAGGAGTCCACCCCAGCAAAACAAACATTCCCTTTCACCAGACAACATCCAGAAAAATACCATGTGTCTGTTCATATCAAAACAAGGCTGTGGCAAAGAAAAAGAGGGTGCTCTCTATAAACAGAGAGGGCCCCATAGCTAAAGAGAAAAATTACACACTCACTGAATTTTGAGATGTTGGGTGGATGGCAACATGAAGCCTTCACCAATACATTGTACAGCCTTTGCAATATAAAGAAACTCCTGATGCATAGGACACTGAAAGAGAAACCTAGAGACAAAACAAGAACAAAACCCTTAACCAAAAACCTGTCGTCCATACAAAATGTTCTAAGGCAATGGGAGCAATGAACTTGTGTGAGTAGGCAATGAACTTCTGATCTGTACAGGAAAATGAATTGAACTAGAAAAAAAATCATTCTGAGTGAGGTAATGAAAATGCATAAAGACACCTGTGGAATATATGTACTATAATCACTAGATCCTGAGAAGCTGGGTGAAAAAGAGGGGTCTAGATGGAGGAACACATGTGTCTCTTGGGTATACAGGAATGAAGTGGATTGTAAAGGTATAAAGGGGTGGATGGGAATGAAAATGATGGTTGAGATGGTAGGGGATATTTGGTGGATGAAGAAAGTTTAGGAAGTGAACACAGGTACAGAGGGGCTATTATGGGTGTGATATGGGAACCCACTGAGGGAAAACTTCCTCAAATCTATGAAGGGCATCCAAATAACGCTTTCTAGTATTGGGGGGTATAAAGTCTTATCCCATTTCTTCTCCTAGTAAGAGTACCAGAGGCAAATATTCCTAAAATTCTGTTGAGGTTTTGGCCATATGTTCCATGTAGATTAATAAAACCAGGCTGTTGCTAGGAAAAAGGGGTGCTCTCTATCACCAGAGAAGGCCCCATTGCTGAAGATAACATCAACACACTCACTGAACATCGAGAAATTGGGGGGATGGCAACATGGAGACTTCACCAATACATTCTAGTGCCCTTGCAATGCTAAGCGACTCCTGATGCATAGGACACTGAAAGAGAAACCTAGAAACAAACACAAGAAAAACTTTGACCTACAACCTGTTGTCCCTACAAAATGTTCTAGGGCAATGGGAACAATCAACTTGTGAGACTAGGCAATGAATTTTTGATTTGACTTAAGACTCACTCCACAACAAGGAATCTAAACTCAACATTGCTTAGGTAACCTAGAAACTGAAAGTAGATAGCCTATACACATAGGGTAAAACAAGAAACCTGGTCATTTAACAAAAATGTATTTCAATGAAATAACTCCTAATGATATTCTGTTATACTTCTTATTTGAGTGCCTTAACCTGCCACCATCAGAGGCTTTCTCTGAATCAGTTGAACTAACAGGCAGACATTATGGGAGAGGTGGTTTAAAGGAGAGGTCTCTTGATGGAGAGACCTTCCCTCAGCGCTCAGTGAAGCCCACAGTTGCAGAGGTGATATGCATGCACCAGCCAGAAGGCATGGAAGTCAAGTAAACAAGGTACTCTGAGTCAAATACAGAAGTACCACAATTCTTAAATGGGGTCTCACATAACCTTAAAGCTTCTGTAACGCAGGGAAAGTGTCAACTGCACACATTAAAGCTAACAGAATGCAAGAAGAGTTTTTCTCCCTCCATATCCTGTAATATGGTTACCAAAGAAGGACTAAACTTCAAAAATATATATAAACAATTCAAGAAACTGGATTTCAATTGGTCAAAATATCCAATTTCAAAATTACATACATATCTGAACAAAATACTCAATAAAGGAAATTCAAAAAGGTGAGAAACACTTATAGAAATGTTCCACATCCTTAGTCATCAGAGAAATGCAAATCAAAACCACTTTGAGATAACATATTAAACATGTTAAAATGCCTAAGATCAGTAACACAACAAATCATCCTGGTGAGGATGTAGAGCAGAGGGAACACTCCCTTTCTAGTGAGTATGCAAACTTGTACAGCCACTGTTGAAATAAAAACGAAAGTTCCACAGTAAGTTGAAGTTGATCAACCTGCAGATCCAGGCATACCAATCTTGGTCAAATACCCAATGGATGACCCATCCAAGAACAAGGACAGTCATTCTAACACAATGGAGTCATGCTCAGATACTACAAAAATATATATTATGCAATGTGCAGAAAGATGAATGGAGATAGAAAAAAAATGATCCTGAGTGAGGTAATGAAAACCCATAAAAATGCCTGTGGAATGCATGCACCGCATTCTGTAGATACTGTGAATCTGGGTAAAGAAGAGGGATCTAGATGGAGGAACACATGTGTCTCTTGGATATACAGTAAGAGAGTAGATGGTAAAGGTATAAAGGGATGGATGGGAATGAAAATGACGTTTGAGATGGTAGGAGATAAGGGGTAGATGAAGAGGGTATAGGAAGTGAAAACAGATACAGAGAGGCTATTATGGGAACTCACTGACGGGAACCTTCCTCAAATCTATGAAAGGCATCCAAATAAGGCCTTCTAGTAATGGAGAAGGGGGTTTAAAGTCTTAACCCATTTCTTGTCCTAGTAAGACTACCAGTGGCAAAACTTCATAAACTCCTGTTGGGGTTTTGTCCATATGTTCCATGTAGGTCAACAAAACCAGTCTGTTGCTTACACAAAAGGGTGTTCTCTATCAGCAGAGAAGGCCCAACTGCTGAAGATAACCACATACTCAGTGAACATCGAGAAGTTGGGTGGATGGCAACATGGAGACTTCACCAATACATTCCAGTGCCCTTGCAATGCTAAGGGACTCCTGATGAATAGGACACTGAAAGAGAAACCTAGAAACCAGCACAACCACAAAACCCTTGACTGACAACCTGTCGTCCCTACAAAATGTTCTAGGGCAATGGACAATGAACTTGTGGGAGTCGGCAATGACTTTCTGATTTGAACCTAATGAACTTTCTGAACATAAGACTCACTCCACGAAGAACTATTCAAAGAATCAATCAAACGAGGAGCTGGTTCTTTGACAAAATCAACAAGATAGACAAACCCTTAGCCAGACTCACTAGAGGGCACAGGGAAAGCATTCTAATTAACAAAATCAGACATGAAAAGGGAGACATAACAACAGTTCCTGAAGAAATCTAAAACACCATCAGATACTTCTACAAAAGGCTATACTCAACAAAACTGGAAAACCTGGATGAAATGGACAAGTTTCTAGACAAATAACAGGTACCAAAGCTAAATCAAGATCAGGTTAATGATCTCAACAGTCCTATATCCCCTAAAGAAATAGAAGCAGTCATTAATAGTCTCCCAGCCAAAAAAAGCCAAGGACCAGACGGGTTTAGTGCAGAGTTCTATCAGACCTTCTAAGAAGACCTAATTCCAGTTCTTCACAAACTATTCCACAAAATAGAAACGGAAGGTACTCTACCCAACTCATTCTATGAAGCCACAATTACTCTGATACCTAAACCACAAAAAGACCCAACAAAGACAGAGAACTTCAGACCAATTTCCCTTATGAATATCGATGCAAAAATCCTCAATAAAGTTCTGGCTAACAAATCCAAGAACACATCAAAACAATCATCCATCCTGACCAAGTAGGTTTCACCCCAGGGATGCAGGGATGGTTCAATATACGGAAATCTATCAATGTAATCCAGGATATAAAAAAACTCAAAGACAAAAACCACATGATCATCTCATTAGATCCTGAGAAAGCATTTGACAAAATCCAACACCCATTCATGATAAAAGTCTTGGAAAGATCAGGAATTCAAGGCCCATACCTAAACATGATAAAAGCAATCTACAGCAAACCAATAGCCAACATCAAAGTAAATGGTGGAGAAGCTGGAAGCAATCCCACTAAAATCAGGGACCAGACAAGGCTGTCCACTCTCTCCCTACCTATTCAACATTGTACTTGAAGTCCTAACCAGAGCAATTAGACAACAAAAGGAGATCAAGGGGATACAAATTGGAAAGGAAGAAGTCAAAATATCACTTTTTGCACATGATATGATAGTATATATAAGTGACCCTAAAAATTCCACCAGAGAACTCCTAAGCCTGATAAACAGCTTCAGTGAAGTAGCTGGATATAAAATTAACTCACACAAGTCAATGGCCTTTCTGTACACAAAGGATAAACAGGCTGAGAAAGAAATTAGGGAAACAACACCCTTCTCAATAGTCACAAATAATATAAAATACCTTGGCGTGACTCTAACTAAGGAAGTGAAAGATCTGTATGATAAGAACTTCAAGTCTCTAAGAAAGAAATTAAAGAAGATCTCAGAAGATGGAAAGATCTCCCATGCTCATGGATTGGCAGGATCAACATTGTAAAAATGGCTATCTTGCCAAAAGCAATCTACAGATTCAATGCAATCCCAATCAAAATTCCAACTCAATTCTTCAACGAATTAGAAAGGGCAATCGGCAGATTCATCTGGAATAACAAAAAACCGAGGATAGCAAAAACTCTTCTCAAGGATAAAAGAACCTCTGGTGGAATCACCATGCCTGACCTAAAACTGTACTACAGAGCAATTGTGATCAAAACTGCATGGTACTGGTATAGTGACAGACAGGTAGACCAATGGAACAGAATTGAAGACCCAGAGATGAACCCACACACCTATGGTCACTTGATCTTTGACAAGAGAGCTAAAACCATCCAGTGGAAAAAAGACAGCATTTTCAACAAATGTTGCTGGCACAACTGGCTGTTATCATGTAGAAGATTGCAAATTGATCCATTTCTATCTCCTTGTACTAAGGTCAAATCTAAGTGGATTAAGGAACTCCACATAAAACCATAAACACTGAAACTTATAGAGGAGAAAGTAGGGAAAAGCCTCGAAGATATGGGTACTGGGGAAAATTCCTAAATAGAACAGTAAAGGCTTGTGCTGTAAGATTGACAATCAATAAATGGGACCTCATAAAATTACAAAGCTTCTACAAGGCAAAAGACACTGTCAATAAGACAAAAAGACCACCAACAAATTGGGAAAGGATCTTTACCTATCCCAAAACAGATAGGGGACTAATATCCAATATATATATATATATAAAGAACTCAAGAAGGTGGACTCCAGAAAATCAAATAACCCCATTAAAAAATGGGGCTCAGAACTGAACAAAGAATGCTCACCTGAGGAATACCGAATGGCAGAGAAGCACCTGCAAAAATGTTCAACATCCTTAATCATCAGGGAAATGCAAATCAAAACAACCCTGAGATTCCACCTCACACCAGTCAGAATGGCTAAAATCAAAAATTCAGGTGACAGCAGATGTTGGTGAGGGTGTGGAGAAAGAGGAACACTCCTCCATTGGTGGGAATGCAAGCTTGTACAACCACTCTGGAAATCATTCTGGCGGTTCCTCAGAAAATTGGGCATAGTACTACCGGAAGATCCAGCAACACCTCTCCTGGGCATATATATCCAGAAGATGTCCCAACCAGTAAGAAGGACACATGCTCCACTATGTTCATAGCAGCCTTATTTTTAATAGCCAGAAGCTAGAAAGAACCCAGATGCCTCTCAACAGAGGAATGGATACAGAAAATGTGGTTCTTTTACACAATGGAGTACTACTCAGCCATTAAAAAGAATGAATTTATGAAATTCCTAGGCAAATGGATGGACCTGGAGGGCATCATCCTGTGTGAGGTAACCCAATCACAAAGGAACTCACACAATATGTACTCAGTGATAAGTCGATATTAGCCCAGAAACTTAGGATACCCAGGATATAAGATACAATTTGCTAAAAGCATGAAACTCAAGAAGAACGAAGACCAAAGTGTGGACACTTTGCCCCTTCTTAGAATTGGGAACAAGACACCCATGGAAGGAGTTACAGAGACAAAATCTGGAGCTGTGACGAAAGGATGGACCATCTAGTGATTGCCATATCCAGGGATCCATTCCCTAATCAGCTGCCAAACGCTGATACCATTGCATACACTACCAAGATTTTGCTGAAAGGACCCAGTTATAGCTTTCTCTTGTGAGACTATGCCAGGGCCTAGCAAACACAGAAGTGGATGCTCACAGTCAGCTATTGAATGGATCACAGGGCCCCCAATGGAGGAGCTAATGAAAGCACCCAAGGAACTAAAGGGAACTGCAACCCTATAGGTGGAACAACAATATGAACTAACCAGTACCCCGGAGCTCTTGTCTCTAGTTGCATATGTATCAAAAGATAGCCTAGTCGGCCATCACTGGAAAGAGAGGCCCATTGTACCTGCAAACTCTATATGCCCTAGTACAGGGGAACGCCAGGGCCAAAAAGGGTGAGTGGGTGGGTAGGGGAGTTTGGGGGTGGGTATGGGGGACTTCTGGGATAGCATTGGAAATGTAAATGAGGAAAATACCAAATTAAAAAAATTTTTAAACTCTCAAAAAAAAAAAAAAAAGACTCACTCCACAAGAAGGAATCTATAGTCAACATTGCTAAGGTAACCGAGAACGGGAAACTATATAGTCTATAAACATAGGATAACACAAAAAAAAATCTGGTTATTTAACAAAAATATATATCAAGAAAATGACTCCCGATAATATTCTGCTATACTTCTTAGTTAAGTGCCTTAACCTGCCACCATCAGAGGCTGTCTCTGAAAGCAGTTGAGCTAACAGACAGACTTTATTGGAGAGGAAGTCTAAAGAAGAGTTCTCCATCAAATGCCTTCCCTCAGAGCTCAGTGAAGTCTACGTTTGCAGAGGTGATATGCATGAATGAGCCAGACGGCGTGGAAGAGAAGTAAACAAGATACTCTGAATCAAATAAAGAAGTTCAACAATTCTTAAATGGGATTTCATATAACTGAAAAGCTTCTGTAAGGCAGGGAACCTGTTAACTGGACAAAGATAAAGCCTACAGAATGCAAAGACTGTTTTCACCTCTCTATATCCTGTGATATGGTTACAAAAGCAAGGACTAAATTTTTAAAATTTATATAAACAATTCAAGAAACTGAATTTCAAATGGTTAAATCATCCAATTTCAAAATTGCATACATATCTGAACAAAATACTAAGTAGCAGAAATTCAAAAATGTGAGAAACACTTATAGAAATGTTGCACATTCTTTGACATCAGGGAAAGGAAAATCAAAACCACTTTGAGATACCATATTCAACATTTCAGAATGCCTAAGATCAGTAACACAACAAATCATGCTGGCAAGGAAGTGGAACAGAGGAAAGACTCCATTTCTATTGAGTATGCAAACATGTACAGCCACTATTGAAATCAAAACGGCAGTTCCACAGTAAGTTGAAGTTGATCTACCTGCAGATCCAGGCATACCAATCTTGGTGAGATATCAAATGGATGACCCACTGAAGAACAACTACAGTCACGCAAAACCAGTGGAGTCATGCTCAGCTATTACAATAATATACATAATGCATGCAATGTGTAGGAAATTGAATGGAACTAGAAGAAAAATCATCCTGAGTGAGTTAATGAAAATCCATAAAGACATTTGTGGAATGCAAGTCCTACAATCAGTAGATACTGAAAACCTGGGTAAAAAAAGAGGTGTGTAGATGGAGGAACACATGTATCTCTTGGTTATATATTATCAAAGTAGATTCTAAAGGTATAAAGGGGTGGATGGGAATGAAAATGATGGTTGAGATGGTAGGGGATATTTGGTGGATGAAGAGAGTGTAGGAAGTGAACACAGGTACAGAGAGGCTATTATGGATATGATATGGGAACCCACTGAGGGAAAACTTCCTCAAATCTATGAAGGGCATCCAAATAAGGCCTTCTAGTAATGGGGGGTATAAAGTCTTATTACATTTCTTGTCCTTGTAAGACTTCCAATAGCAAAATTTCATAAAATTCTGTTGAGGTTTTGGCCGCATATACCATCTAGATCTACAAAACCAGGCTGTTGTTTAGACAAAAGGGTGCTCCCTATCAGCGAAGAAGGCCCCATGGCTGAAGATAACATCCACACACTCACTAAATATCTAGAAGCTGGGAGGAAGGCAATATGGAGCCTTCACCAATACATTCTGTGCCTTTGCAATGCTAAGGGACTCCTGATGAAAAGGCCACTGAAAGAGAAACCTGGAAACCAGCACAACCACAAAACCCTTGACTTACCACCTGTTGTCCCTACAAAATGTTCTAGGGCAATGGAAACAATGAACTTGTGGGAGTAGGCAATGACCTTGATTTGAACTTAATGAACTTTCTGAACTTAAGACTCACTCCACAAGAAGGAATCTTTAGTCAATATTGCTAAGGTAATCGAGAACGAGGAACTATATAGCCTACAGACATAGGGTAAAACAAAAAACCTGGTCATTTAACAAATATATATATCAAGGAAAATACTCCTGACAATATTCTGCTATACTTCTTAATTGAGTGCTTTAACCTGCCACCACCAGATGCTTTCTCTTGAAGCAGTTGAGCTGACAGCCAGACATTATGGGAGAGAAAATCTAAACGATAGGTCTCCATCAAATGCCTTCATTGATAGCTGACTGAAGACCACAATTGCAGAGGTGATATGAATGCACAAGTCAGACAACGTGGAAAACAATAAACAAGGTACTCTAAATCAAATAAAGAAGTTCCAACAATATGAACTAACCAGTACCCCCAGAGCTCGTTTCTCTAGCTGAATTTTTAGCAGATTACCTAGTTGGCCATCATTGTGAAGAAAGGCCCCTTGGTCCTGCAAAATTTATATGCCCCAGTACAGGGGAAACACCAGGTTCAAGAGTGGAAGGAGGTGGGTCGGGTAGCAGGGGGAGGTGGTTATAGGGGACTTTTGTGATAGCATTTGAAATGTAAATGAAATAAATACCAAATAAAATTGGAGAAAAAAATGTAAATAGAGGAAATGAAAGAATAGACTATATATACATATCTTATATATACCTATATATGAAATATATTTGCATATGTGTATGTTTAATATGAACATATATGGATATATAGATACATGTATATACATGAATATATTATGTATATGTATATATATATTCCAATAACTCAAGATGGATATGTTCATCAAAAGCTTGCTTGTATTTTTAGTATTATCTTTTTGAACAAATCTATTTTAAAAATAAAACTCCACTCTTGAAGAAAAAAAGAAGAAGAAGAAGTTCCACAATTCTTAAAAGGCATCTTATATAAATGAAAAGCTTCTATAAGGCAGGAAACCTGTCAACTGGACAAAGCAAAAGCCTAAAGAATGCAAAAAGAGTTTTCCTCACATCCTGTAATGGGGTTACCAAAGCAAGGACTAGATTTCAGTATACATATACATATACATATACATATACATATACATATACATATACATATACATATACATATACATATACATATGAACAGAGTGTAGGAAGTGAACACAGGTACAGAGAGGCTATTATGGATATGATATGGGAACCCACTGAGGGAAAACTTCCTCAAATCTATGAAGGGCATCTAAATAAGGCCTTCTAGTAATGGGGGTATAAAGTCTTATCCCATTTCTTGTCCTTGTAAGACTTCAAATAGCAAAATTTCATAAAATTCTGTTGAGGTTTGGGCCATATGTCCCATGTAGATCAACAAAACCAGGCTGTTGCTTAGAAAAAAGGGTGCTATTTATCAGCACCATGGCTGAAGATAACATCCACACACTCAGTGAATATCGAGAAGTTGGGTGGAAGCAACATGCAGACTTCACCAATACACTCTGTGCCCTTGCAATCCTAAGGTACTCCTGATGCATAGAACACTGAAAGAGAAACATGGAAACCAGCAACCACAAACCCTTGACCTACAACCTGTCATCCCTCAGATCTAAGTGGAGGTGAAATAAATATATGAGCCAGGTGGTGTGAAAGACAAGTAAACAAGGTCCTCTAAATTTAAAAAAATAATAATAATAAAAGCTCTTCCCAGCTGAGAGACACTAAAGTGGTAAGCACAGTCCCTACATATGTTTGGAACAGGTCCTTTGCATATATATCATTTCAATATTAGTTTAGTATTTTTATGGGAATAGTAGCTATGAGGACAAGTAGGTCTCTTATTTTGATGACTGCACGTGGGCCTCTTTTACTCCTATCATTTAGCCATATTACACTTTGAAATGATAGATTTCCTCCTTCTCAGTATATTTTTATTTGGTTCTGTTTGTTTGTTGTCCTCGTTAAGCCTGTTCTTTCCTAATGAAAGATGCAAACTGAAGGGAAACTGAGGAGTGAGGGGTTGGGAATGAGCAAGAATGTAGAGGTCAATGAATCTAAAATCAGGATACATTCTAAAAGAGAAAGTTAAATAAATTAATGTACAAAATTTTAAATGAATAAACAGAAACTATGAGATTAAAAAAGTGCAAGTTCCATTCTCTCTCTTTGTATCTACCCCTCTTTTCTCTCTGTGTGCATGTGTTTCTTGTGTTTGTCTGTTTCCTTCTTCCTCTCCCTCCTCTTCTCCATCTATCTCTTCTCTCAATCTGCTTAATTTCAGAGTCCTGGCAATACTCATCTTGGGTTGACAGTGCTACAGAAGGACAATGTTTTTTCCCTGTGCCATCTACAACCAGGAGCATACTTTCAAGCATGATCTTGGCAATTGTGTCAAATTATTTAACAGCTGACAGAAGAGGAGTAAATCTCATTTCAGACATCATGTGGAAAATGACATTTTTACTGCAGAAATTTGTCCAGAACTAAACAACTTTCCACTGTCTGCATGGAGGGACATTTGTACAGAACTACACATGCAGCTGCATGAAGCAGCACTAGCTCAGAGTAAAAGTCCCTAAGTAAACATTCTAGAACCTCATGTGACTGCTGGAGGACAGTTAAAATGGCTCTAATATCATTTTTAATAAAAAACCAATCAACACTGTGGTATTAGTTAATACTTTGTGAGACAGATAGAGTACAAAATGTGTATAAATTCATATTAGACATATGTCAAATAACATTCTATGAACTTACCAGGGAGTGACAAAAATGGGAGGTGCAACATAGGATAAAATGAAAAAAGACACAGAATACTCTGTGTATCAACAAAATACCAGGTGCATTCCTGTGCATGAAGGTACCCTGAGATGGTAAAAAATTAATAAATTTTCTTTATTGAAAAATAAACCAAAATACCTACATTACTTTCTTTTTCCATTTAGTCCAACACCCTGTACAAACTAAGGCCTTCTTTTGTTCTCTACCTGTTCCACTGTCTCTGCCTTAGGCAGATCTCAGATCCAAGAAGGGCAGACAATGCTAGAAGCCCAAGATTCTACAGAGTTTGTTGCAAGGAGGAAGAAGCTAAAGTAACTGCCACTCTCCTTTTAAAACACCCAGACTTGGTAGATTACAATCGTGATTCTACAGAGAGAAAGCCATGGACATAAAGAATGTCCATGATTCTGACGCTGGAGGGAGATACACAGTTCCACAACAACAAGAGTTAAAGAGAAAAACCTGTTTCTGGAAAATGAAAGAAGAGTAGAGAAAATATCCAGAGGAAGCAGAATGTGGGCAGGAGAACAGCAACAAATGCTGAAAGAGGGAACACATGCAGTCAGCCTCATCATCAGTCCTTCTGTTGTTTGCTGATAAGTGCAGAACCCATGTTACATGCATCTGCCAGACATAATCAAGACTACTGTGTCGGGAAATTTACTGTGCTATCACACTCTAGTGTAAGGATGCAGGAGCAAGCTGGTCCAAGGATCAAAGGCTACAAAGCAGGGATGAAAAGGAGAGAACCGGGATCTGAGTTCAACCTAGGCCAGAATAGACAAATAAAAAACTTTAAATAAAGATTCCTGGACAAGAAACCGGAAAAGAGTCACAGTCTTGGGATTCACAATCTCCTACAAGGTGCTTTCAATGCACTCAGCCCTGCCCTTCAACATAGACACAAAGGAGCCCTTTGATCTCTTCCTTTGTTCATGGACAGATGCAGACAGCTCACAACTCAAAAACAGTTGCTCAACCTAGTTGCCTCAACCTAGGTGACCCTCTCCTTCCTGCCCAAGGCTACTGTCCCTATGATTAATGTGTGTTGATGGGATACAGTTTGTTGGAATGTGACAGATCATATGCACATTATGAATGCCAGTCCATGAATCTGGTAAGAAACACTGATATGATTTCCTAAGCTAAAAGGCAAGGCAAAAGGAACAGCCACATGAAGATTACCTCTTTCACCAGCACCTATCTCAGCATTCAGGGCTACTATTTCTCTATTATCTTGTCCACTCAATCCTGTCTTGCAGCTCAGAATCTGTCCTTCCCATTGGCTGCTGACTGATTTATGACATCATTCTCCCTCTTAGCCTACCAGCACCTAGTAGAATCCTGGGGTTTCCATGGTACTGCCTGTAAACAAATTTGGATCATTACAGGTAACCTGTGACCAGTGACCAGTGAGCTCTGTTTGATACTGGACACACTCGCTGGTTTGGTCAGCATATCAGACAAAGACTACCATTTATCTGGCTCAATTGTAAGGTGGAGTACTGTTACTCCCCTTACAGAGCCCCCCCCCCTTAATCATGTCAGGTAAGGAAAGAAACTTTCAAATATTTTTGATCACATCTCTCCTTATTTTTAGAACATGAGTAAATGTTTAGAATACTAGGGATGACATGGATATAGATATCTCACGTTGAAAGTCATACTAACTTTTGTTCTTACTAAAAATGTGACTTTAGAGACACAGTTTACTCTCAAAGGATTCTTTATTCACCTCAGAGAGATTACAGTGTTACTATGGTCTGTGCTCGGTGCTGTTGAATCTTAAAAGAGAAGGAATGTGGGAGAGACTAAGAGGGGGCTAGACTCTGCAAAGGTAGTTCTTCTAGTGAAAGAAATATTGAAGCTGTTACATGAAAGACAGATTCACAAGAACTGGGGGACAAAAAATCCAAAGTTTAAAGATGAAGGGCTAGAAAACAGAGAAATAGAAGGAGTCAAACCTGCAGAGATGATCTTAAAAGAACATAAAGATAGTTGGGGACAGAATGTTGCAGAGAATCACACATTTCAAATCAAAAGGCTCAAGGCACTGTCATTTCCCAAGCCTTGTTTAGGCAACCATATTGTTAAGATTCCTCTCGGCACAAGTTCACTGTCATATATAGAGAATATTATCCCACTCTGGTTCCCAGCTCTTACAATCTACCATATCTTGTGCAGAGTTTTCTGATTCTTGTTTGCACTGGTTGTGTTAGATACTATAGTTGAGGCTGAGAACTCTATAGTCAGTTGTTCTCTGTACAACACTAACTGACACAGGTGGGAAATCCTCACAAGGCTTCCCCTCTCCAAAAGTTACAGGCAATCAACAGGAACAGAGGAAGAGTAAATCTTGTTCAGGGATCAACCTTCTAATAGGTTACCAAATCCCAAAGTGTCATCCCTAAACACATGTACACACCATGAAATGTGACCAGTAGGTTGTATACATAAAGTCATAAACACACAGGTGTTTAAGAGTTATATAAGATGTCTTCAGTTAAGGGAGTGGGAGGTACAAAGGAGGAGGTAGCAAAGTAAATTAAGTAAATAGAATATTCATATACAAACTCCCTGACATGTAATTTTTAAAAAACAAAAATACTCACAGACTATAGAGAAGATTGGTGGTCCTGGTACTCAACTGTAATAGCACCATGTCAGATCCAGAGGCAGGTTGGTTTCTGTGATTTCAAGTCCAGCCTACTCTTAAGTAAAGAGTCCATGTCTCTCTACATAGATGTGCACAGGAAAGGGAAAAGGCAGTAACTTGAGAAGCTATCTAAGGCTCGCCTACCTCTAAACACTGCTATTGTAGGACAGAGTTTGAAGGCAATGTCACAGCAGGTATGAGAGCAAGACAAAGCAGGGCAAAGAAGGAATATTTCTACGTTGGAGCAAAGGTTGAACCAGATCAACCAGGAATCCCATGCCCACAGAGGAAGATCGGGTAGCTCATCAAAGGAGTGTCATTCTGGCGAGTGCCAAGAATCAATCTGAGCACTTGCAATTGGGATGCTGGAGGAAACTTCAGTCTTAGTCAGTCACAGCCAGTACAAACTGGATATAGCACTGTTCCCCACAGTAACCTAGAAAACATCATCCTCACCATTTTCCCACTGTCTTCTTCCTCTCTACAGAAAATTCCCAAAGTTCACCTTTCTTTGGGACAGAAAGCACTCTGCACCCTTCTCTGCCTCTATTGAGCAACTCCATACAGCCTGCAGGAACGGTGTGCAACTTTTCCAGGGTCTCCAGCCCAGGTGTGAGTTCAGCATGGCTTCTACCGTCAGCATCGAGCACTTCTCTCCAGCCGCTCATGGGTAATGCCTATCTTAACCCACATGCTGGCACAACCATGCTGACAGTGCTAACAGAGCAGGGCCAGATTTCCACCTCAGCACCCTCCTATCCAGCTGCTCTCAAGTGGGATTGCACTGGAAGCACACATAGGAGGGAAGATGCACTCCAGGAATTCAATATGACCCTCATTGACCAGGACACTACACTCACCTCCCTGGCTGTGACAAACCAGTGTGATAAAATTTTAGATCCCAATGTCATAGTTCCTTTTTATCCAGCCTGCCAGCTTTGTCCAGGTCACACCACCGCAGATGCCAAGTCAAGAATACAGCCTGGCACCTTCCTATCAGGAGGGCACCCAGGTCTATTACTATGAGCACAACAACCTGGGCCCTCTGGTAGCTGGAGAATTTGGGCAGTGTTTACAGCCCCATGGCTCTGTGTCCTACCCTGGGAGTCAGACCTCTGTGCTCCAACCAGAGATGGTGATGGTGCTAAAGGAGATTCAGCCAAGGAATATCCAAATACCACTTTTTACCTCTGCATTCTCCTATTCCACATCTGCTCAGTCCATGCCAGACAACGGTCTTCCCGGTGAGTACAGATCAAGGAGGGAAGTAGTGGGATCAGCACTCCAAAGAATTTGACCTCTACCTTTTAGTAGTGGACAGTCCACACAGAGGGAGAATGAGTCTCCTGACAGGTTAAGTACAGCTCTGGCTTTCCACCACCACCTTCAGACTCTATCAAAAGAGAGAATGAAAGGCTACAGTGAGTAGCATCCATCCTGTATTAAATGATATCCGTGGAGCACACCATAGTCACACATGTAACTAACTACACAGAATAATCAGTCCTATCCACCAATACACTGCAATAGACCCCTTCCTGACCTATTATTGACCTTGTGTCTAGAAGACACTGAGGAAATGTTTTGGTAACATGGGATTTTCCATGAGTTGAAATCCTCCAGAGCAATGTAGCTCAGAATCTGTCCTGGAGGAAGAATTCCTCCCAGATTCTCAGCACCTGTTCTGGAATTTTCTGACACTTAAAATTATAGAGATTATGGCATAGTCAAGGTACCATTTCTAATTTGGCTAAGCCTGCTCGTTTTTTATTTGTTTGTTTGTTTGTTTGTTTTGTTTTGTTTTTCTTTTGCTGTAGTACTGCAGAGGTAACCCATATCCAAGAACATAACATCATGTAGACATGTTCTCTACTACTGAGTCTCACCCAAGCCCAACAATTTTAAATTCTCATTCCATTTTCCATTCCACTTATAAGATTGTGAGACATGGGGTGGGAGAAAATCGTTGGTTGTTTAAATGCTTGCCTTGCAGGATTGCCTAGGTGGGTTTGGATACCTAAACCTACATAAAAAAACAAGATTCTGGGGTCATGTGAGTAAGGACATTATTCAAAGGGTCAGGTAAGTTTTTGGAAATTATGGACCAGACAACCTGCCTAGTAGGAAAGTTCCAGGAACATGAGAGGCACTCGTAATAAAGACAAAGGGGAAGGAAAGTGAGGAGCACATGTCCAGGTAATTTGCTAACTGACCTACTAAGGGTTTTCCTCCACAAACCACACAAACAGGAAGGAAAATAAAAATCTCTGAGAAAGCATGACATGCAATGGTCTGCAGAAACAGAGCAGTCACCATCGGTCTGCCCACAGAGGTAGCATCCAAGCTCTTCATCAAGAGCTCATAGGAATGTCCTCCCACTGTTGCAGGGGCCAAATGCTGTGGTCTATGAAATGGGTTTGGGGGTGGGGAGCATCTCATTTACCCGAGGCACTGACTTCTTCCTTCACTCTTTTCCAGTGGTTCAAATGGAGACGTCCCTGGGATTGCCACCTTCAGGCCAGACACACTATCAGCTGCAGAGTCCAGAACTCTGCAACACAAGTGTCCAGGTTTCCCAGATAAGGCCACCAGCTGTCAACGGGGACAGGGCATTAACAGCCCCCATCTACAGTCCTTCACAGTTCCTGGCCTTGCCTACAGCTCCAAGCCTGGAACAACCAGAGGACAAAACCATGCCTGAGATAAAAGAGGACACAAAAGAAAACCAAGACACACCAATCGTGACTTTGGAACACCCTGACTTGCAGCAGCCTCTGCACTGTACTGACACTGAGAGCCTCAGGCAGAAGCCTGATTCTGATAATACCCATTTGGGATGCATCTTCATGGGTCTGAAAGAGCTTGTGGGGCTAGAGAAGGAGATTGGATCCAGCTTCGACTTTAAAGACATCACTAGGTTTGGGGCAGACATTCAACTTCCCCAACTCCTAAACACCCTCACAGACATAGACAAGGATCAGTCCTGTAAAAACTGGAGAGTCACCAGTGGTCCCTCTGACCAGGAGAGGAAGAACAAACATAAATCCTTTGAGTTGCTTGAGGGGGATCCTCAGGCCAAAATCCAGCACCAGGACCTGGTGGAGGGAGAGGGGGCTGTGAGTGTTGCTGGGGCCAGTGACAGGGCTATTGACAACATGGCAAAGCACCCACAAGGCAAAGCTCCCAAAGTGCCCCCCAGCAAGAACAGAAGAGCTAGAAAACATGGGCAAGAAAGACCAAGTGGACCAGAGAAAACAGAGGAGCTTAAGCAGTCAAGGAACAGAGTCAAAGCAGAAAAGGAGCCCTCCATCCCCAAGACCAAGAGGAAGAGGAACCCACCTGAGCTCAGTCAAAACAGCTTCAAGAAGCCTCGAACCCACCTTGCAATGCACATGCTGGAGTCCGTGCAGGTCTTCCACCCACTGGGGAAAGAGTGAGAAGAAAACTGGCATCTCCTCCTTCAGAGGTCTGCGAACCTTCACCAGCAACAAAGATCCAGGTCCAGGCTCAGTTACTACAACAGTGTTAAACCTGCCATGTGAGGGCCAGGGTCCACCCAAAAGCCCAGGGAAGGTTCAGAGTGCAGAGAGCAGTGTTGGCAAAGATTGTCTATCTCCATCCCAGTATGAGCTGCCCCCAGCTGGGAAGGTCAAGTTAGTTCCTTTGCCTTTTCCAACCCTGGACAAGCCTCAATCCAGACCTGCTTCTAGAAAGCCCCTTTCCCTGGCTTTACGCAGGCCCATTACAGTTTACCCTGTGCAGCCTCACTCTCACTCAGCTCAACCTACCACTCTCAGGCCAGCCCAACCACCTCCTGTGAGCTCATCTTTAAAAGCCTCTGCCAAGCCAGCTCCTCCAATTTCCTCCAGTGCCACTGGACCTAATGTAACCAACCCCAACCAGTCTAGTGCTGTGCCCCAGTTGGCCACCTTGAGGCCTGTACCCTACAGAGCATCATCTCACACATCATTTCAGAGAGAGCTTGTTTCTGCTGCCAGGAACAAGGCACCATCACCTCCCAAACCTCAAACCCAATATCTGCTGCATGACTTCAGCCGCCAACCCATTCCATGGAAGAAAGTCGACATTCTGGGACCAGTTGTCTCTCAACCCATCACAAAAGAGCAGAGGCCAGAGAGGGAGGCCATGAAGAGGCGAGCCCAACAAGAGCGTGAGAATGCTGTCAAGAACCCCTCTACTGGGAAACTGCAGATTTTCCTTCAGAGGGAGAGGGATATGGAAATTTCTCAATATTATGGCTATGCAATGTAAGAGCTTCCCAGATCATTGCAACAAAGTGCTTTCCGACATTTACTTGAAGAGATATAGTCACTGATACAGATGTATAAAAGTAAAGAAAAAATATAAATATGTATAAAGATAAGTACATGTGCAGGAATATAGAAGACTAAGTATATAGATAGAAAAAACATACCCACATGAAATTTAATAGTTAGTAAAATTGCCATATAATGTTAAGCTGGCTAGTTTATCCTGTTTCTCTTAACTGTGATGATTTTGTTTTTATTATATTCCATACGAATACAAACTTAAGAAATAGTTATTCAACATTAAATCAATTTAGAAAATTCTACAGTTGTGCTAAAATTATTTTCCAGTTTTTCATTCACTGGACATGGTATATCTTGAATTACATACTGAATATTGAGCACACACTCCTTCCATTTTCATAAACCTCTACATTTCTCACCTCTCAACACAGCTCATATTCATTCTTATGCTACAGGGATTTTCTTCCAATTTTATGAATCATATACATGCAAGATTTCACTTATAGAAGTATGATCTAGGACACATACATGGAAGAAAATAGAATTTACTGAGCCTGGTTAAGGCATGATAGTCTCCACTAAATTGTTTTCCTGTCAACAACATAATTTCATTTTTATGAATAAATTTCCCATTGTGTTTACACATCACATTTCCTTTATACTCTTCTCTGTTGTTGACACTAAGGCTATTTCCCTAATGTAGCTGCTGCGGACTGTGGTAATAGCTGTTTTTGGTGTTAACCTGACTACATCTCTAATTAATTAAAACTCAATTGATTGGATGCACCTGTGAGGGGTTTTCTTAATTAAAAGGTATTAACTCCTTTGAAATACAAATACTGAATGTTAATCTGGATCTTCGTTGGTGGGAAGATCTACCTTGAATTTGGCCAAACCTCCCTGTGTCCTTCTATGTAAAGATGTGGATTAGGAAGCTTTATGTCCTTTGCCTGCTTGTCCTTGCACTTGCTATGCAGTCCATTCCTCTCCTGGCATTACAGCCTCACTCTTCAGGATTCCAGACAATGAATACTGAAGACCAAATAGCCACATGGATTGAATAGCTACAGCACTGGTGTCAGACAGCCATTATTGTACTATTACTGTCATAGCAAGACCACAGTCTGCAAGTCATTCAGATAGATAGATAGATAGATAGATAGATAGATAGATAGATAGATAGATAGATAGATAGATAGATAGATAGATTCTCCATAAATATTCATTGTATCAATTTTGTTCCTCTAGGGAACTCTAACTAGATATTCTGGCTATGCAAAGTGAGAGCCAAGTACAAGTGTGCTACAATCAACACTGACAGGCAAATATGTCTCTAATATAGTGAATTGAATTCCTTTTTGTAAATACCCAGGGGTGGTATTACCTGGGCCATATGTTAGATTTATTTTAAATTATTGGAAGAGCCTCTCCTCCACTGTGTTTCTGCTGTGTAGTAATTCTAGTAATTCTAGCAAACACTCACGGACACTTTTTTTTGTGTGTGACAGAGTTTCACAGGATAGCCCTAGCTGTTCTGGAACTCACTTTGTAGACCAGGCTGGCCTCGAACTCTGAAATCCACCAGCCTCTTCCTCCCGAGTGCTGGGATTAAAGGCGTGCACCACCAAGCCCAGCTTTCCTGGACACATTTAAAGGTCAATAGAATGTCTGTACTTCTGGTCTGCAGCTCCCTCAGAAACTTGTGGAAATCATGTAGCCCTGAATCTCACTACCTTTGGACAATTCTTTAAAGATTTGTTTATTTTATGTATGTGAGTATGCTATCTACATGTACATCTACATACCAGAGAACGTATCAAATCCCATTATAGATGGTTTTGAGCCTCCATGATTTTGCTGGGAATTGAACTCAGGACCTCTGGAAGATCACCCAGTGCTCTTAACCACTGAGCCATCTTTCTAGCCTGACTTTGGAGTTTTAAGCACAAAAACTATATCTTGAGCTGACACATTTCAGTTATCAGTAAGAGTTATCAAGATGCAGAACTATAGAAGTAAAAAGGCAAGGCTAATACATTTAGGGGCTTTTCCTGGATCCAGGAACTATGTCCTAGGTGTTTGATGGTTAAGCCTTTCTTGTCATTTTTGGCAGGTGTAAGGGTCTACATGCTGGATTCTAAGGTCAGTATGGTGTTTCCAGCATGGTCTCAGTTGTGCTAAGGTCTGGGGCCTGTTACAACTCCTATACATGATGTAAAATCTTATATCCTTACCAGTGATACAGAAGAGTTTTCTCCAAACTTGACAGTGTTTGCCATTTCTTGACTCAATTAGTGCCATTGATCACTTGTTCTTTAGCTGGTGGTAGTAATTGGGAAGGCTACATAACCTTCAGGAAACACAGCCTTCCTAGAAGAAGTGGATAATTAGAAGTGTCCTTTAAGGTTATAGTCTAGAAATGGTTCTGGCCTTTCTCTTTCCAGGTCAGCCATAACATGAGAAGCCACTGCTATACACCACACTGCTATTAACTGTGCCATTCCACCATGCCTGCCCTGCTGTGATACACTACAGATCTCTGAACATGAGCACAAACAAACCTCCCCTCCTTGTTTCTGCCAGGTATTGTGTCACAGCAGCAAGAAAGAAACTAAAAGGCTGTAGGGAGTGTTCAGTGTATGCTGTCTAGTTTTGTGTCAACTTTAGCTTTGAAACAAGCTAAAGATATCAGAGCCCAGGGAATCTGAATTGAGAAAAATGCCTCCAGAAAATCAGGCTAAAAGCAAAACTTCAGGGCATTTTCTTAATAAGTCATTGAGATGGGAGGACCCATTCCATTCTACATGGTGCCATTCTTAGGCCGGTGGACCTAGAGCCCTTAAGAAAATTGGTTGAGTGTGGCTGGAGAGATGGCTCATTGGTTAAGAGCACTGGCTATTCTTCCATGGTCCTGAGTTCAATTCCCAGAAATCAAATGGTGGCTCACAACCATCTATAATAGGATCTGATTTCATTTTCTGATGTGCATTCACCAGGGCCAAGAAGTGGGAGTCGGTGGGTTGGGAAGCAGGGCCAGAGGAGGGTATAGGGGTCTTTGGGGATAACATTTGTAATGTAAATGAAGAAAATATCTTACAAAAATAAAAAGGCATTCACATATATAAAATACATGCATAAATAGTTTAAAAAAATAAGCTGAGGAACCAGTGTGCATCACTCATCCATGGCCTCTGCATCAGGTCCTGCCTCCAGATTGCTTCCCATTTTGAGTCCTTGCCTTGGTTTCCCTCAATGGACTGTGACTCAGGATATTTAAGAGTAATTAATAAACCTTTTTCTTCCCAGGTTGCTTTTGGTCATGGTGTTCAATTAGTGACATAGACACCCTAAGTAAAATAATTGTTGAATGTGCTTGCGGTCAGACCTGATGACAGTGATTGTGGCAGAGGCCAACAAACACACATAACTGTAAAAGGCATAAGAGAAAGTAACTAATTCAAATCCTGTCCTGATTTTCAGATACTCATTGTTTAATAACTGAAGCTTATTCTTGAATTTCTGTATGAAAATGTTCTTCAGTATTTAATAAGACAGCTTGAAGTCTTCAAGGCAACAAACAAAAGAAACCTTCACAAATGTAGCAAGATGTTAGCTCTAAAAGCACACTGGCATTGACTGAAGTAGGTAGCTATGTGTGTGAGTGTTGGCACACCAAACCCACAGCATGAGTGGGAAGTTCAGAGGTCAACTCTCTGAAGTTAGTCCTTCTTTGTCACAGTTAAATTTGGTGATGGAATACAGAAGGTCAGATTTGGGTGGCAAACAGCTTTACCTGCTGAGCCATCTCGACAGTCCTCCTTCAAGTTTTCCGTAACAAGTTGCCAATGGCAGGTGGAGTAACCACTGTGTCACTGAACTTTAAATTCTGAAACAACTTTCATAGATTCACTCATGGAAAAAATACATTTCCAAGTTGTGAAGTTTACTGTAGATTGCTATAACAAGGAAAAAAATTAAGATGTAATTTTCATCTTCAACTTTGATGCTAAGCATGTGGGGCTGTTTTCTAAATAAATAAAGTACATATTCAATCTTCAGTTCAAGGAAGAAATAAACTGTACATATAAAAATTGCAATTTCCTTGGTTTGTTTCTTGGTCAAACATGTACTCAGGGAAACACAGAAAAACCGGGAATTTTTTTGTTTGTTTTGTTATTGTTGCTCTTAGGATTAAGATCAGCTATGTACTCCAGACTGGCCTTGAAATCACAATGTATACCAGTCTGGCCTCTGCCTCTCAACTGATGGAATCAACAAATCTTCCCTATGAGTACATGTAACTTGGCATTGCTTTGACCTGCAGTTGAGATTAAGTAGTGTCCAAGACACACTTCATACTTTTTGCCTGCAAGTCAGGCTTTGACAGACCTTTCTAAGAGCAGCCATACAGATGATATGATAGTATACATAAGTGATCCCAATTATTCTACCAGAGAATTTATACAGCTGACAAACAACATCATCAAAGTGACTGAATATAAAATTAATTCAAACAAATCAGTAACCTTCCTTTATACAAATGATAAATGGGTGAAGAAAGAAAATAGGGAAACAACACTCTTCACAATAGTCACAAATAACATATAAAACATCTTGGGGTAACTCTACCAATACAAGTGAAAGATTTTTATGACAAGAACGTCAAGTATCTCAAGAAAGAAATTGAAGAGTCCTCAGAAGATGGAGAGATCGCCCATGCTCATGGATTGGTAGGATTTTTTTTCTTTTTTTTTTTTTTTAATTAGGTATTTTCCTCATTTACATTTTCTTTTTTTTTTAAGCTTTTTTTTTAAGACTTATTTATTTATTTATTATATGTAAGTACACTGTAGCTGTCTTCAGATGCACCAGAAGAGGGCATCAGATCTCATTACAGATGGTTGTAAGCCACCATGTGGTTGCTGGGATTTGAACTTCGGACCTTCGGAAGAGCAGTCGGGTGCTCTTACCCACTGAGCCATCTCACCAGCCCCTCATTTACATTTTCAATGCTATCCCAAAGGTCCCCCATACCCACCCCCCCCAATCCCCTACCCACCCACTCCCCCTTTTTGGCCCTGGCGTTCCCCTGTACTGGGGCATATAAAGTTTGCAAGTCCAATGGGCCTCTCTTTACAGTGATGGCCAACTAGGCCATCTTTTGATATATATGCAGCTAAAGACAAGAGCTCCCGGATACTGGTTAGTTCATATTGTTGTTCCACCTATAGGGTTGCAGTTCCCTATAGTTCCTTGGGTAATTTCTCTAGCTCCTCCATTAGGGGCCGTGTGACCCATTCAATAGCTGACTGTGAGCATCCACTTCTGTGTTTGCTAGGCCCCGGCATAGTCTCACAAGAGAGAGCTATAACTGGGTCCTTTCAGCGAAATCTTGCTAGTGTATGCAATGGTGTCAGCATTTAGAAGCTGATTATGGGATGGATCCCTGCATATGGCAGTCACTAGATGGTCCATCCTTTCGTGAGAGCTCCAAATTTTGTCTCTGTAACTCCTTCTAGGGTGTTTTGTTCCCATTTCTAAGAAAGGGTAAAGTGTCCACACTTTGGTCTTCGTTCTTCTTGAATTTCATGCGTTTGGCAAGTTGTATCTTATATCTTGGGTATCCTAAGTTTCTGGGCTATTATCCACTTATCAGTGAGTACATATTGTGCGAGTTCCTTTGTGATTGGGTTACTTCACTCAGGATGATACCCTCCAGGTCCATCCATTTGCCTAGGAATTTCATAAATTCATTGTTTTTAATAGCTGAATAGTATTCCATTGTGTAAATGTACCACATTTTCTGTATCCATTCCTCTGTTGAGGGGCATCTGGGTTCTTTCCAGCTTCTGGCTATTATAAACAAGGCTGCTATGAACATAGTGGAGCATGTGTCCTTCTTACTGGTTGGGACATCTTCTGGATATATATGCCCAGGAGAGGTATTGCTGGATCCTCCAGTAGTACTATGTCCAATTTTCTGAGGAACCGCCAGACTGATTTCCAGAGTGGTTGTACAAGCTTGCAATACCACCAACAATGGAGGAGTGTTCCTCTTTCTCCACATCCTCGCCAACATCTGCTGTCACCTGAGTTTTTGATCTTAGCCATTCTGACTGGAGTGAAGTGGAATCTCAGTGTTGTTTTGATTTGCATTTCCCTGATGATTAAGGATGTTGAACATTTTTTCAGGTGTTTCTCTGCCATTCGGTATTCCTCAGGTGAGAAATCTTTGTTCAGCTATGAGCCCCATTTTTTAATAGGGTTATTTGATTTTCTGGAGTCCACCTTCTTGAGTTCTTTATATATATTGGATATTAGTCCCCTATCCGATTTGGGATAGGTAAAGATCCTTTTCCAATCTGTTGGTGGCCTTCTTGTCTTATTGACGGTGTCTTTTGCTTTGCAGAAGCTTTGCAATTTTATGAGGTCCCATTTATAGATTCTTGATCTTACAGCACAAGCCATTGCTGTTCTATTCAGGAATTTTTCCCCTGTACCCATATCTTCGAGGCTTTTCCCTACTTTCTCCTCTATAAGTTTCAGTGTCTCTGGTTTTATGTGGAGTTCCTTAATCCACTTAGATTTGACCTTAGTACAAGGAGATAGAAATGGATCGATTCGCATTCTTCTACATGATAACTGCCAGTTGTGCCAGCACCATTTGTTGAAAATGCTGTCTTTTTTCCACTGGATGGTTTTAGCTCCCTTGTCAAAGATCAAGTGACCATAGGTGTGTGGGTTCATCTCTGGGTCTTCAATTCTGTTCCATTGGTCTACTTGTCTGTCACTATACCAGTACCATGCAGTTTTGATCAGAATTGCTCTGTAGTACAGTTTTAGGTCAGGCATGGTGATTCCACCAGAGGTTCTTTTTGTCTTTGAGTTTGTTTATATACTGGATTACATTGATGGATTTCCGTATATTAAACCATCCCTGCATCCCTGGGATGAAACCTACTTGGTCAGGATGGATGATTGTTTTGATGTGTTCTTGGATTCGGTTAGCAAGAACTTTATTGAGGATTTTTGCATCGATATTCATAAGGTAAATTGGTCTGAAGTTCTCTATCTTTGTTGGGTCTTTTTGTGGTTTAGGTATCAGAGTAATTGTGGCTTCATAGAATGAGTTGGGTAGAGTACCTTCCATTTCTATTTTGTGGAATAGTTTGTGAAGAACTGGAATTAGGTCTTCTTAGAAGGTCTGATAGAACTCTGCACTAAACCCATCTGGTCCTGGGCTTTTTTTGGCTGGGAGACTATTAATAACTGCTTCTATTTCTTTAGGGGATATGGGACTGTTTAGATGGTCAACTTGATCCTGATTCAACTTTGGTACCTGGTATCTGTCCAGAAATTTGTCCTTTCGTCCAGGTTTTCCAGTTTTGTTGAGTATAGCCTTTGTAGAAGGATCTGATGGTGTTTTGGATTTCTTCAGGATCTGTTGTTATGTCTCCCTTTTCATTTCTGATTTTGTTAATTAGGATTTTGTCCCTGTGCCCTCTAGTGAGTCTAGCTAAGGGTTTATCTATCTTGTTGATTTTCTCAAAGAACCAACTCCTTGTTTGGTTAATTCTTTGAATAGTTCTTCTTGTTTCCACTTGGTTGATTTCACCCCTGAGTTTGATTATTTCCTGCCTTCTACTCCTCTTGGGTGAATTTGCTTCCTTTTCTTCTAGACCTTTTAGGTGTGTTGTCAAGCTGCTAATGTGTGCTCTCTCTAGTTTCTTTTTGGAGGCACTCAGAGCTATAAGTTTTCCTCTTAGGAATGCTTTCATTGTGTCCCATAAGTTTGGGTATGTTGTGGCTTCATTTTCATTAAACTCCAAAAAGTCCTTAATTTCTTTCTTTATTCCTTCCTTGACCAAGGTATCATTGAGAAGAGTGTTGTTCAGTTTCCACATGAATGTTGGCTTTCTATTATTCATTTTGTTATTGAAGATCAGCCTTAGTCCATGGTGTTCTGATAGGATGCATGGGACAATTTCAATATTTTTGTATATGTTGAGGCTTGTTTTGTGACCAATTATGTGGTCAATTTTAGAGAAGGTACCATGAGGTGCTGAGAAGAAGGTATATCCTTTTGTTTTAGGATAAAATGTTCTGTAGATATCTGTTAAGTCCATTTGTTTCATCACTTCTGTTAGTTTCACTGTGTCCCTGTTTAGTTTCTGTTTCCATGATCTGTCCATTGGTGAAAATAGTGTGTTGAAGTCTCCCACTATTATTGTGTGAGGTGCAATGTGTGCTTTGAGCTTTACTAAAGTTTCTTTAATGAATGTGGCTGCCCTTGTATTTGGAGCATAGATATTCAGAATTGAGAGTTCCTCTTGGAGGATTTTACCTTTGATGAGTATGAAGTGCCCCTCGTCTTTTTTGATGACTTTGGGTTGGAAGTCAATCTTATCAGATATTAGGATGGCTACTCCAGCTTGTTTCTTCATACCATTTGCTTGGAAAATTGTTTTCCAGCCTTTCATTCTGAGGTAGTGTCTATCTTTTTCTCTGAGATGAGTTTCCTGTAAGCAGCAAAATATTGGGTCTTGTTTGTGTAGCCAGTTTGTTAGTCTATGTCTTTTTATTGGGGAGTTGAGACCATAGATATTAAGAGATATTAAGGAAAAGTAATTGTTGCTTCCTATTATTTTTGTTGTTAAAGTTGGCATTCTGTTCTTGTGGCTGTCTTCTTTTAGTTTTGTTGAGGGATTATCTTCTTGTTTTTTCTAGGGCGTGGTTCTCGTCCTTGTATTGGTTTTTTTCTGTTATTATCCTTTGAAGGGATGGATTCGTGGAGAGATAATGGGTGAATTTAGTTTTGTCATGGAATACTTTGGTTTCTCCATCTATTGTAATTGAGAGTTTGGCTGGGTATAGTAGCCTGGGCTGGCATTTGTGTTCTCTTAGTGTCTCTATAACATCTCTCCAGGCTCTTCTGGCTTTCATAGTCTCTGGTGAAAAATCTGGTGTAATTCTGATAGGCTTGCCTTTATATGTTACTTGACCTTTTTCCCTTACTGCTTTTAGTATTCTATCTTTATTTAGTTCATTTGATGTTCTGATTATTATGTGTCAGGAGGAATTTCTTTTCTGGTCCAGTCTATTTGGAGTTCTGTAGGCTTCTTGTATGTTCATGGGCATCTCTTTCTTTAGATTTGGGAAGTTTTCTTCAACAATTTTGTTGAAGATGTTTGCTGGTCCTTTGAGTTGAAAATCTTCATTCTCATCCACTCCTATTATCCGTAGGTTTGGTCTTCTCGTTGTGTCCTGGATTTCCTGGATGTTTTGAGTTAGGATCTTTTTGCATTTTCCATTTTCTTTGATTGTTGTGCCGATGTTCTCTATGGAATCTTCTGCACCTGAGATTCTCTCTTCCATCTCTTGTATTCTGTTGCTGATGCTGGCATCTATGGTTCCAGATTTCTTTCCTAGGGTTTCTATCTCCAGCGTTGCCTCACTTTGGGTTTTCTTTATTGTGTCTACTTCCCTTTTTAGCTCTAGTATGGTTTTGTTCATTTCTATCACCTTTTTGGATGTGTTTTCCTGTTTTTCTATAAGGACTTCTACCTGTTTGGTTGTGTTTTCCTGTTTTTCTTTAAGGACTTGTAACTCTTTAGCAGTGTTCTCCTATATTTCTTTA